>NC_090941.1:1144505143-1144808173 GCF_040938575.1 Ambystoma mexicanum | reverse complement strand
GCACCAAACCATTAAGAAGCTCCTCCCACATTTTTCCCGCTCTTTTCTGAGCTTGCTTGGTGAAGATTTTGAAAGTATAGAGAGATGGTTTTCTGTAGTGGAGATACTGCAACAATTGCTCACCTAACATGGAAGCACTTACTAACTAAAGAAAAATAGAAATAACTCCTGTTAGGTGAGCACCTGATGTTCAAATGCAACCCATCCCTAAATATTATACCATGTACTTCCAGAGTTGTTGTTTATTTCACAGAACTTCAAACTCAAAAGGTAAGCACTTATAACCATGAAGCTGTATTTCTATGAGGTTTCAAGACATCTTAAATTCAAAACTGCAATGTTCAGCCAGTTGGCCTGCATCACTGTTCTCATCCGAGGCCGTTCCTGCTATGGGCACTGTGGAAGAAGTGCCCACCTTTTTATCCCTTGAAAGGCCCTCAAGGCACCAAACCATTAAGTAGCTCCTCCCACATTTTTCCCGCTCTTTTCTGGGCTTGCTTGGTGAAGATTTTGAAAGTATAGAGAGATGGTTTTCTGTAGTAGAGATATTGCAACAATTGCTCACCTAACATGGAAGCACTTACTAACTAAAGAAAAATAGAAAGAACTCCTGTTAGATGAGCACCTGATGCTCAAATGCAATTATTCTCTAAATATTATAACATACACTTCCAGAGCTGTTGTTTAGTTAACAGAACTTCAACCTCAATAGGTAAGCACTTACAAGCTTGAAGCTGTATTTCTATGAGGTTTCAAGACATCTGAAATTCAAAACTGCAATGTTCAGCCAGTTGGCCTGCATCACTGTTCTCATCCGAGGCCGTTCCTGCTATGGGCACTGTGGAAGAAGTGCCCACCTTTTTATCCCTTGAAAGGCCCTCAAGGCACCAAACCATTAAGTAGCTCCTCCCACATTTTTCCCGCTCTTTTCTGAGCTTGCTTGGTGAAGATTTTGAAAGTATAGAGAGATGGTTTTCTGTAGTAGAGATATTGCAACAATTGCTCACCTAACATGGAAGCACTTACTAACTAAAGAAAAATAGAAAGAACTCCTGTTAGGTGAGCACCTGATGCTCAAATGCAATTATTCTCTAAATATTATAACATACACTTCCAGAGCTGTTGTTTAGTTAACAGAACTTCAACCTCAATAGGTAAGCACTTACAAGCTTGAAGCTGTATTTCTATGAGGTTTCAAGACATCTGAAATTCAAAACTGCAATGTTCAGCCAGTTGGCCTGCATCACTGTTCTCATCCGAGGCCGTTCCTGCTATGGGCACTGTGGAAGAAGTGCCCACCTTTTTATCCCTTGAAAGGCCCTCAAGGCACCAAACCATTAAGTAGCTCCTCCCACATTTTTCCCGCTCTTTTCTGAGCTTGCTTGGTGAAGATTTTGAAAGTATAGAGAGATGGTTTTCTTTAGTGGGGATATTGCAACAATTGCTCACCTAACATGGAAGCACTTACTAACTAAAGAAAAATAGAAAGAACTCCTGTTAGGTGAGCACCTGATGTTCAAATGCAATCCATCCTAAATATTATAACATACACTTCCAAAGTTGCTGTTTAGTTCACAGAACTTCAACCTCAAAAGGTAAGCACTTATAACCATAAAGCTGTATTTCTATGAGGTTTCAAGACATCTGAAATTCAAAACTGCAATGTTCAGCCAATGGGTCTGCATCCCTGTTCTTGTCTGAGGCTGTTCCTGTTATGGGCACTGTGGAAGAAGTGCTCGCCTTTTTATCCCTTGAAAGGCCCTGAAGGCACCAAACCATTAAGTAGCTCCTCCCACATTTTTCCCGCTCTTTCTGAGCTTGCTTGGTGAAGATTTTGAAAGCATAGAGAGATGGTTTTCTGTAGTGGGGATATTGCAACAATTGCTCACCTAACATGGAAGCACTTACTAACTAAAGAAAAATAGAAAGAACTCCTGTTAGGTGAACACCTGATGCTCAAATGTAATCCATCCCTAAATATTATACCATGTACTTCCAGAGTTGTTGTTTATTTCACAGAACTTCAAACTCAAAAGGTAAGCACTTACAAGCTTGAAGCTGTATTTCTATGAGGTTTCAAGACATCTGAAATCCAAAACTGCAATGTTCAGCCAAAGGGTCTGCATCCCTGTTCTTGTCAGAGACTGTTTCTGGTATGGGCACTGTGGAATAAGTGCTCGCCTTTTTATCCCTTGAAAGGCCCTGAAGGCACCAAACCATTAAGTAGCTCCTCCCACATTTTTCCCGCTCTTTTCTGAGCTTGCTTGGTGAAGATTTTGAAAGTATAGAGAGATGGTTTTCTGTAGTGGGGATATTGCAACAATTGCTCACCTAACATGAAAGCACTTACTAACTAAAGAAAAATAGAAAGAACTCCTGTTAGATGAACACCTGATGCTCAAATGCAATCCATCCCTAAATATTATACCATGTACTTCCAGAGTTGTTGTTTATTTCACAGAACTTCAAACTCAAAAGGTAAGCACTTACAAGCTTGAAGCTCTATTTCTATGAGGTTTCAAGGCATCTGAAATTCAAAACTGCAATGTTCAGCCAAAGGGTCTGCATCCCTGTTCTTGTCAGAGGCTGTTTTTGGTATGGGCACTGTGGAATAAGTGCTCGCCTTTTTATCCCTTGAAAGGCCCTGAAGGCACCAAACCATTAAGTAGCTCCTCCCACATTTTTCCCGCTCTTTCTGAGCTTGCTTGGTGAAGATTTTGAAAGTATAGAGAGATGGTTTTCTGTAGTGGGGATATTGCAACAATTGCTCACCTAACATGGAAGCACTTACTAACTAAAGAAAAATAGAAAGAACTCCTGTTAGGTGAACACCTGATGCTCAAATGTAATCCATCCCTAAATATTATACGATGTACTTCCAGAGTTGTTGTTTATTTCACAGAACTTCAAACTCAAAAGGTAAGCACTTACAAGCTTGAAGCTGTATTTCTATGAGGTTTCAAGACATCTGAAATCCAAAACTGCAATGTTCAGCCAAAGGGTCTGCATCCCTGTTCTTGTCTGAGGCTGTTCCTGGTATGGGCACTGTGGAAGAAGTTCTAGCCTTTTTATCCCTTGAAAGTCCCTGAAGGCACCAAACCATTAAGAAGCTCCTCCCACATTTTTCCCGCTCTTTTCTGAGCTTGCTTGGTGAAGATTTTGAAAGTATAGAGAGATGGTTTTCTGTAGTGGAGATATTGCAACAATTGCTCACCTAACATGGAAGCACTTACTAACTAAAGAAAAATAGAAACAACTCCTGTTAGGTGAGCACCTGATGTTCAAATGCAATCCATCCTAAATATTATAACATACACTTCCAAAATTGCTGTTTAGTTCACAGAACTTCAACCTCAAAAGGGAAGCACTTACACATATATAAAACGCAGGTGCCAACCTTGAAGCTGTATTTCTGTGAGGTTCCAAGACATCTGAAATTCAAAACTGCAATGTTCAGCCAGTGGGTCTGCATCCCTGTTCTTGTCTGAGGCTGTTCCTGTTATGGGCACTGTGGAAGAAGTACTCGCCTCTTTATCCCTTGAAAGGCCCTGAAGGCACCAAAACATTAAGTAGCTCCTCCCACATTTTTCCCGCTCTTTTCCGAGCTTGCTTGGTGAAGATTTTGAAAGTATAGAGAGATGGTTTTCTGTAGTGGGGATAGTGCAACAATTGCTCACCTAACATAGAAGCACTTACTAACTAAAGAAAAATAGAAAGAACTCCTGTTAGGTGAACACCTGATGCTCAAATGCAATCCATCCCTAAATAGTATACCATGTACTTCCAGAGTTGTTGTTTATTTCACAGAACTTCAAACTCAAAAGGTAAGCACTTACAAGCTTGAAGCTGTATTTCTATGAGGTTTCAAGGCATCTGAAATTCAAAACTGCAATGTTCAGCCAAAGGGTCTGCATCCCTGTTCTTGTCAGAGACTGTTTCTGGTATGGGCACTGTGGAATAAGTGCTCGCCTTTTTATCCCTTGAAAGGCCCTGAAGGCACCAAACCATTAAGTAGCTCCTCCCACATTTTTCCCGCTCTTTTCTGAGCTTGCTTGGTGAAGATTTTGAAAGTATAGAGAGATGGTTTTCTGTAGTGGGGATATTGCAACAATTGCTCACCTAACATGAAAGCACTTACTAACTAAAGAAAAATAGAAAGAACTCCTGTTAGATGAACACCTGATGCTCAAATGCAATCCATCCCTAAATATTATACCATGTACTTCCAGAGTTGTTGTTTATTTCACAGAACTTCAAACTCAAAAGGTAAGCACTTACAAGCTTGAAGCTGTATTTCTATGAGGTTTCAAGGCATCTGAAATTCAAAACTGCAATGTTCAGCCAGTGGGTCTGCATCCCTGTTCTTGTCTGAGGCTGTTCCTGTTATGGGCACTGTGGAAGAAGTGCTCGCCTTTTTATCCCTTGAAAGGCCCTGAAGGCACCAAAACATTAAGTAGCTCCTCCCACATTTTTCCCGCTCTTTTCTGAGCTTGATTGGTGAAGATTTTGAAAGTATAGAGAGATGGTTTTCTGTAGTGGGGATATTGCAACAATTGCTCACCTAACATGGAAGCACTTACTAACTAAAGAAAAATAGAAAGAACTCCTGTTAGGTTAGCACCTGATGCTCAAATGCAATTATTCTCTAAATATTATAACATACACTTCCAGAGCTGTTGTTTAGTTAACAGAGTTGTTGTTTATTTCACAGAACTTCAAACTCAAAAGGTAAGCACTTACAAGCTTGAAGCTGTATTTCTATGAGGTTTCAAGGCATCTGAAATTCAAAACTGCAATGTTCAGCCAAAGGGTCTGCATCCCTGTTCTTGTCAGAGGCTGTTTCTGGTATGGGCACTGTGGAAGAAGTGCCCACCTTTTTATCCCTTGAAAGGCCCTCAAGGCACCAAACCATTAAGTAGCTCCTCCCACATTTTTCCCGCTCTTTTCCGAGCTTGCTTGGTGAAGATTTTGAAAGTATAGAGAGATGGTTTTCTGTAGTGGGGATAGTGCAACAATTGCTCACCTAACATAGAAGCACTTACTAACTAAAGAAAAATAGAAAGAACTCCTGTTAGGTGAACACCTGATGCTCAAATGCAATCCATCCCTAAATAGTATACCATGTACTTCCAGAGTTGTTGTTTATTTCACAGAACTTCAAACTCAAAAGGTAAGCACTTACAAGCTTGAAGCTGTATTTCTATGAGGTTTCAAGGCATCTGAAATTCAAAACTGCAATGTTCAGCCAAAGGGTCTGCATCCCTGTTCTTGTCAGAGACTGTTTCTGGTATGGGCACTGTGGAATAAGTGCTCGCCTTTTTATCCCTTGAAAGGCCCTGAAGGCACCAAACCATTAAGTAGCTCCTCCCACATTTTTCCCGCTCTTTTCTGAGCTTGCTTGGTGAAGATTTTGAAAGTATAGAGAGATGGTTTTCTGTAGTGGGGATATTGCAACAATTGCTCACCTAACATGAAAGCACTTACTAACTAAAGAAAAATAGAAAGAACTCCTGTTAGATGAACACCTGATGCTCAAATGCAATCCATCCCTAAATATTATACCATGTACTTCCAGAGTTGTTGTTTATTTCACAGAACTTCAAACTCAAAAGGTAAGCACTTACAAGCTTGAAGCTGTATTTCTATGAGGTTTCAAGACATCTGAAATTCAAAACTGCAATGTTCAGCCAAAGGGTCTGCATCCCTGTTCTTGTCTGAGGCTGTTCCTGGTATGGGCACTGTGGAAGAAGTTCTAGCCTTTTTATCCCTTGAAAGTCCCTGAAGGCACCAAACCATTAAGAAGCTCCTCCCACATTTTTCCCGCTCTTTTCTGAGCTTGCTTGGTGAAGATTTTGAAAGTATAGAGAGATGGTTTTCTGTAGTGGAGATACTGCAACAATTGCTCACCTAACATGGAAGCACTTACTAACTAAAGAAAAATAGAAATAACTCCTGTTAGGTGAGCACCTGATGTTCAAATGCAACCCATCCCTAAATATTATACCATGTACTTCCAGAGTTGTTGTTTATTTCACAGAACTTCAAACTCAAAAGGTAAGCACTTATAACCATGAAGCTGTATTTCTATGAGGTTTCAAGACATCTTAAATTCAAAACTGCAATGTTCAGCCAGTTGGCCTGCATCACTGTTGTCATCCGAGGCCGTTCCTGCTATGGGCACTGTGGAGAAGGGCCCACCTTTTTATCCCTTGAAAGGCCCTCAAGGCACCAGACCATTAAGTAGCGTCTCCCACATTTTTCCCGCTCTTTTCTGAGGTTGCTTGGTGAAGATTTTGAAAGTATAGAGAGATGGTTTTCTGTAGTGGGGATATTGCAACAATTGCTCACCTAACATGGAAGCACTTACTAACTAAAGAAAAATAGAAAGAACTCCTGTTAGGTGAACACCTGATGCTCAAATGCAATCCATCCCTAAATATTATACCATGTACTTCCAGAGTTGTTTATTTCACAGAACTTCAAACTCAAAGGGTAAGCACTTACAAGCTTGAAGCTGTATTTCTATGAGGTTTCAAGGCATCTGAAATTCAAAACTGCAATGTTCAGCCAAAGGGTCTGCATCCCTGTTCTTGTCAGAGGCTGTTTCTGGTATGGGCACTGTGGAATAAGTGCTCGCCTTTTTATCCCTTGAAAGGCCCTGAAGGCACCAAACCATTAAGTAGCTCCTCCCACATTTTTCCCGCTCTTTTCTGAGCTTGCTTGGTGAAGATTTTGAAAGTATAGAGAGATGGTTTTCTGTAGTGGGGATATTGCAACAATTGCTCACCTAACATGGAAGCACTTACTAACTAAAGAAAAATAGAAAGAACTCCTGTTAGGTGAACACCTGATGCTCAAATGCAATCCATCCCTAAATATTATACCATGTACTTCCAGAGTTGTTGTTTATTTCACAGAACTTCAAACTCAAAAGGTAAGCACTTACAAGCTTGAAGCTGTATTTCTATGAGGTTTCAAGATATCTGAAATTCAAAACTGCAATGTTCAGCCAGTTGGCCTGCATCACTGTTCTCATCCGAGGCCGTTCCTGCTATGGGCACTGTGGAAGAAGTGCCCACCTTTTTATCCCTTGAAAGGCCCTCAAGGCACCAAACCATTAAGTAGCTCCTCCCACATTTTTCCCGCTCTTTTCTGGGCTTGCTTGGTGAAGATTTTGAAAGTATAGAGAGATGGTTTTCTGTAGTAGAGATATTGCAACAATTGCTCACCTAACATGGAAGCACTTACTAACTAAAGAAAAATAGAAAGAACTCCTGTTAGATGAGCACCTGATGCTCAAATGCAATTATTCTCTAAATATTATAACATACACTTCCAGAGCTGTTGTTTAGTTAACAGAACTTCAACCTCAATAGGTAAGCACTTACAAGCTTGAAGCTGTATTTCTATGAGGTTTCAAGACATCTGAAATTCAAAACTGCAATGTTCAGCCAGTTGGCCTGCATCACTGTTCTCATCCGAGGCCGTTCCTGCTATGGGCACTGTGGAAGAAGTGCCCACCTTTTTATCCCTTGAAAGGCCCTCAAGGCACCAAACCATTAAGTAGCTCCTCCCACATTTTTCCCGCTCTTTTCTGAGCTTGCTTGGTGAAGATTTTGAAAGTATAGAGAGATGGTTTTCTGTAGTAGAGATATTGCAACAATTGCTCACCTAACATGGAAGCACTTACTAACTAAAGAAAAATAGAAAGAACTCCTGTTAGGTGAGCACCTGATGCTCAAATGCAATTATTCTCTAAATATTATAACATACACTTCCAGAGCTGTTGTTTAGTTAACAGAACTTCAACCTCAATAGGTAAGCACTTACAAGCTTGAAGCTGTATTTCTATGAGGTTTCAAGACATCTGAAATTCAAAACTGCAATGTTCAGCCAGTTGGCCTGCATCACTGTTCTCATCCGAGGCTGTTCCTGCTATGGGCACTGTGGAAGAAGTGCCCACCTTTTTATCCCTTGAAAGGCCCTCAAGGCACCAAACCATTAAGTAGCTCCTCCCACATTTTTCCCGCTCTTTTCTGAGCTTGCTTGGTGAAGATTTTGAAAGTATAGAGAGATGGTTTTCTTTAGTGGGGATATTGCAACAATTGCTCACCTAACATGGAAGCACTTACTAACTAAAGAAAAATAGAAAGAACTCCTGTTAGGTGAGCACCTGATGTTCAAATGCAATCCATCCTAAATATTATAACATACACTTCCAGAGTTGCTGTTTAGTTCACAGAACTTCAACCTCAAAAGGTAAGCACTTATAACCATAAAGCTGTATTTCTATGAGGTTTCAAGACATCTGAAATTCAAAACTGCAATGTTCAGCCAATGGGTCTGCATCCCTGTTCTTGTCTGAGGCTGTTCCTGTTATGGGCACTGTGGAAGAAGTGCTCGCCTTTTTATCCCTTGAAAGGCCCTGAAGGCACCAAACCATTAAGTAGCTCCTCCCACATTTTTCCCGCTCTTTCTGAGCTTGCTTGGTGAAGATTTTGAAAGTATAGAGAGATGGTTTTCTGTAGTGGGGATATTGCAACAATTGCTCACCTAACATGGAAGCACTTACTAACTAAAGAAAAATAGAAAGAACTCCTGTTAGGTGAACACCTGATGCTCAAATGTAATCCATCCCTAAATATTATACCATGTACTTCCAGAGTTGTTGTTTATTTCACAGAACTTCAAACTCAAAAGGTAAGCACTTACAAGCTTGAAGCTGTATTTCTATGAGGTTTCAAGACATCTGAAATCCAAAACTGCAATGTTCAGCCAAAGGGTCTGCATCCCTGTTCTTGTCTGAGGCTGTTCCTGGTATGGGCACTGTGGAAGAAGTTCTAGCCTTTTTATCCCTTGAAAGTCCCTGAAGGCACCAAACCATTAAGAAGCTCCTCCCACATTTTTCCCGCTCTTTTCTGAGCTTGCTTGGTGAAGATTTTGAAAGTATAGAGAGATGGTTTTCTGTAGTGGAGATATTGCAACAATTGCTCACCTAACATGGAAGCACTTACTAACTAAAGAAAAATAGAAACAACTCCTGTTAGGTGAGCACCTGATGTTCAAATGCAATCCATCCTAAATATTATAACATACACTTCCAAAATTGCTGTTTAGTTCACAGAACTTCAACCTCAAAAGGGAAGCACTTACACATATATAAAACGCAGGTGCCAACCTTGAAGCTGTATTTCTGTGAGGTTCCAAGACATCTGAAATTCAAAACTGCAATGTTCAGCCAGTGGGTCTGCATCCCTGTTCTTGTCTGAGGCTGTTCCTGTTATGGGCACTGTGGAAGAAGTGCTCGCCTCTTTATCCCTTGAAAGGCCCTGAAGGCACCAAAACATTAAGTAGCTCCTCCCACATTTTTCCCGCTCTTTTCCGAGCTTGCTTGGTGAAGATTTTGAAAGTATAGAGAGATGGTTTTCTGTAGTGGGGATAGTGCAACAATTGCTCACCTAACATAGAAGCACTTACTAACTAAAGAAAAATAGAAAGAACTCCTGTTAGGTGAGCACCTGATGCTCAAATGCAATTATTCTCTAAATATTATAACATACACTTCCAGAGCTGTTGTTTAGTTAACAGAACTTCAACCTCAATAGGTAAGCACTTACAAGCTTGAAGCTGTATTTCTATGAGGTTTCAAGACATCTGAAATTCAAAACTGCAATGTTCAGCCAGTTGGCCTGCATCACTGTTCTCATCCGAGGCCGTTCCTGCTATGGGCACTGTGGAAGAAGTGCCCACCTTTTTATCCCTTGAAAGGCCCTCAAGGCACCAAACCATTAAGTAGCTCCTCCCACATTTTTCCCGCTCTTTTCTGAGCTTGCTTGGTGAAGATTTTGAAAGTATAGAGAGATGGTTTTCTTTAGTGGGGATATTGCAACAATTGCTCACCTAACATGGAAGCACTTACTAACTAAAGAAAAATAGAAAGAACTCCTGTTAGGTGAGCACCTGATGTTCAAATGCAATCCATCCTAAATATTATAACATACACTTCCAAAGTTGCTGTTTAGTTCACAGAACTTCAACCTCAAAAGGTAAGCACTTATAACCATAAAGCTGTATTTCTATGAGGTTTCAAGACATCTGAAATCCAAAACTGCAATGTTCAGCCAAAGGGTCTGCATCCCTGTTCTTGTCTGAGGCTGTTCCTGGTATGGGCACTGTGGAAGAAGTTCTAGCCTTTTTATCCCTTGAAAGTCCCTGAAGGCACCAAACCATTAAGAAGCTCCTCCCACATTTTTCCCGCTCTTTTCTGAGCTTGCTTGGTGAAGATTTTGAAAGTATAGAGAGATGGTTTTCTGTAGTGGAGATATTGCAACAATTGCTCACCTAACATGGAAGCACTTACTAACTAAAGAAAAATAGAAACAACTCCTGTTAGGTGAGCACCTGATGTTCAAATGCAATCCATCCTAAATATTATAACATACACTTCCAAAATTGCTGTTTAGTTCACAGAACTTCAACCTCAAAAGGGAAGCACTTACACATATATAAAACGCAGGTGCCAACCTTGAAGCTGTATTTCTGTGAGGTTCCAAGACATCTGAAATTCAAAACTGCAATGTTCAGCCAGTGGGTCTGCATCCCTGTTCTTGTCTGAGGCTGTTCCTGTTATGGGCACTGTGGAAGAAGTGCTCGCCTCTTTATCCCTTGAAAGGCCCTGAAGGCACCAAAACATTAAGTAGCTCCTCCCACATTTTTCCCGCTCTTTTCCGAGCTTGCTTGGTGAAGATTTTGAAAGTATAGAGAGATGGTTTTCTGTAGTGGGGATAGTGCAACAATTGCTCACCTAACATAGAAGCACTTACTAACTAAAGAAAAATAGAAAGAACTCCTGTTAGGTGAACACCTGATGCTCAAATGCAATCCATCCCTAAATAGTATACCATGTACTTCCAGAGTTGTTGTTTATTTCACAGAACTTCAAACTCAAAAGGTAAGCACTTACAAGCTTGAAGCTGTATTTCTATGAGGTTTCAAGGCATCTGAAATTCAAAACTGCAATGTTCAGCCAAAGGGTCTGCATCCCTGTTCTTGTCAGAGACTGTTTCTGGTATGGGCACTGTGGAATAAGTGCTCGCCTTTTTATCCCTTGAAAGGCCCTGAAGGCACCAAACCATTAAGTAGCTCCTCCCACATTTTTCCCGCTCTTTTCTGAGCTTGCTTGGTGAAGATTTTGAAAGTATAGAGAGATGGTTTTCTGTAGTGGGGATATTGCAACAATTGCTCACCTAACATGAAAGCACTTACTAACTAAAGAAAAATAGAAAGAACTCCTGTTAGATGAACACCTGATGCTCAAATGCAATCCATCCCTAAATATTATACCATGTACTTCCAGAGTTGTTGTTTATTTCACAGAACTTCAAACTCAAAAGGTAAGCACTTACAAGCTTGAAGCTGTATTTCTATGAGGTTTCAAGGCATCTGAAATTCAAAACTGCAATGTTCAGCCAGTGGGTCTGCATCCCTGTTCTTGTCTGAGGCTGTTCCTGTTATGGGCACTGTGGAAGAAGTGCTCGCCTTTTTATCCCTTGAAAGGCCCTGAAGGCACCAAAACATTAAGTAGCTCCTCCCACATTTTTCCCGCTCTTTTCTGAGCTTGATTGGTGAAGATTTTGAAAGTATAGAGAGATGGTTTTCTGTAGTGGGGATATTGCAACAATTGCTCACCTAACATGGAAGCACTTACTAACTAAAGAAAAATAGAAAGAACTCCTGTTAGGTTAGCACCTGATGCTCAAATGCAATTATTCTCTAAATATTATAACATACACTTCCAGAGCTGTTGTTTAGTTAACAGAGTTGTTGTTTATTTCACAGAACTTCAAACTCAAAAGGTAAGCACTTACAAGCTTGAAGCTGTATTTCTATGAGGTTTCAAGGCATCTGAAATTCAAAACTGCAATGTTCAGCCAAAGGGTCTGCATCCCTGTTCTTGTCAGAGGCTGTTTCTGGTATGGGCACTGTGGAAGAAGTGCCCACCTTTTTATCCCTTGAAAGGCCCTCAAGGCACCAAACCATTAAGTAGCTCCTCCCACATTTTTCCCGCTCTTTTCCGAGCTTGCTTGGTGAAGATTTTGAAAGTATAGAGAGATGGTTTTCTGTAGTGGGGATAGTGCAACAATTGCTCACCTAACATAGAAGCACTTACTAACTAAAGAAAAATAGAAAGAACTCCTGTTAGGTGAACACCTGATGCTCAAATGCAATCCATCCCTAAATAGTATACCATGTACTTCCAGAGTTGTTGTTTATTTCACAGAACTTCAAACTCAAAAGGTAAGCACTTACAAGCTTGAAGCTGTATTTCTATGAGGTTTCAAGGCATCTGAAATTCAAAACTGCAATGTTCAGCCAAAGGGTCTGCATCCCTGTTCTTGTCAGAGACTGTTTCTGGTATGGGCACTGTGGAATAAGTGCTCGCCTTTTTATCCCTTGAAAGGCCCTGAAGGCACCAAACCATTAAGTAGCTCCTCCCACATTTTTCCCGCTCTTTTCTGAGCTTGCTTGGTGAAGATTTTGAAAGTATAGAGAGATGGTTTTCTGTAGTGGGGATATTGCAACAATTGCTCACCTAACATGAAAGCACTTACTAACTAAAGAAAAATAGAAAGAACTCCTGTTAGATGAACACCTGATGCTCAAATGCAATCCATCCCTAAATATTATACCATGTACTTCCAGAGTTGTTGTTTATTTCACAGAACTTCAAACTCAAAAGGTAAGCACTTACAAGCTTGAAGCTGTATTTCTATGAGGTTTCAAGACATCTGAAATTCAAAACTGCAATGTTCAGCCAAAGGGTCTGCATCCCTGTTCTTGTCTGAGGCTGTTCCTGGTATGGGCACTGTGGAAGAAGTTCTAGCCTTTTTATCCCTTGAAAGTCCCTGAAGGCACCAAACCATTAAGAAGCTCCTCCCACATTTTTCCCGCTCTTTTCTGAGCTTGCTTGGTGAAGATTTTGAAAGTATAGAGAGATGGTTTTCTGTAGTGGAGATACTGCAACAATTGCTCACCTAACATGGAAGCACTTACTAACTAAAGAAAAATAGAAATAACTCCTGTTAGGTGAGCACCTGATGTTCAAATGCAACCCATCCCTAAATATTATACCATGTACTTCCAGAGTTGTTGTTTATTTCACAGAACTTCAAACTCAAAAGGTAAGCACTTATAACCATGAAGCTGTATTTCTATGAGGTTTCAAGACATCTTAAATTCAAAACTGCAATGTTCAGCCAGTTGGCCTGCATCACTGTTGTCATCCGAGGCCGTTCCTGCTATGGGCACTGTGGAGAAGGGCCCACCTTTTTATCCCTTGAAAGGCCCTCAAGGCACCAGACCATTAAGTAGCGTCTCCCACATTTTTCCCGCTCTTTTCTGAGGTTGCTTGGTGAAGATTTTGAAAGTATAGAGAGATGGTTTTCTGTAGTGGGGATATTGCAACAATTGCTCACCTAACATGGAAGCACTTACTAACTAAAGAAAAATAGAAAGAACTCCTGTTAGGTGAACACCTGATGCTCAAATGCAATCCATCCCTAAATATTATACCATGTACTTCCAGAGTTGTTTATTTCACAGAACTTCAAACTCACTCAAAGGGTAAGCACTTACAAGCTTGAAGCTGTATTTCTATGAGGTTTCAAGGCATCTGAAATTCAAAACTGCAATGTTCAGCCAAAGGGTCTGCATCCCTGTTCTTGTCAGAGGCTGTTTCTGGTATGGGCACTGTGGAATAAGTGCTCGCCTTTTTATCCCTTGAAAGGCCCTGAAGGCACCAAACCATTAAGTAGCTCCTCCCACATTTTTCCCGCTCTTTTCTGAGCTTGCTTGGTGAAGATTTTGAAAGTATAGAGAGATGGTTTTCTGTAGTGGGGATATTGCAACAATTGCTCACCTAACATGGAAGCACTTACTAACTAAAGAAAAATAGAAAGAACTCCTGTTAGGTGAACACCTGATGCTCAAATGCAATCCATCCCTAAATATTATACCATGTACTTCCAGAGTTGTTGTTTATTTCACAGAACTTCAAACTCAAAAGGTAAGCACTTACAAGCTTGAAGCTGTATTTCTATGAGGTTTCAAGATATCTGAAATTCAAAACTGCAATGTTCAGCCAGTTGGCCTGCATCACTGTTCTCATCCGAGGCCGTTCCTGCTATGGGCACTGTGGAAGAAGTGCCCACCTTTTTATCCCTTGAAAGGCCCTCAAGGCACCAAACCATTAAGTAGCTCCTCCCACATTTTTCCCGCTCTTTTCTGGGCTTGCTTAGTGAAGATTTTGAAAGTATAGAGAGATGGTTTTCTGTAGTAGAGATATTGCAACAATTGCTCACCTAACATGGAAGCACTTACTAACTAAAGAAAAATAGAAAGAACTCCTGTTAGATGAGCACCTGATGCTCAAATGCAATTATTCTCTAAATATTATAACATACACTTCCAGAGCTGTTGTTTAGTTAACAGAACTTCAACCTCAATAGGTAAGCACTTACAAGCTTGAAGCTGTATTTCTATGAGGTTTCAAGACATCTGAAATTCAAAACTGCAATGTTCAGCCAGTTGGCCTGCATCCCTGTTCTTGTCTGAGGCTGTTCCTGGTATGGGCACTGTGGAAGAAGTTCTAGCCTTTTTATCCCTTGAAAGTCCCTGAAGGCACCAAACCATTAAGAAGCTCCTCCCACATTTTTCCCGCTCTTTTCTGAGCTTGCTTGGTGAAGATTTTGAAAGTATAGAGAGATGGTTTTCTGTAGTGGAGATATTGCAACAATTGCTCACCTAACATGGAAGCACTTACTAACTAAAGAAAAATAGAAACAACTCCTGTTAGGTGAGCACCTGATGTTCAAATGCAATCCATCCTAAATATTATAACATACACTTCCAAAATTGCTGTTTAGTTCACAGAACTTCAACCTCAAAAGGGAAGCACTTACACATATATAAAACGCAGGTGCCAACCTTGAAGCTGTATTTCTGTGAGGTTCCAAGACATCTGAAATTCAAAACTGCAATGTTCAGCCAGTGGGTCTGCATCCCTGTTCTTGTCTGAGGCTGTTCCTGTTATGGGCACTGTGGAAGAAGTGCTCGCCTCTTTATCCCTTGAAAGGCCCTGAAGGCACCAAAACATTAAGTAGCTCCTCCCACATTTTTCCCGCTCTTTTCCGAGCTTGCTTGGTGAAGATTTTGAAAGTATAGAGAGATGGTTTTCTGTAGTGGGGATAGTGCAACAATTGCTCACCTAACATAGAAGCACTTACTAACTAAAGAAAAATAGAAAGAACTCCTGTTAGGTGAGCACCTGATGCTCAAATGCAATTATTCTCTAAATATTATAACATACACTTCCAGAGCTGTTGTTTAGTTAACAGAACTTCAACCTCAATAGGTAAGCACTTACAAGCTTGAAGCTGTATTTCTATGAGGTTTCAAGACATCTGAAATTCAAAACTGCAATGTTCAGCCAGTTGGCCTGCATCACTGTTCTCATCCGAGGCCGTTCCTGCTATGGGCACTGTGGAAGAAGTGCCCACCTTTTTATCCCTTGAAAGGCCCTCAAGGCACCAAACCATTAAGTAGCTCCTCCCACATTTTTCCCGCTCTTTTCTGAGCTTGCTTGGTGAAGATTTTGAAAGTATAGAGAGATGGTTTTCTTTAGTGGGGATATTGCAACAATTGCTCACCTAACATGGAAGCACTTACTAACTAAAGAAAAATAGAAAGAACTCCTGTTAGGTGAGCACCTGATGTTCAAATGCAATCCATCCTAAATATTATAACATACACTTCCAAAGTTGCTGTTTAGTTCACAGAACTTCAACCTCAAAAGGTAAGCACTTATAACCATAAAGCTGTATTTCTATGAGGTTTCAAGACATCTGAAATCCAAAACTGCAATGTTCAGCCAAAGGGTCTGCATCCCTGTTCTTGTCTGAGGCTGTTCCTGGTATGGGCACTGTGGAAGAAGTTCTAGCCTTTTTATCCCTTGAAAGTCCCTGAAGGCACCAAACCATTAAGAAGCTCCTCCCACATTTTTCCCGCTCTTTTCTGAGCTTGCTTGGTGAAGATTTTGAAAGTATAGAGAGATGGTTTTCTGTAGTGGAGATATTGCAACAATTGCTCACCTAACATGGAAGCACTTACTAACTAAAGAAAAATAGAAACAACTCCTGTTAGGTGAGCACCTGATGTTCAAATGCAATCCATCCTAAATATTATAACATACACTTCCAAAATTGCTGTTTAGTTCACAGAACTTCAACCTCAAAAGGGAAGCACTTACACATATATAAAACGCAGGTGCCAACCTTGAAGCTGTATTTCTGTGAGGTTCCAAGACATCTGAAATTCAAAACTGCAATGTTCAGCCAGTGGGTCTGCATCCCTGTTCTTGTCTGAGGCTGTTCCTGTTATGGGCACTGTGGAAGAAGTGCTCGCCTCTTTATCCCTTGAAAGGCCCTGAAGGCACCAAAACATTAAGTAGCTCCTCCCACATTTTTCCCGCTCTTTTCCGAGCTTGCTTGGTGAAGATTTTGAAAGTATAGAGAGATGGTTTTCTGTAGTGGGGATAGTGCAACAATTGCTCACCTAACATAGAAGCACTTACTAACTAAAGAAAAATAGAAAGAACTCCTGTTAGGTGAACACCTGATGCTCAAATGCAATCCATCCCTAAATAGTATACCATGTACTTCCAGAGTTGTTGTTTATTTCACAGAACTTCAAACTCAAAAGGTAAGCACTTACAAGCTTGAAGCTGTATTTCTATGAGGTTTCAAGGCATCTGAAATTCAAAACTGCAATGTTCAGCCAAAGGGTCTGCATCCCTGTTCTTGTCAGAGACTGTTTCTGGTATGGGCACTGTGGAATAAGTGCTCGCCTTTTTATCCCTTGAAAGGCCCTGAAGGCACCAAACCATTAAGTAGCTCCTCCCACATTTTTCCCGCTCTTTTCTGAGCTTGCTTGGTGAAGATTTTGAAAGTATAGAGAGATGGTTTTCTGTAGTGGGGATATTGCAACAATTGCTCACCTAACATGAAAGCACTTACTAACTAAAGAAAAATAGAAAGAACTCCTGTTAGATGAACACCTGATGCTCAAATGCAATCCATCCCTAAATATTATACCATGTACTTCCAGAGTTGTTGTTTATTTCACAGAACTTCAAACTCAAAAGGTAAGCACTTACAAGCTTGAAGCTGTATTTCTATGAGGTTTCAAGGCATCTGAAATTCAAAACTGCAATGTTCAGCCAGTGGGTCTGCATCCCTGTTCTTGTCTGAGGCTGTTCCTGTTATGGGCACTGTGGAAGAAGTGCTCGCCTTTTTATCCCTTGAAAGGCCCTGAAGGCACCAAAACATTAAGTAGCTCCTCCCACATTTTTCCCGCTCTTTTCTGAGCTTGATTGGTGAAGATTTTGAAAGTATAGAGAGATGGTTTTCTGTAGTGGGGATATTGCAACAATTGCTCACCTAACATGGAAGCACTTACTAACTAAAGAAAAATAGAAAGAACTCCTGTTAGGTTAGCACCTGATGCTCAAATGCAATTATTCTCTAAATATTATAACATACACTTCCAGAGCTGTTGTTTAGTTAACAGAGTTGTTGTTTATTTCACAGAACTTCAAACTCAAAAGGTAAGCACTTACAAGCTTGAAGCTGTATTTCTATGAGGTTTCAAGGCATCTGAAATTCAAAACTGCAATGTTCAGCCAAAGGGTCTGCATCCCTGTTCTTGTCAGAGGCTGTTTCTGGTATGGGCACTGTGGAAGAAGTGCCCACCTTTTTATCCCTTGAAAGGCCCTCAAGGCACCAAACCATTAAGTAGCTCCTCCCACATTTTTCCCGCTCTTTTCCGAGCTTGCTTGGTGAAGATTTTGAAAGTATAGAGAGATGGTTTTCTGTAGTGGGGATAGTGCAACAATTGCTCACCTAACATAGAAGCACTTACTAACTAAAGAAAAATAGAAAGAACTCCTGTTAGGTGAACACCTGATGCTCAAATGCAATCCATCCCTAAATAGTATACCATGTACTTCCAGAGTTGTTGTTTATTTCACAGAACTTCAAACTCAAAAGGTAAGCACTTACAAGCTTGAAGCTGTATTTCTATGAGGTTTCAAGGCATCTGAAATTCAAAACTGCAATGTTCAGCCAAAGGGTCTGCATCCCTGTTCTTGTCAGAGACTGTTTCTGGTATGGGCACTGTGGAATAAGTGCTCGCCTTTTTATCCCTTGAAAGGCCCTGAAGGCACCAAACCATTAAGTAGCTCCTCCCACATTTTTCCCGCTCTTTTCTGAGCTTGCTTGGTGAAGATTTTGAAAGTATAGAGAGATGGTTTTCTGTAGTGGGGATATTGCAACAATTGCTCACCTAACATGAAAGCACTTACTAACTAAAGAAAAATAGAAAGAACTCCTGTTAGATGAACACCTGATGCTCAAATGCAATCCATCCCTAAATATTATACCATGTACTTCCAGAGTTGTTGTTTATTTCACAGAACTTCAAACTCAAAAGGTAAGCACTTACAAGCTTGAAGCTGTATTTCTATGAGGTTTCAAGACATCTGAAATTCAAAACTGCAATGTTCAGCCAAAGGGTCTGCATCCCTGTTCTTGTCTGAGGCTGTTCCTGGTATGGGCACTGTGGAAGAAGTTCTAGCCTTTTTATCCCTTGAAAGTCCCTGAAGGCACCAAACCATTAAGAAGCTCCTCCCACATTTTTCCCGCTCTTTTCTGAGCTTGCTTGGTGAAGATTTTGAAAGTATAGAGAGATGGTTTTCTGTAGTGGAGATACTGCAACAATTGCTCACCTAACATGGAAGCACTTACTAACTAAAGAAAAATAGAAATAACTCCTGTTAGGTGAGCACCTGATGTTCAAATGCAACCCATCCCTAAATATTATACCATGTACTTCCAGAGTTGTTGTTTATTTCACAGAACTTCAAACTCAAAAGGTAAGCACTTATAACCATGAAGCTGTATTTCTATGAGGTTTCAAGACATCTTAAATTCAAAACTGCAATGTTCAGCCAGTTGGCCTGCATCACTGTTGTCATCCGAGGCCGTTCCTGCTATGGGCACTGTGGAGAAGGGCCCACCTTTTTATCCCTTGAAAGGCCCTCAAGGCACCAGACCATTAAGTAGCGTCTCCCACATTTTTCCCGCTCTTTTCTGAGGTTGCTTGGTGAAGATTTTGAAAGTATAGAGAGATGGTTTTCTGTAGTGGGGATATTGCAACAATTGCTCACCTAACATGGAAGCACTTACTAACTAAAGAAAAATAGAAAGAACTCCTGTTAGGTGAACACCTGATGCTCAAATGCAATCCATCCCTAAATATTATACCATGTACTTCCAGAGTTGTTTATTTCACAGAACTTCAAACTCACTCAAAGGGTAAGCACTTACAAGCTTGAAGCTGTATTTCTATGAGGTTTCAAGGCATCTGAAATTCAAAACTGCAATGTTCAGCCAAAGGGTCTGCATCCCTGTTCTTGTCAGAGGCTGTTTCTGGTATGGGCACTGTGGAATAAGTGCTCGCCTTTTTATCCCTTGAAAGGCCCTGAAGGCACCAAACCATTAAGTAGCTCCTCCCACATTTTTCCCGCTCTTTTCTGAGCTTGCTTGGTGAAGATTTTGAAAGTATAGAGAGATGGTTTTCTGTAGTGGGGATATTGCAACAATTGCTCACCTAACATGGAAGCACTTACTAACTAAAGAAAAATAGAAAGAACTCCTGTTAGGTGAACACCTGATGCTCAAATGCAATCCATCCCTAAATATTATACCATGTACTTCCAGAGTTGTTGTTTATTTCACAGAACTTCAAACTCAAAAGGTAAGCACTTACAAGCTTGAAGCTGTATTTCTATGAGGTTTCAAGATATCTGAAATTCAAAACTGCAATGTTCAGCCAGTTGGCCTGCATCACTGTTCTCATCCGAGGCCGTTCCTGCTATGGGCACTGTGGAAGAAGTGCCCACCTTTTTATCCCTTGAAAGGCCCTCAAGGCACCAAACCATTAAGTAGCTCCTCCCACATTTTTCCCGCTCTTTTCTGGGCTTGCTTAGTGAAGATTTTGAAAGTATAGAGAGATGGTTTTCTGTAGTAGAGATATTGCAACAATTGCTCACCTAACATGGAAGCACTTACTAACTAAAGAAAAATAGAAAGAACTCCTGTTAGATGAGCACCTGATGCTCAAATGCAATTATTCTCTAAATATTATAACATACACTTCCAGAGCTGTTGTTTAGTTAACAGAACTTCAACCTCAATAGGTAAGCACTTACAAGCTTGAAGCTGTATTTCTATGAGGTTTCAAGACATCTGAAATTCAAAACTGCAATGTTCAGCCAGTTGGCCTGCATCACTGTTCTCATCCGAGGCCGTTCCTGCTATGGGCACTGTGGAAGAAGTGCCCACCTTTTTATCCCTTGAAAGGCCCTCAAGGCACCAAACCATTAAGTAGCTCCTCCCACATTTTTCCCGCTCTTTTCTGAGCTTGCTTGGTGAAGATTTTGAAAGTATAGAGAGATGGTTTTCTGTAGTAGAGATATTGCAACAATTGCTCACCTAACATGGAAGCACTTACTAACTAAAGAAAAATAGAAAGAACTCCTGTTAGGTGAGCACCTGATGCTCAAATGCAATTATTCTCTAAATATTATAACATACACTTCCAGAGCTGTTGTTTAGTTAACAGAACTTCAACCTCAATAGGTAAGCACTTACAAGCTTGAAGCTGTATTTCTATGAGGTTTCAAGACATCTGAAATTCAAAACTGCAATGTTCAGCCAGTTGGCCTGCATCACTGTTCTCATCCGAGGCCGTTCCTGCTATGGGCACTGTGGAAGAAGTGCCCACCTTTTTATCCCTTGAAAGGCCCTCAAGGCACCAAACCATTAAGTAGCTCCTCCCACATTTTTCCCGCTCTTTTCTGAGCTTGCTTGGTGAAGATTTTGAAAGTATAGAGAGATGGTTTTCTTTAGTGGGGATATTGCAACAATTGCTCACCTAACATGGAAGCACTTACTAACTAAAGAAAAATAGAAAGAACTCCTGTTAGGTGAGCACCTGATGTTCAAATGCAATCCATCCTAAATATTATAACATACACTTCCAAAGTTGCTGTTTAGTTCACAGAACTTCAACCTCAAAAGGTAAGCACTTATAACCATAAAGCTGTATTTCTATGAGGTTTCAAGACATCTGAAATTCAAAACTGCAATGTTCAGCCAATGGGTCTGCATCCCTGTTCTTGTCTGAGGCTGTTCCTGTTATGGGCACTGTGGAAGAAGTGCTCGCCTTTTTATCCCTTGAAAGGCCCTGAAGGCACCAAACCATTAAGTAGCTCCTCCCACATTTTTCCCGCTCTTTCTGAGCTTGCTTGGTGAAGATTTTGAAAGTATAGAGAGATGGTTTTCTGTAGTGGGGATATTGCAACAATTGCTCACCTAACATGGAAGCACTTACTAACTAAAGAAAAATAGAAAGAACTCCTGTTAGGTGAACACCTGATGCTCAAATGTAATCCATCCCTAAATATTATACCATGTACTTCCAGAGTTGTTGTTTATTTCACAGAACTTCAAACTCAAAAGGTAAGCACTTACAAGCTTGAAGCTGTATTTCTATGAGGTTTCAAGGCATCTGAAATTCAAAACTGCAATGTTCAGCCAAAGGGTCTGCATCCCTGTTCTTGTCAGAGACTGTTTCTGGTATGGGCACTGTGGAATAAGTGCTCGCCTTTTTATCCCTTGAAAGGCCCTGAAGGCACCAAACCATTAAGTAGCTCCTCCCACATTTTTCCCGCTCTTTTCTGAGCTTGCTTGGTGAAGATTTTGAAAGTATAGAGAGATGGTTTTCTGTAGTGGGGATATTGCAACAATTGCTCACCTAACATGAAAGCACTTACTAACTAAAGAAAAATAGAAAGAACTCCTGTTAGATGAACACCTGATGCTCAAATGCAATCCATCCCTAAATATTATACCATGTACTTCCAGAGTTGTTGTTTATTTCACAGAACTTCAAACTCAAAAGGTAAGCACTTACAAGCTTGAAGCTGTATTTCTATGAGGTTTCAAGGCATCTGAAATTCAAAACTGCAATGTTCAGCCAGTGGGTCTGCATCCCTGTTCTTGTCTGAGGCTGTTCCTGTTATGGGCACTGTGGAAGAAGTGCTCGCCTTTTTATCCCTTGAAAGGCCCTGAAGGCACCAAAACATTAAGTAGCTCCTCCCACATTTTTCCCGCTCTTTTCTGAGCTTGATTGGTGAAGATTTTGAAAGTATAGAGAGATGGTTTTCTGTAGTGGGGATATTGCAACAATTGCTCACCTAACATGGAAGCACTTACTAACTAAAGAAAAATAGAAAGAACTCCTGTTAGGTTAGCACCTGATGCTCAAATGCAATTATTCTCTAAATATTATAACATACACTTCCAGAGCTGTTGTTTAGTTAACAGAGTTGTTGTTTATTTCACAGAACTTCAAACTCAAAAGGTAAGCACTTACAAGCTTGAAGCTGTATTTCTATGAGGTTTCAAGGCATCTGAAATTCAAAACTGCAATGTTCAGCCAAAGGGTCTGCATCCCTGTTCTTGTCAGAGGCTGTTTCTGGTATGGGCACTGTGGAAGAAGTGCCCACCTTTTTATCCCTTGAAAGGCCCTCAAGGCACCAAACCATTAAGTAGCTCCTCCCACATTTTTCCCGCTCTTTTCCGAGCTTGCTTGGTGAAGATTTTGAAAGTATAGAGAGATGGTTTTCTGTAGTGGGGATAGTGCAACAATTGCTCACCTAACATAGAAGCACTTACTAACTAAAGAAAAATAGAAAGAACTCCTGTTAGGTGAACACCTGATGCTCAAATGCAATCCATCCCTAAATAGTATACCATGTACTTCCAGAGTTGTTGTTTATTTCACAGAACTTCAAACTCAAAAGGTAAGCACTTACAAGCTTGAAGCTGTATTTCTATGAGGTTTCAAGGCATCTGAAATTCAAAACTGCAATGTTCAGCCAAAGGGTCTGCATCCCTGTTCTTGTCAGAGACTGTTTCTGGTATGGGCACTGTGGAATAAGTGCTCGCCTTTTTATCCCTTGAAAGGCCCTGAAGGCACCAAACCATTAAGTAGCTCCTCCCACATTTTTCCCGCTCTTTTCTGAGCTTGCTTGGTGAAGATTTTGAAAGTATAGAGAGATGGTTTTCTGTAGTGGGGATATTGCAACAATTGCTCACCTAACATGAAAGCACTTACTAACTAAAGAAAAATAGAAAGAACTCCTGTTAGATGAACACCTGATGCTCAAATGCAATCCATCCCTAAATATTATACCATGTACTTCCAGAGTTGTTGTTTATTTCACAGAACTTCAAACTCAAAAGGTAAGCACTTACAAGCTTGAAGCTGTATTTCTATGAGGTTTCAAGACATCTGAAATTCAAAACTGCAATGTTCAGCCAAAGGGTCTGCATCCCTGTTCTTGTCTGAGGCTGTTCCTGGTATGGGCACTGTGGAAGAAGTTCTAGCCTTTTTATCCCTTGAAAGTCCCTGAAGGCACCAAACCATTAAGAAGCTCCTCCCACATTTTTCCCGCTCTTTTCTGAGCTTGCTTGGTGAAGATTTTGAAAGTATAGAGAGATGGTTTTCTGTAGTGGAGATACTGCAACAATTGCTCACCTAACATGGAAGCACTTACTAACTAAAGAAAAATAGAAATAACTCCTGTTAGGTGAGCACCTGATGTTCAAATGCAACCCATCCCTAAATATTATACCATGTACTTCCAGAGTTGTTGTTTATTTCACAGAACTTCAAACTCAAAAGGTAAGCACTTATAACCATGAAGCTGTATTTCTATGAGGTTTCAAGACATCTTAAATTCAAAACTGCAATGTTCAGCCAGTTGGCCTGCATCACTGTTGTCATCCGAGGCCGTTCCTGCTATGGGCACTGTGGAGAAGGGCCCACCTTTTTATCCCTTGAAAGGCCCTCAAGGCACCAGACCATTAAGTAGCGTCTCCCACATTTTTCCCGCTCTTTTCTGAGGTTGCTTGGTGAAGATTTTGAAAGTATAGAGAGATGGTTTTCTGTAGTGGGGATATTGCAACAATTGCTCACCTAACATGGAAGCACTTACTAACTAAAGAAAAATAGAAAGAACTCCTGTTAGGTGAACACCTGATGCTCAAATGCAATCCATCCCTAAATATTATACCATGTACTTCCAGAGTTGTTTATTTCACAGAACTTCAAACTCAAAGGGTAAGCACTTACAAGCTTGAAGCTGTATTTCTATGAGGTTTCAAGGCATCTGAAATTCAAAACTGCAATGTTCAGCCAAAGGGTCTGCATCCCTGTTCTTGTCAGAGGCTGTTTCTGGTATGGGCACTGTGGAATAAGTGCTCGCCTTTTTATCCCTTGAAAGGCCCTGAAGGCACCAAACCATTAAGTAGCTCCTCCCACATTTTTCCCGCTCTTTTCTGAGCTTGCTTGGTGAAGATTTTGAAAGTATAGAGAGATGGTTTTCTGTAGTGGGGATATTGCAACAATTGCTCACCTAACATGGAAGCACTTACTAACTAAAGAAAAATAGAAAGAACTCCTGTTAGGTGAACACCTGATGCTCAAATGCAATCCATCCCTAAATATTATACCATGTACTTCCAGAGTTGTTGTTTATTTCACAGAACTTCAAACTCAAAAGGTAAGCACTTACAAGCTTGAAGCTGTATTTCTATGAGGTTTCAAGATATCTGAAATTCAAAACTGCAATGTTCAGCCAGTTGGCCTGCATCACTGTTCTCATCCGAGGCCGTTCCTGCTATGGGCACTGTGGAAGAAGTGCCCACCTTTTTATCCCTTGAAAGGCCCTCAAGGCACCAAACCATTAAGTAGCTCCTCCCACATTTTTCCCGCTCTTTTCTGGGCTTGCTTGGTGAAGATTTTGAAAGTATAGAGAGATGGTTTTCTGTAGTAGAGATATTGCAACAATTGCTCACCTAACATGGAAGCACTTACTAACTAAAGAAAAATAGAAAGAACTCCTGTTAGATGAGCACCTGATGCTCAAATGCAATTATTCTCTAAATATTATAACATACACTTCCAGAGCTGTTGTTTAGTTAACAGAACTTCAACCTCAATAGGTAAGCACTTACAAGCTTGAAGCTGTATTTCTATGAGGTTTCAAGACATCTGAAATTCAAAACTGCAATGTTCAGCCAGTTGGCCTGCATCACTGTTCTCATCCGAGGCCGTTCCTGCTATGGGCACTGTGGAAGAAGTGCCCACCTTTTTATCCCTTGAAAGGCCCTCAAGGCACCAAACCATTAAGTAGCTCCTCCCACATTTTTCCCGCTCTTTTCTGAGCTTGCTTGGTGAAGATTTTGAAAGTATAGAGAGATGGTTTTCTGTAGTAGAGATATTGCAACAATTGCTCACCTAACATGGAAGCACTTACTAACTAAAGAAAAATAGAAAGAACTCCTGTTAGGTGAGCACCTGATGCTCAAATGCAATTATTCTCTAAATATTATAACATACACTTCCAGAGCTGTTGTTTAGTTAACAGAACTTCAACCTCAATAGGTAAGCACTTACAAGCTTGAAGCTGTATTTCTATGAGGTTTCAAGACATCTGAAATTCAAAACTGCAATGTTCAGCCAGTTGGCCTGCATCACTGTTCTCATCCGAGGCCGTTCCTGCTATGGGCACTGTGGAAGAAGTGCCCACCTTTTTATCCCTTGAAAGGCCCTCAAGGCACCAAACCATTAAGTAGCTCCTCCCACATTTTTCCCGCTCTTTTCTGAGCTTGCTTGGTGAAGATTTTGAAAGTATAGAGAGATGGTTTTCTTTAGTGGGGATATTGCAACAATTGCTCACCTAACATGGAAGCACTTACTAACTAAAGAAAAATAGAAAGAACTCCTGTTAGGTGAGCACCTGATGTTCAAATGCAATCCATCCTAAATATTATAACATACACTTCCAGAGTTGCTGTTTAGTTCACAGAACTTCAACCTCAAAAGGTAAGCACTTATAACCATAAAGCTGTATTTCTATGAGGTTTCAAGACATCTGAAATTCAAAACTGCAATGTTCAGCCAATGGGTCTGCATCCCTGTTCTTGTCTGAGGCTGTTCCTGTTATGGGCACTGTGGAAGAAGTGCTCGCCTTTTTATCCCTTGAAAGGCCCTGAAGGCACCAAACCATTAAGTAGCTCCTCCCACATTTTTCCCGCTCTTTCTGAGCTTGCTTGGTGAAGATTTTGAAAGTATAGAGAGATGGTTTTCTGTAGTGGGGATATTGCAACAATTGCTCACCTAACATGGAAGCACTTACTAACTAAAGAAAAATAGAAAGAACTCCTGTTAGGTGAACACCTGATGCTCAAATGTAATCCATCCCTAAATATTATACCATGTACTTCCAGAGTTGTTGTTTATTTCACAGAACTTCAAACTCAAAAGGTAAGCACTTACAAGCTTGAAGCTGTATTTCTATGAGGTTTCAAGACATCTGAAATCCAAAACTGCAATGTTCAGCCAAAGGGTCTGCATCCCTGTTCTTGTCTGAGGCTGTTCCTGGTATGGGCACTGTGGAAGAAGTTCTAGCCTTTTTATCCCTTGAAAGTCCCTGAAGGCACCAAACCATTAAGAAGCTCCTCCCACATTTTTCCCGCTCTTTTCTGAGCTTGCTTGGTGAAGATTTTGAAAGTATAGAGAGATGGTTTTCTGTAGTGGAGATATTGCAACAATTGCTCACCTAACATGGAAGCACTTACTAACTAAAGAAAAATAGAAACAACTCCTGTTAGGTGAGCACCTGATGTTCAAATGCAATCCATCCTAAATATTATAACATACACTTCCAAAATTGCTGTTTAGTTCACAGAACTTCAACCTCAAAAGGGAAGCACTTACACATATATAAAACGCAGGTGCCAACCTTGAAGCTGTATTTCTGTGAGGTTCCAAGACATCTGAAATTCAAAACTGCAATGTTCAGCCAGTGGGTCTGCATCCCTGTTCTTGTCTGAGGCTGTTCCTGTTATGGGCACTGTGGAAGAAGTGCTCGCCTCTTTATCCCTTGAAAGGCCCTGAAGGCACCAAAACATTAAGTAGCTCCTCCCACATTTTTCCCGCTCTTTTCCGAGCTTGCTTGGTGAAGATTTTGAAAGTATAGAGAGATGGTTTTCTGTAGTGGGGATAGTGCAACAATTGCTCACCTAACATAGAAGCACTTACTAACTAAAGAAAAATAGAAAGAACTCCTGTTAGGTGAGCACCTGATGCTCAAATGCAATTATTCTCTAAATATTATAACATACACTTCCAGAGCTGTTGTTTAGTTAACAGAACTTCAACCTCAATAGGTAAGCACTTACAAGCTTGAAGCTGTATTTCTATGAGGTTTCAAGACATCTGAAATTCAAAACTGCAATGTTCAGCCAGTTGGCCTGCATCACTGTTCTCATCCGAGGCCGTTCCTGCTATGGGCACTGTGGAAGAAGTGCCCACCTTTTTATCCCTTGAAAGGCCCTCAAGGCACCAAACCATTAAGTAGCTCCTCCCACATTTTTCCCGCTCTTTTCTGAGCTTGCTTGGTGAAGATTTTGAAAGTATAGAGAGATGGTTTTCTTTAGTGGGGATATTGCAACAATTGCTCACCTAACATGGAAGCACTTACTAACTAAAGAAAAATAGAAAGAACTCCTGTTAGGTGAGCACCCGATGTTCAAATGCAATCCATCCTAAATATTATAACATACACTTCCAAAGTTGCTGTTTAGTTCACAGAACTTCAACCTCAAAAGGTAAGCACTTATAACCATAAAGCTGTATTTCTATGAGGTTTCAAGACATCTGAAATCCAAAACTGCAATGTTCAGCCAAAGGGTCTGCATCCCTGTTCTTGTCTGAGGCTCTTCCTGGTATGGGCACTGTGGAAGAAGTTCTAGCCTTTTTATCCCTTGAAAGTCCCTGAAGGCACCAAACCATTAAGAAGCTCCTCCCACATTTTTCCCGCTCTTTTCTGAGCTTGCTTGGTGAAGATTTTGAAAGTATAGAGAGATGGTTTTCTGTAGTGGAGATATTGCAACAATTGCTCACCTAACATGGAAGCACTTACTAACTAAAGAAAAATAGAAACAACTCCTGTTAGGTGAGCACCTGATGTTCAAATGCAATCCATCCTAAATATTATAACATACACTTCCAAAATTGCTGTTTAGTTCACAGAACTTCAACCTCAAAAGGGAAGCACTTACACATATATAAAACGCAGGTGCCAACCTTGAAGCTGTATTTCTGTGAGGTTCCAAGACATCTGAAATTCAAAACTGCAATGTTCAGCCAGTGGGTCTGCATCCCTGTTCTTGTCTGAGGCTGTTCCTGTTATGGGCACTGTGGAAGAAGTGCTCGCCTCTTTATCCCTTGAAAGGCCCTGAAGGCACCAAAACATTAAGTAGCTCCTCCCACATTTTTCCCGCTCTTTTCCGAGCTTGCTTGGTGAAGATTTTGAAAGTATAGAGAGATGGTTTTCTGTAGTGGGGATAGTGCAACAATTGCTCACCTAACATAGAAGCACTTACTAACTAAAGAAAAATAGAAAGAACTCCTGTTAGGTGAACACCTGATGCTCAAATGCAATCCATCCCTAAATAGTATACCATGTACTTCCAGAGTTGTTGTTTATTTCACAGAACTTCAAACTCAAAAGGTAAGCACTTACAAGCTTGAAGCTGTATTTCTATGAGGTTTCAAGGCATCTGAAATTCAAAACTGCAATGTTCAGCCAAAGGGTCTGCATCCCTGTTCTTGTCAGAGACTGTTTCTGGTATGGGCACTGTGGAATAAGTGCTCGCCTTTTTATCCCTTGAAAGGCCCTGAAGGCACCAAACCATTAAGTAGCTCCTCCCACATTTTTCCCGCTCTTTTCTGAGCTTGCTTGGTGAAGATTTTGAAAGTATAGAGAGATGGTTTTCTGTAGTGGGGATATTGCAACAATTGCTCACCTAACATGAAAGCACTTACTAACTAAAGAAAAATAGAAAGAACTCCTGTTAGATGAACACCTGATGCTCAAATGCAATCCATCCCTAAATATTATACCATGTACTTCCAGAGTTGTTGTTTATTTCACAGAACTTCAAACTCAAAAGGTAAGCACTTACAAGCTTGAAGCTGTATTTCTATGAGGTTTCAAGGCATCTGAAATTCAAAACTGCAATGTTCAGCCAGTGGGTCTGCATCCCTGTTCTTGTCTGAGGCTGTTCCTGTTATGGGCACTGTGGAAGAAGTGCTCGCCTTTTTATCCCTTGAAAGGCCCTGAAGGCACCAAAACATTAAGTAGCTCCTCCCACATTTTTCCCGCTCTTTTCTGAGCTTGATTGGTGAAGATTTTGAAAGTATAGAGAGATGGTTTTCTGTAGTGGGGATATTGCAACAATTGCTCACCTAACATGGAAGCACTTACTAACTAAAGAAAAATAGAAAGAACTCCTGTTAGGTTAGCACCTGATGCTCAAATGCAATTATTCTCTAAATATTATAACATACACTTCCAGAGCTGTTGTTTAGTTAACAGAGTTGTTGTTTATTTCACAGAACTTCAAACTCAAAAGGTAAGCACTTACAAGCTTGAAGCTGTATTTCTATGAGGTTTCAAGGCATCTGAAATTCAAAACTGCAATGTTCAGCCAAAGGGTCTGCATCCCTGTTCTTGTCAGAGGCTGTTTCTGGTATGGGCACTGTGGAAGAAGTGCCCACCTTTTTATCCCTTGAAAGGCCCTCAAGGCACCAAACCATTAAGTAGCTCCTCCCACATTTTTCCCGCTCTTTTCCGAGCTTGCTTGGTGAAGATTTTGAAAGTATAGAGAGATGGTTTTCTGTAGTGGGGATAGTGCAACAATTGCTCACCTAACATAGAAGCACTTACTAACTAAAGAAAAATAGAAAGAACTCCTGTTAGGTGAACACCTGATGCTCAAATGCAATCCATCCCTAAATAGTATACCATGTACTTCCAGAGTTGTTGTTTATTTCACAGAACTTCAAACTCAAAAGGTAAGCACTTACAAGCTTGAAGCTGTATTTCTATGAGGTTTCAAGGCATCTGAAATTCAAAACTGCAATGTTCAGCCAAAGGGTCTGCATCCCTGTTCTTGTCAGAGACTGTTTCTGGTATGGGCACTGTGGAATAAGTGCTCGCCTTTTTATCCCTTGAAAGGCCCTGAAGGCACCAAACCATTAAGTAGCTCCTCCCACATTTTTCCCGCTCTTTTCTGAGCTTGCTTGGTGAAGATTTTGAAAGTATAGAGAGATGGTTTTCTGTAGTGGGGATATTGCAACAATTGCTCACCTAACATGAAAGCACTTACTAACTAAAGAAAAATAGAAAGAACTCCTGTTAGATGAACACCTGATGCTCAAATGCAATCCATCCCTAAATATTATACCATGTACTTCCAGAGTTGTTGTTTATTTCACAGAACTTCAAACTCAAAAGGTAAGCACTTACAAGCTTGAAGCTGTATTTCTATGAGGTTTCAAGACATCTGAAATTCAAAACTGCAATGTTCAGCCAAAGGGTCTGCATCCCTGTTCTTGTCTGAGGCTGTTCCTGGTATGGGCACTGTGGAAGAAGTTCTAGCCTTTTTATCCCTTGAAAGTCCCTGAAGGCACCAAACCATTAAGAAGCTCCTCCCACATTTTTCCCGCTCTTTTCTGAGCTTGCTTGGTGAAGATTTTGAAAGTATAGAGAGATGGTTTTCTGTAGTGGAGATACTGCAACAATTGCTCACCTAACATGGAAGCACTTACTAACTAAAGAAAAATAGAAATAACTCCTGTTAGGTGAGCACCTGATGTTCAAATGCAACCCATCCCTAAATATTATACCATGTACTTCCAGAGTTGTTGTTTATTTCACAGAACTTCAAACTCAAAAGGTAAGCACTTATAACCATGAAGCTGTATTTCTATGAGGTTTCAAGACATCTTAAATTCAAAACTGCAATGTTCAGCCAGTTGGCCTGCATCACTGTTGTCATCCGAGGCCGTTCCTGCTATGGGCACTGTGGAGAAGGGCCCACCTTTTTATCCCTTGAAAGGCCCTCAAGGCACCAGACCATTAAGTAGCGTCTCCCACATTTTTCCCGCTCTTTTCTGAGGTTGCTTGGTGAAGATTTTGAAAGTATAGAGAGATGGTTTTCTGTAGTGGGGATATTGCAACAATTGCTCACCTAACATGGAAGCACTTACTAACTAAAGAAAAATAGAAAGAACTCCTGTTAGGTGAACACCTGATGCTCAAATGCAATCCATCCCTAAATATTATACCATGTACTTCCAGAGTTGTTTATTTCACAGAACTTCAAACTCACTCAAAGGGTAAGCACTTACAAGCTTGAAGCTGTATTTCTATGAGGTTTCAAGGCATCTGAAATTCAAAACTGCAATGTTCAGCCAAAGGGTCTGCATCCCTGTTCTTGTCAGAGGCTGTTTCTGGTATGGGCACTGTGGAATAAGTGCTCGCCTTTTTATCCCTTGAAAGGCCCTGAAGGCACCAAACCATTAAGTAGCTCCTCCCACATTTTTCCCGCTCTTTTCTGAGCTTGCTTGGTGAAGATTTTGAAAGTATAGAGAGATGGTTTTCTGTAGTGGGGATATTGCAACAATTGCTCACCTAACATGGAAGCACTTACTAACTAAAGAAAAATAGAAAGAACTCCTGTTAGGTGAACACCTGATGCTCAAATGCAATCCATCCCTAAATATTATACCATGTACTTCCAGAGTTGTTGTTTATTTCACAGAACTTCAAACTCAAAAGGTAAGCACTTACAAGCTTGAAGCTGTATTTCTATGAGGTTTCAAGATATCTGAAATTCAAAACTGCAATGTTCAGCCAGTTGGCCTGCATCACTGTTCTCATCCGAGGCCGTTCCTGCTATGGGCACTGTGGAAGAAGTGCCCACCTTTTTATCCCTTGAAAGGCCCTCAAGGCACCAAACCATTAAGTAGCTCCTCCCACATTTTTCCCGCTCTTTTCTGGGCTTGCTTAGTGAAGATTTTGAAAGTATAGAGAGATGGTTTTCTGTAGTAGAGATATTGCAACAATTGCTCACCTAACATGGAAGCACTTACTAACTAAAGAAAAATAGAAAGAACTCCTGTTAGATGAGCACCTGATGCTCAAATGCAATTATTCTCTAAATATTATAACATACACTTCCAGAGCTGTTGTTTAGTTAACAGAACTTCAACCTCAATAGGTAAGCACTTACAAGCTTGAAGCTGTATTTCTATGAGGTTTCAAGACATCTGAAATTCAAAACTGCAATGTTCAGCCAGTTGGCCTGCATCACTGTTCTCATCCGAGGCCGTTCCTGCTATGGGCACTGTGGAAGAAGTGCCCACCTTTTTATCCCTTGAAAGGCCCTCAAGGCACCAAACCATTAAGTAGCTCCTCCCACATTTTTCCCGCTCTTTTCTGAGCTTGCTTGGTGAAGATTTTGAAAGTATAGAGAGATGGTTTTCTGTAGTAGAGATATTGCAACAATTGCTCACCTAACATGGAAGCACTTACTAACTAAAGAAAAATAGAAAGAACTCCTGTTAGGTGAGCACCTGATGCTCAAATGCAATTATTCTCTAAATATTATAACATACACTTCCAGAGCTGTTGTTTAGTTAACAGAACTTCAACCTCAATAGGTAAGCACTTACAAGCTTGAAGCTGTATTTCTATGAGGTTTCAAGACATCTGAAATTCAAAACTGCAATGTTCAGCCAGTTGGCCTGCATCACTGTTCTCATCCGAGGCCGTTCCTGCTATGGGCACTGTGGAAGAAGTGCCCACCTTTTTATCCCTTGAAAGGCCCTCAAGGCACCAAACCATTAAGTAGCTCCTCCCACATTTTTCCCGCTCTTTTCTGAGCTTGCTTGGTGAAGATTTTGAAAGTATAGAGAGATGGTTTTCTTTAGTGGGGATATTGCAACAATTGCTCACCTAACATGGAAGCACTTACTAACTAAAGAAAAATAGAAAGAACTCCTGTTAGGTGAGCACCTGATGTTCAAATGCAATCCATCCTAAATATTATAACATACACTTCCAAAGTTGCTGTTTAGTTCACAGAACTTCAACCTCAAAAGGTAAGCACTTATAACCATAAAGCTGTATTTCTATGAGGTTTCAAGACATCTGAAATTCAAAACTGCAATGTTCAGCCAATGGGTCTGCATCCCTGTTCTTGTCTGAGGCTGTTCCTGTTATGGGCACTGTGGAAGAAGTGCTCGCCTTTTTATCCCTTGAAAGGCCCTGAAGGCACCAAACCATTAAGTAGCTCCTCCCACATTTTTCCCGCTCTTTCTGAGCTTGCTTGGTGAAGATTTTGAAAGTATAGAGAGATGGTTTTCTGTAGTGGGGATATTGCAACAATTGCTCACCTAACATGGAAGCACTTACTAACTAAAGAAAAATAGAAAGAACTCCTGTTAGGTGAACACCTGATGCTCAAATGTAATCCATCCCTAAATATTATACCATGTACTTCCAGAGTTGTTGTTTATTTCACAGAACTTCAAACTCAAAAGGTAAGCACTTACAAGCTTGAAGCTGTATTTCTATGAGGTTTCAAGACATCTGAAATCCAAAACTGCAATGTTCAGCCAAAGGGTCTGCATCCCTGTTCTTGTCAGAGACTGTTTCTGGTATGGGCACTGTGGAATAAGTGCTCGCCTTTTTATCCCTTGAAAGGCCCTGAAGGCACCAAACCATTAAGTAGCTCCTCCCACATTTTTCCCGCTCTTTTCTGAGCTTGCTTGGTGAAGATTTTGAAAGTATAGAGAGATGGTTTTCTGTAGTGGGGATATTGCAACAATTGCTCACCTAACATGAAAGCACTTACTAACTAAAGAAAAATAGAAAGAACTCCTGTTAGATGAACACCTGATGCTCAAATGCAATCCATCCCTAAATATTATACCATGTACTTCCAGAGTTGTTGTTTATTTCACAGAACTTCAAACTCAAAAGGTAAGCACTTACAAGCTTGAAGCTCTATTTCTATGAGGTTTCAAGGCATCTGAAATTCAAAACTGCAATGTTCAGCCAAAGGGTCTGCATCCCTGTTCTTGTCAGAGGCTGTTTTTGGTATGGGCACTGTGGAATAAGTGCTCGCCTTTTTATCCCTTGAAAGGCCCTGAAGGCACCAAACCATTAAGTAGCTCCTCCCACATTTTTCCCGCTCTTTTCTGAGCTTGCTTGGTGAAGATTTTGAAAGTATAGAGAGATGGTTCTCTGTAGTGGGGATATTGCAACAATTGCTCACCTAACATGGAAGCACTTACTAACTAAAGAAAAATAGAAAGAACTCCTGTTAGGTGAACACCTGATGCTCAAATGCAATCCATCCCTAAATATTATACCATGTACTTCCAGAGTTGTTGTTTATTTCACAGAACTTCAAACTCAAAAGGTAAGCATTTACAAGCTTGAAGCTGTATTTCTATGAGGTTTCAAGACATCTGAAATTCAAAACTGCAATGTTCAGCCAAAGGGTGTGCATCCCTGTTCTTGTCTGAGGCTGTTCCTGGTATGGGCACTGTGGAAGAAGTTCTAGCCTTTTTATCCCTTGAAAGTCCCTGAAGGCACCAAACCATTAAGAAGCTCCTCCCACATTTTTCCCGCTCTTTTCTGAGCTTGCTTGGTGAAGATTTTGAAAGTATAGAGAGATGGTTTTCTGTAGTGGAGATACTGCAACAATTGCTCACCTAACATGGAAGCACTTACTAACTAAAGAAAAATAGAAATAACTCCTGTTAGGTGAGCACCTGATGTTCAAATGCAACCCATCCCTAAATATTATACCATGTACTTCCAGAGTTGTTGTTTATTTCACAGAACTTCAAACTCAAAAGGTAAGCACTTATAACCATGAAGCTGTATTTCTATGAGGTTTCAAGACATCTTAAATTCAAAACTGCAATGTTCAGCCAGTTGGCCTGCATCACTGTTGTCATCCGAGGCCGTTCCTGCTATGGGCACTGTGGAGAAGGGCCCACCTTTTTATCCCTTGAAAGGCCCTCAAGGCACCAGACCATTAAGTAGCGTCTCCCACATTTTTCCCGCTCTTTTCTGAGGTTGCTTGGTGAAGATTTTGAAAGTATAGAGAGATGGTTTTCTGTAGTGGGGATATTGCAACAATTGCTCACCTAACATGGAAGCACTTACTAACTAAAGAAAAATAGAAAGAACTCCTGTTAGGTGAACACCTGATGCTCAAATGCAATCCATCCCTAAATATTATACCATGTACTTCCAGAGTTGTTTATTTCACAGAACTTCAAACTCAAAGGGTAAGCACTTACAAGCTTGAAGCTGTATTTCTATGAGGTTTCAAGGCATCTGAAATTCAAAACTGCAATGTTCAGCCAAAGGGTCTGCATCCCTGTTCTTGTCAGAGGCTGTTTCTGGTATGGGCACTGTGGAATAAGTGCTCGCCTTTTTATCCCTTGAAAGGCCCTGAAGGCACCAAACCATTAAGTAGCTCCTCCCACATTTTTCCCGCTCTTTTCTGAGCTTGCTTGGTGAAGATTTTGAAAGTATAGAGAGATGGTTTTCTGTAGTGGGGATATTGCAACAATTGCTCACCTAACATGGAAGCACTTACTAACTAAAGAAAAATAGAAAGAACTCCTGTTAGGTGAACACCTGATGCTCAAATGCAATCCATCCCTAAATATTATACCATGTACTTCCAGAGTTGTTGTTTATTTCACAGAACTTCAAACTCAAAAGGTAAGCACTTACAAGCTTGAAGCTGTATTTCTATGAGGTTTCAAGATATCTGAAATTCAAAACTGCAATGTTCAGCCAGTTGGCCTGCATCACTGTTCTCACCCGAGGCCGTTCCTGCTATGGGCACTGTGGAAGAAGTGCCCACCTTTTTATCCCTTGAAAGGCCCTCAAGGCACCAAACCATTAAGTAGCTCCTCCCACATTTTTCCCGCTCTTTTCTGGGCTTGCTTGGTGAAGATTTTGAAAGTATAGAGAGATGGTTTTCTGTAGTAGAGATATTGCAACAATTGCTCACCTAACATGGAAGCACTTACTAACTAAAGAAAAATAGAAAGAACTCCTGTTAGATGAGCACCTGATGCTCAAATGCAATTATTCTCTAAATATTATAACATACACTTCCAGAGCTGTTGTTTAGTTAACAGAACTTCAACCTCAATAGGTAAGCACTTACAAGCTTGAAGCTGTATTTCTATGAGGTTTCAAGACATCTGAAATTCAAAACTGCAATGTTCAGCCAGTTGGCCTGCATCACTGTTCTCATCCGAGGCCGTTCCTGCTATGGGCACTGTGGAAGAAGTGCCCACCTTTTTATCCCTTGAAAGGCCCTCAAGGCACCAAACCATTAAGTAGCTCCTCCCACATTTTTCCCGCTCTTTTCTGAGCTTGCTTGGTGAAGATTTTGAAAGTATAGAGAGATGGTTTTCTGTAGTAGAGATATTGCAACAATTGCTCACCTAACATGGAAGCACTTACTAACTAAAGAAAAATAGAAAGAACTCCTGTTAGGTGAGCACCTGATGCTCAAATGCAATTATTCTCTAAATATTATAACATACACTTCCAGAGCTGTTGTTTAGTTAACAGAACTTCAACCTCAATAGGTAAGCACTTACAAGCTTGAAGCTGTATTTCTATGAGGTTTCAAGACATCTGAAATTCAAAACTGCAATGTTCAGCCAGTTGGCCTGCATCACTGTTCTCATCCGAGGCCGTTCCTGCTATGGGCACTGTGGAAGAAGTGCCCACCTTTTTATCCCTTGAAAGGCCCTCAAGGCACCAAACCATTAAGTAGCTCCTCCCACATTTTTCCCGCTCTTTTCTGAGCTTGCTTGGTGAAGATTTTGAAAGTATAGAGAGATGGTTTTCTTTAGTGGGGATATTGCAACAATTGCTCACCTAACATGGAAGCACTTACTAACTAAAGAAAAATAGAAAGAACTCCTGTTAGGTGAGCACCTGATGTTCAAATGCAATCCATCCTAAATATTATAACATACACTTCCAAAGTTGCTGTTTAGTTCACAGAACTTCAACCTCAAAAGGTAAGCACTTATAACCATAAAGCTGTATTTCTATGAGGTTTCAAGACATCTGAAATTCAAAACTGCAATGTTCAGCCAATGGGTCTGCATCCCTGTTCTTGTCTGAGGCTGTTCCTGTTATGGGCACTGTGGAAGAAGTGCTCGCCTTTTTATCCCTTGAAAGGCCCTGAAGGCACCAAACCATTAAGTAGCTCCTCCCACATTTTTCCCGCTCTTTCTGAGCTTGCTTGGTGAAGATTTTGAAAGTATAGAGAGATGGTTTTCTGTAGTGGGGATATTGCAACAATTGCTCACCTAACATGGAAGCACTTACTAACTAAAGAAAAATAGAAAGAACTCCTGTTAGGTGAACACCTGATGCTCAAATGTAATCCATCCCTAAATATTATACCATGTACTTCCAGAGTTGTTGTTTATTTCACAGAACTTCAAACTCAAAAGGTAAGCACTTACAAGCTTGAAGCTGTATTTCTATGAGGTTTCAAGACATCTGAAATCCAAAACTGCAATGTTCAGCGAAAGGGTCTGCATCCCTGTTCTTGTCTGAGGCTGTTCCTGGTATGGGCACTGTGGAAGAAGTTCTAGCCTTTTTATCCCTTGAAAGTCCCTGAAGGCACCAAACCATTAAGAAGCTCCTCCCACATTTTTCCCGCTCTTTTCTGAGCTTGCTTGGTGAAGATTTTGAAAGTATAGAGAGATGGTTTTCTGTAGTGGAGATATTGCAACAATTGCTCACCTAACATGGAAGCACTTACTAACTAAAGAAAAATAGAAACAACTCCTGTTAGGTGAGCACCTGATGTTCAAATGCAATCCATCCTAAATATTATAACATACACTTCCAAAATTGCTGTTTAGTTCACAGAACTTCAACCTCAAAAGGGAAGCACTTACACATATATAAAACGCAGGTGCCAACCTTGAAGCTGTATTTCTGTGAGGTTCCAAGACATCTGAAATTCAAAACTGCAATGTTCAGCCAGTGGGTCTGCATCCCTGTTCTTGTCTGAGGCTGTTCCTGTTATGGGCACTGTGGAAGAAGTGCTCGCCTCTTTATCCCTTGAAAGGCCCTGAAGGCACCAAAACATTAAGTAGCTCCTCCCACATTTTTCCCGCTCTTTTCCGAGCTTGCTTGGTGAAGATTTTGAAAGTATAGAGAGATGGTTTTCTGTAGTGGGGATAGTGCAACAATTGCTCACCTAACATAGAAGCACTTACTAACTAAAGAAAAATAGAAAGAACTCCTGTTAGGTGAACACCTGATGCTCAAATGCAATCCATCCCTAAATAGTATACCATGTACTTCCAGAGTTGTTGTTTATTTCACAGAACTTCAAACTCAAAAGGTAAGCACTTACAAGCTTGAAGCTGTATTTCTATGAGGTTTCAAGGCATCTGAAATTCAAAACTGCAATGTTCAGCCAAAGGGTCTGCATCCCTGTTCTTGTCAGAGACTGTTTCTGGTATGGGCACTGTGGAATAAGTGCTCGCCTTTTTATCCCTTGAAAGGCCCTGAAGGCACCAAACCATTAAGTAGCTCCTCCCACATTTTTCCCGCTCTTTTCTGAGCTTGCTTGGTGAAGATTTTGAAAGTATAGAGAGATGGTTTTCTGTAGTGGGGATATTGCAACAATTGCTCACCTAACATGAAAGCACTTACTAACTAAAGAAAAATAGAAAGAACTCCTGTTAGATGAACACCTGATGCTCAAATGCAATCCATCCCTAAATATTATACCATGTACTTCCAGAGTTGTTGTTTATTTCACAGAACTTCAAACTCAAAAGGTAAGCACTTACAAGCTTGAAGCTCTATTTCTATGAGGTTTCAAGGCATCTGAAATTCAAAACTGCAATGTTCAGCCAAAGGGTCTGCATCCCTGTTCTTGTCAGAGGCTGTTTTTGGTATGGGCACTGTGGAATAAGTGCTCGCCTTTTTATCCCTTGAAAGGCCCTGAAGGCACCAAACCATTAAGTAGCTCCTCCCACATTTTTCCCGCTCTTTTCTGAGCTTGCTTGGTGAAGATTTTGAAAGTATAGAGAGATGGTTCTCTGTAGTGGGGATATTGCAACAATTGCTCACCTAACATGGAAGCACTTACTAACTAAAGAAAAATAGAAAGAACTCCTGTTAGGTGAACACCTGATGCTCAAATGCAATCCATCCCTAAATATTATACCATGTACTTCCAGAGTTGTTGTTTATTTCACAGAACTTCAAACTCAAAAGGTAAGCACTTACAAGCTTGAAGCTGTATTTCTATGAGGTTTCAAGACATCTGAAATTCAAAACTGCAATGTTCAGCCAAAGGGTCTGCATCCCTGTTCTTGTCTGAGGCTGTTCCTGGTATGGGCACTGTGGAAGAAGTTCTAGCCTTTTTATCCCTTGAAAGTCCCTGAAGGCACCAAACCATTAAGAAGCTCCTCCCACATTTTTCCCGCTCTTTTCTGAGCTTGCTTGGTGAAGATTTTGAAAGTATAGAGAGATGGTTTTCTGTAGTGGAGATACTGCAACAATTGCTCACCTAACATGGAAGCACTTACTAACTAAAGAAAAATAGAAATAACTCCTGTTAGGTGAGCACCTGATGTTCAAATGCAACCCATCCCTAAATATTATACCATGTACTTCCAGAGTTGTTGTTTATTTCACAGAACTTCAAACTCAAAAGGTAAGCACTTATAACCATGAAGCTGTATTTCTATGAGGTTTCAAGACATCTTAAATTCAAAACTGCAATGTTCAGCCAGTTGGCCTGCATCACTGTTGTCATCCGAGGCCGTTCCTGCTATGGGCACTGTGGAGAAGGGCCCACCTTTTTATCCCTTGAAAGGCCCTCAAGGCACCAGACCATTAAGTAGCGTCTCCCACATTTTTCCCGCTCTTTTCTGAGGTTGCTTGGTGAAGATTTTGAAAGTATAGAGAGATGGTTTTCTGTAGTGGGGATATTGCAACAATTGCTCACCTAACATGGAAGCACTTACTAACTAAAGAAAAATAGAAAGAACTCCTGTTAGGTGAACACCTGATGCTCAAATGCAATCCATCCCTAAATATTATACCATGTACTTCCAGAGTTGTTTATTTCACAGAACTTCAAACTCAAAGGGTAAGCACTTACAAGCTTGAAGCTGTATTTCTATGAGGTTTCAAGGCATCTGAAATTCAAAACTGCAATGTTCAGCCAAAGGGTCTGCATCCCTGTTCTTGTCAGAGGCTGTTTCTGGTATGGGCACTGTGGAATAAGTGCTCGCCTTTTTATCCCTTGAAAGGCCCTGAAGGCACCAAACCATTAAGTAGCTCCTCCCACATTGTTCCCGCTCTTTTCTGAGCTTGCTTGGTGAAGATTTTGAAAGTATAGAGAGATGGTTTTCTGTAGTGGGGATATTGCAACAATTGCTCACCTAACATGGAAGCACTTACTAACTAAAGAAAAATAGAAAGAACTCCTGTTAGGTGAACACCTGATGCTCAAATGCAATCCATCCCTAAATATTATACCATGTACTTCCAGAGTTGTTGTTTATTTCACAGAACTTCAAACTCAAAAGGTAAGCACTTACAAGCTTGAAGCTGTATTTCTATGAGGTTTCAAGATATCTGAAATTCAAAACTGCAATGTTCAGCCAGTTGGCCTGCATCACTGTTCTCATCCGAGGTCGTTCCTGCTATGGGCACTGTGGAAGAAGTGCCCACCTTTTTATCCCTTGAAAGGCCCTCAAGGCACCAAACCATTAAGTAGCTCCTCCCACATTTTTCCCGCTCTTTTCTGGGCTTGCTTGTTGAAGATTTTGAAAGTATAGAGAGATGGTTTTCTGTAGTAGAGATATTGCAACAATTGCTCACCTAACATGGAAGCACTTACTAACTAAAGAAAAATAGAAAGAACTCCTGTTAGATGAGCACCTGATGCTCAAATGCAATTATTCTCTAAATATTATAACATACACTTCCAGAGCTGTTGTTTAGTTAACAGAACTTCAACCTCAATAGGTAAGCACTTACAAGCTTGAAGCTGTATTTCTATGAGGTTTCAAGACATCTGAAATTCAAAACTGCAATGTTCAGCCAGTTGGCCTGCATCACTGTTCTCATCCGAGGCCGTTCCTGCTATGGGCACTGTGGAAGAAGTGCCCACCTTTTTATCCCTTGAAAGGCCCTCAAGGCACCAAACCATTAAGTAGCTCCTCCCACATTTTTCCCGCTCTTTTCTGAGCTTGCTTGGTGAAGATTTTGAAAGTATAGAGAGATGGTTTTCTGTAGTAGAGATATTGCAACAATTGCTCACCTAACATGGAAGCACTTACTAACTAAAGAAAAATAGAAAGAACTCCTGTTAGGTGAGCACCTGATGCTCAAATGCAATTATTCTCTAAATATTATAACATACACTTCCAGAGCTGTTGTTTAGTTAACAGAACTTCAACCTCAATAGGTAAGCACTTACAAGCTTGAAGCTGTATTTCTATGAGGTTTCAAGACATCTGAAATTCAAAACTGCAATGTTCAGCCAGTTGGCCTGCATCACTGTTCTCATCCGAGGCCGTTCCTGCTATGGGCACTGTGGAAGAAGTGCCCACCTTTTTATCCCTTGAAAGGCCCTCAAGGCACCAAACCATTAAGTAGCTCCTCCCACATTTTTCCCGCTCTTTTCTGAGCTTGCTTGGTGAAGATTTTGAAAGTATAGAGAGATGGTTTTCTTTAGTGGGGATATTGCAACAATTGCTCACCTAACATGGAAGCACTTACTAACTAAAGAAAAATAGAAAGAACTCCTGTTAGGTGAGCACCTGATGTTCAAATGCAATCCATCCTAAATATTATAACATACACTTCCAAAGTTGCTGTTTAGTTCACAGAACTTCAACCTCAAAAGGTAAGCACTTATAACCATAAAGCTGTATTTCTATGAGGTTTCAAGACATCTGAAATTCAAAACTGCAATGTTCAGCCAATGGGTCTGCATCCCTGTTCTTGTCTGAGGCTGTTCCTGTTATGGGCACTGTGGAAGAAGTGCTCGCCTTTTTATCCCTTGAAAGGCCCTGAAGGCACCAAACCATTAAGTAGCTCCTCCCACATTTTTCCCGCTCTTTCTGAGCTTGCTTGGTGAAGATTTTGAAAGTATAGAGAGATGGTTTTCTGTAGTGGGGATATTGCAACAATTGCTCACCTAACATGGAAGCACTTACTAACTAAAGAAAAATAGAAAGAACTCCTGTTAGGTGAACACCTGATGCTCAAATGTAATCCATCCCTAAATATTATACAATGTACTTCCAGAGTTGTTGTTTATTTCACAGAACTTCAAACTCAAAAGGTAAGCACTTACAAGCTTGAAGCTGTATTTCTATGAGGTTTCAAGACATCTGAAATCCAAAACTGCAATGTTCAGCCAAAGGGTCTGCATCCCTGTTCTTGTCTGAGGCTGTTCCTGGTATGGGCACTGTGGAAGAAGTTCTAGCCTTTTTATCCCTTGAAAGTCCCTGAAGGCACCAAACCATTAAGAAGCTCCTCCCACATTTTTCCCGCTCTTTTCTGAGCTTGCTTGGTGAAGATTTTGAAAGTATAGAGAGATGGTTTTCTGTAGTGGAGATATTGCAACAATTGCTCACCTAACATGGAAGCACTTACTAACTAAAGAAAAATAGAAATAACTCCTGTTAGGTGAGCACCTGATGTTCAAATGCAACCCATCCCTAAATATTATACCATGTACTTCCAGAGTTGTTGTTTATTTCACAGAACTTCAAACTCAAAAGGTAAGCACTTATAACCATGAAGCTGTATTTCTATGAGGTTTCAAGACATCTTAAATTCAAAACTGCAATGTTCAGCCAGTTGGCCTGCATCACTGTTGTCATCCGAGGCCGTTCCTGCTATGGGCACTGTGGAGAAGGGCCCACCTTTTTATCCCTTGAAAGGCCCTCAAGGCACCAGACCATTAAGTAGCGTCTCCCACATTTTTCCCGCTCTTTTCTGAGGTTGCTTGGTGAAGATTTTGAAAGTATAGAGAGATGGTTTTCTGTAGTGGGGATATTGCAACAATTGCTCACCTAACATGGAAGCACTTACTAACTAAAGAAAAATAGAAAGAACTCCTGTTAGGTGAACACCTGATGCTCAAATGCAATCCATCCCTAAATATTATACCATGTACTTCCAGAGTTGTTTATTTCACAGAACTTCAAACTCAAAGGGTAAGCACTTACAAGCTTGAAGCTGTATTTCTATGAGGTTTCAAGGCATCTGAAATTCAAAACTGCAATGTTCAGCCAAAGGGTCTGCATCCCTGTTCTTGTCAGAGGCTGTTTCTGGTATGGGCACTGTGGAATAAGTGCTCGCCTTTTTATCCCTTGAAAGGCCCTGAAGGCACCAAACCATTAAGTAGCTCCTCCCACATTTTTCCCGCTCTTTTCTGAGCTTGCTTGGTGAAGATTTTGAAAGTATAGAGAGATGGTTTTCTGTAGTGGGGATATTGCAACAATTGCTCACCTAACATGGAAGCACTTACTAACTAAAGAAAAATAGAAAGAACTCCTGTTAGGTGAACACCTGATGCTCAAATGCAATCCATCCCTAAATATTATACCATGTACTTCCAGAGTTGTTGTTTATTTCACAGAACTTCAAACTCAAAAGGTAAGCACTTACAAGCTTGAAGCTGTATTTCTATGAGGTTTCAAGATATCTGAAATTCAAAACTGCAATGTTCAGCCAGTTGGCCTGCATCACTGTTCTCATCCGAGGCCGTTCCTGCTATGGGCACTGTGGAAGAAGTGCCCACCTTTTTATCCCTTGAAAGGCCCTCAAGGCACCAAACCATTAAGTAGCTCCTCCCACATTTTTCCCGCTCTTTTCTGGGCTTGCTTGGTGAAGATTTTGAAAGTATAGAGAGATGGTTTTCTGTAGTAGAGATATTGCAACAATTGCTCACCTAACATGGAAGCACTTACTAACTAAAGAAAAATAGAAAGAACTCCTGTTAGATGAGCACCTGATGCTCAAATGCAATTATTCTCTAAATATTATAACATACACTTCCAGAGCTGTTGTTTAGTTAACAGAACTTCAACCTCAATAGGTAAGCACTTACAAGCTTGAAGCTGTATTTCTATGAGGTTTCAAGACATCTGAAATTCAAAACTGCAATGTTCAGCCAGTTGGCCTGCATCACTGTTCTCATCCGAGGCCGTTCCTGCTATGGGCACTGTGGAAGAAGTGCCCACCTTTTTATCCCTTGAAAGGCCCTCAAGGCACCAAACCATTAAGTAGCTCCTCCCACATTTTTCCCGCTCTTTTCTGAGCTTGCTTGGTGAAGATTTTGAAAGTATAGAGAGATGGTTTTCTGTAGTAGAGATATTGCAACAATTGCTCACCTAACATGGAAGCACTTACTAACTAAAGAAAAATAGAAAGAACTCCTGTTAGGTGAGCACCTGATGCTCAAATGCAATTATTCTCTAAATATTATAACATACACTTCCAGAGCTGTTGTTTAGTTAACAGAACTTCAACCTCAATAGGTAAGCACTTACAAGCTTGAAGCTGTATTTCTATGAGGTTTCAAGACATCTGAAATTCAAAACTGCAATGTTCAGCCAGTTGGCCTGCATCACTGTTCTCATCCGAGGCCGTTCCTGCTATGGGCACTGTGGAAGAAGTGCCCACCTTTTTATCCCTTGAAAGGCCCTCAAGGCACCAAACCATTAAGTAGCTCCTCCCACATTTTTCCCGCTCTTTTCTGAGCTTGCTTGGTGAAGATTTTGAAAGTATAGAGAGATGGTTTTCTTTAGTGGGGATATTGCAACAATTGCTCACCTAACATGGAAGCACTTACTAACTAAAGAAAAATAGAAAGAACTCCTGTTAGGTGAGCACCTGATGTTCAAATGCAATCCATCCTAAATATTATAACATACACTTCCAAAGTTGCTGTTTAGTTCACAGAACTTCAACCTCAAAAGGTAAGCACTTATAACCATAAAGCTGTATTTCTATGAGGTTTCAAGACATCTGAAATTCAAAACTGCAATGTTCAGCCAATGGGTCTGCATCCCTGTTCTTGTCTGAGGCTGTTCCTGTTATGGGCACTGTGGAAGAAGTGCTCGCCTTTTTATCCCTTGAAAGGCCCTGAAGGCACCAAACCATTAAGTAGCTCCTCCCACATTTTTCCCGCTCTTTCTGAGCTTGCTTGGTGAAGATTTTGAAAGTATAGAGAGATGGTTTTCTGTAGTGGGGATATTGCAACAATTGCTCACCTAACATGGAAGCACTTACTAACTAAAGAAAAATAGAAAGAACTCCTGTTAGGTGAACACCTGATGCTCAAATGTAATCCATCCCTAAATATTATACCATGTACTTCCAGAGTTGTTGTTTATTTCACAGAACTTCAAACTCAAAAGGTAAGCACTTACAAGCTTGAAGCTGTATTTCTATGAGGTTTCAAGACATCTGAAATCCAAAACTGCAATGTTCAGCCAAAGGGTCTGCATCCCTGTTCTTGTCTGAGGCTGTTCCTGGTATGGGCACTGTGGAAGAAGTTCTAGCCTTTTTATCCCTTGAAAGTCCCTGAAGGCACCAAACCATTAAGAAGCTCCTCCCACATTTTTCCCGCTCTTTTCTGAGCTTGCTTGGTGAAGATTTTGAAAGTATAGAGAGATGGTTTTCTGTAGTGGAGATATTGCAACAATTGCTCACCTAACATGGAAGCACTTACTAACTAAAGAAAAATAGAAATAACTCCTGTTAGGTGAGCACCTGATGTTCAAATGCAATCCATCCTAAATATTATAACATACACTTCCAAAATTGCTGTTTAGTTCACAGAACTTCAACCTCAAAAGGGAAGCACTTACACATATATAAAACGCAGGTGCCAACCTTGAAGCTGTATTTCTGTGAGGTTCCAAGACATCTGAAATTCAAAACTGCAATGTTCAGCCAGTGGGTCTGCATCCCTGTTCTTGTCTGAGGCTGTTCCTGTTATGGGCACTGTGGAAGAAGTGCTCGCCTCTTTATCCCTTGAAAGGCCCTGAAGGCACCAAAACATTAAGTAGCTCCTCCCACATTTTTCCCGCTCTTTTCTGAGCTTGATTGGTGAAGATTTTGAAAGTATAGAGAGATGGTTTTCTGTAGTGGGGATATTGCAACAATTGCTCACCTAACATGGAAGCACTTACTAACTAAAGAAAAATAGAAAGAACTCCTGTTAGGTGAGCACCTGATGCTCAAATGCAATTATTCTCTAAATATTATAACATACACTTCCAGAGCTGTTGTTTAGTTAACAGAGTTGTTGTTTATTTCACAGAACTTCAAATTCAAAAGGTAAGCACTTACAAGCTTGAAGCTGTATTTCTATGAGGTTTCAAGGCATCTGAAATTCAAAACTGCAATGTTCAGCCAAAGGGTCTGCATCCCTGTTCTTGTCAGAGGCTGTTTCTGGTATGGGCACTGTGGAAGAAGTGCCCACCTTTTTATCCCTTGAAAGGCCCTCAAGGCACCAAACCATTAAGTAGCTCCTCCCACATTTTTCCCGCTCTTTTCCGAGCTTGCTTGGTGAAGATTTTGAAAGTATAGAGAGATGGTTTTCTGTAGTGGGGATAGTGCAACAATTGCTCACCTAACATAGAAGCACTTACTAACTAAAGAAAAATAGAAAGAACTCCTGTTAGGTGAACACCTGATGCTCAAATGCAATCCATCCCTAAATAGTATACCATGTACTTCCAGAGTTGTTGTTTATTTCACAGAACTTCAAACTCAAAAGGTAAGCACTTATAACCATGAAGCTGTATTTCTATGAGGTTTCAAGACATCTGAAATTCAAAACTGCAATGTTCAGCCAGTTGGCCTGCATCACTGTTGTCATCCGAGGCCGTTCCTGCTATTGGCACTGTGGAGAAGGGCCCACCTTTTTATCCCTTGAAAGGCCCTCAAGGCACCAGACCAGTAAGTAGCTCCTCCCACATTTTTCCCGCTCTTTTCTGAGGTTGCTTGGTGAAGATTTTGAAAGTATAGAGAGATGGTTTTCTGTAGTGGGGATATTGCAACAATTGCTCACCTAACATAGAAGCACTTACTAACTAAAGAAAAATAGAAAGAACTCCTGTTAGGTGAGCACCTGATGTTCAAATGCAATCCATCCTAAATATTATAACATACACTTCCAAAGTTGCTGTTTAGTTCACAGAACTTCAACCTCAAAAGGTAAGCACTTATAACAATGAAGCTGTATTTCTATGAGGTTTCAAGACATCTGAAATTCAAAACTGCAATGTTCAGCCAGTTGGCCTGCATCACTGTTCTCATCTGAGGCCGTTCCTGCTATGGGCACTGTGGAAGAAGTGCCCACCTTTTTATCCCTTGAAAGGCCCTCAAGGCACCAAACCATTAAGTAGCTCCTCCCACATTTTTCCCGCTCTTTTCTGAGCTTGCTTGGTGAAGATTTTGAAAGTATAGAGAGATGGTTTTCTGTAGTGGGGATATTGCAACAATTGCTCACCTAACATGGAAGCACTTACTAACTAAAGAAAAATAGAAAGAACTCCTGTTAGGTGAGCACCTGATGTTCAAATGCAATCCATCCTAAATATTATAACATACACTTCCAAAGTTGCTGTTTAGTTCACAGAACTTCAACCTCAAAAGGTAAGCACTTATAACCATGAAGCTGTATTTCTATGAGGTTTCAAGACATCTGAAATTCAAAACTGCAATGTTCAGCCAATGGGTCTGCATCCCTGTTCTTGTCTGAGGCTGTTCCTGTTATGGGCACTGTGGAAGAAGTGCTCGCCTTTTTATCCCTTGAAAGGCCCTGAAGGCACCAAACCATTAAGTAGCTCCTCCCACATTTTTCCCGCTCTTTTCTGAGCTTGCTTGGTGAAGATTTTGGAAGTATAGAGAGATGGTTTTCTGTAGTGGGGATATTGCAACAATTGCTCACCTAACATGGAAGCACTTACTAACTAAAGAAAAATAGAAAGAACTCCTGTTAGGTGAACACCTGATGCTCAAATGTAATCCATCCCTAAATATTATACCATGTACTTCCAGAGTTGATGTTTATTTCACAGAACTTCAAACTCAAAAGGTAAGCACTTACAAGCTTGAAGCTGTATTTCTATGAGGTTTCAAGACATCTGAAATTCAAAACTGCAATGTTCAGCCAAAGGGTCTGCATCCCTGTTCTTGTCTGAGGCTGTTCCTGGTATGGGCACTGTGGAAGAAGTTCTAGCCTTTTTATCCCTTGAAAGTCCCTGAAGGCACCAAACCATTAAGAAGCTCCTCCCACATTTTTCCCGCTCTTTTCTGAGCTTGCTTGGTGAAGATTTTGAAAGTATAGAGAGATGGTTTTCTGTAGTGGAGATATTGCAACAATTGCTCACCTAACATGGAAGCACTTACTAACTAAAGAAAAATAGAAATAACTCCTGTTAGATGAGCACCTGATGTTCAAATGCAATCCATCCTAAATATTATAACATACACTTCCAAAATTTCTGTTTAGTTCACAGAACTTCAACCTCAAAAGGGAAGCACTTACACACATATAAAACGCAGGTGCCAACCTTGAAGCTGTATTTCTGTGAGGTTCCAAGACATCTGAAATTCAAAACTGCAATGTTCAGCCAGTGGGTCTGCATCCCTGTTCTTGTCTGAGGCTGTTCCTGTTATGGGCACTGTGGAAGAAGTGCTCGCCTTTTTATCCCTTGAAAGGCCCTGAAGGCACCAAAACATTAAGTAGCTCCTCCCACATTTTTCCCGCTCTTTTCTGAGCTTGATTGGTGAAGATTTTGAAAGTATAGAGAGATGGTTTTCTGTAGTGGGGATATTGCAACAATTGCTCACCTAACATGGAAGCACTTACTAACTAAAGAAAAATAGAAAGAACTCCTGTTAGGTTAGCACCTGATGCTCAAATGCAATTATTCTCTAAATATTATAACATACACTTCCAGAGCTGTTGTTTAGTTAACAGAGTTGTTGTTTATTTCACAGAACTTCAAACTCAAAAGGTAAGCACTTACAAGCTTGAAGCTGTATTTCTATGAGGTTTCAAGGCATCTGAAATTCAAAACTGCAATGTTCAGCCAAAGGGTCTGCATCCCTGTTCTTGTCAGAGGCTGTTTCTGGTATGGGCACTGTGGAAGAAGTGCCCACCTTTTTATCCCTTGAAAGGCCCTCAAGGCACCAAACCATTAAGTAGCTCCTCCCACATTTTTCCCGCTCTTTTCCGAGCTTGCTTGGTGAAGATTTTGAAAGTATAGAGAGATGGTTTTCTGTAGTGGGGATAGTGCAACAATTGCTCACCTAACATAGAAGCACTTACTAACTAAAGAAAAATAGAAAGAACTCCTGTTAGGTGAACACCTGATGCTCAAATGCAATCCATCCCTAAATAGTATACCATGTACTTCCAGAGTTGTTGTTTATTTCACAGAACTTCAAACTCAAAAGGTAAGCACTTACAAGCTTGAAGCTGTATTTCTATGAGGTTTCAAGGCATCTGAAATTCAAAACTGCAATGTTCAGCCAAAGGGTCTGCATCCCTGTTCTTGTCAGAGGCTGTTTCTGGTATGGGCACTGTGGAATAAGTGCTCGCCTTTTTATCCCTTGAATGGCCCTGAAGGCACCAAACCATTAAGTAGCTCCTCCCACATTTTTCCCGCTCTTTTCTGAGCTTGCTTGGTGAAGATTTTGAAAGTATAGAGAGATGGTTTTCTGTAGTGGGGATATTGCAACAATTGCTCACCTAACATGGAAGCACTTACTAACTAAAGAAAAATAGAAAGAACTCCTGTTAGGTGAACACCTGATGCTCAAATGCAATCCATCCCTAAATATTATACCATGTACTTCCAGAGTTGTTGTTTATTTCACAGAACTTCAAACTCAAAGGGTAAGCACTTACAAGCTTGAAGCTGTATTTCTATGAGGTTTCAAGGCATCTGAAATTCAAAACTGCAATGTTCAGCCAAAGGGTCTGCATCCCTGTTCTTGTCAGAGGCTGTTTCTGGTATGGGCACTGTGGAATAAGTGCTCGCCTTTTTATCCCTTGAAAGGCCCTGAAGGCACCAAACCATTAAGTAGCTCCTCCCACATTGTTCCCGCTCTTTTCTGAGCTTGCTTGGTGAAGATTTTGAAAGTATAGAGAGATGGTTTTCTGTAGTGGGGATATTGCAACAATTGCTCACCTAACATGGAAGCACTTACTAACTAAAGAAAAATAGAAAGAACTCCTGTTAGGTGAACACCTGATGCTCAAATGCAATCCATCCCTAAATATTATACCATGTACTTCCAGAGTTGTTGTTTATTTCACAGAACTTCAAACTCAAAAGGTAAGCACTTACAAGCTTGAAGCTGTATTTCTATGAGGTTTCAAGATATCTGAAATTCAAAACTGCAATGTTCAGCCAGTTGGCCTGCATCACTGTTCTCATCCGAGGTCGTTCCTGCTATGGGCACTGTGGAAGAAGTGCCCACCTTTTTATCCCTTGAAAGGCCCTCAAGGCACCAAACCATTAAGTAGCTCCTCCCACATTTTTCCCGCTCTTTTCTGGGCTTGCTTGTTGAAGATTTTGAAAGTATAGAGAGATGGTTTTCTGTAGTAGAGATATTGCAACAATTGCTCACCTAACATGGAAGCACTTACTAACTAAAGAAAAATAGAAAGAACTCCTGTTAGATGAGCACCTGATGCTCAAATGCAATTATTCTCTAAATATTATAACATACACTTCCAGAGCTGTTGTTTAGTTAACAGAACTTCAACCTCAATAGGTAAGCACTTACAAGCTTGAAGCTGTATTTCTATGAGGTTTCAAGACATCTGAAATTCAAAACTGCAATGTTCAGCCAGTTGGCCTGCATCACTGTTCTCATCCGAGGCCGTTCCTGCTATGGGCACTGTGGAAGAAGTGCCCACCTTTTTATCCCTTGAAAGGCCCTCAAGGCACCAAACCATTAAGTAGCTCCTCCCACATTTTTCCCGCTCTTTTCTGAGCTTGCTTGGTGAAGATTTTGAAAGTATAGAGAGATGGTTTTCTGTAGTAGAGATATTGCAACAATTGCTCACCTAACATGGAAGCACTTACTAACTAAAGAAAAATAGAAAGAACTCCTGTTAGGTGAGCACCTGATGCTCAAATGCAATTATTCTCTAAATATTATAACATACACTTCCAGAGCTGTTGTTTAGTTAACAGAACTTCAACCTCAATAGGTAAGCACTTACAAGCTTGAAGCTGTATTTCTATGAGGTTTCAAGACATCTGAAATTCAAAACTGCAATGTTCAGCCAGTTGGCCTGCATCACTGTTCTCATCCGAGGCCGTTCCTGCTATGGGCACTGTGGAAGAAGTGCCCACCTTTTTATCCCTTGAAAGGCCCTCAAGGCACCAAACCATTAAGTAGCTCCTCCCACATTTTTCCCGCTCTTTTCTGAGCTTGCTTGGTGAAGATTTTGAAAGTATAGAGAGATGGTTTTCTTTAGTGGGGATATTGCAACAATTGCTCACCTAACATGGAAGCACTTACTAACTAAAGAAAAATAGAAAGAACTCCTGTTAGGTGAGCACCTGATGTTCAAATGCAATCCATCCTAAATATTATAACATACACTTCCAAAGTTGCTGTTTAGTTCACAGAACTTCAACCTCAAAAGGTAAGCACTTATAACCATAAAGCTGTATTTCTATGAGGTTTCAAGACATCTGAAATTCAAAACTGCAATGTTCAGCCAATGGGTCTGCATCCCTGTTCTTGTCTGAGGCTGTTCCTGTTATGGGCACTGTGGAAGAAGTGCTCGCCTTTTTATCCCTTGAAAGGCCCTGAAGGCACCAAACCATTAAGTAGCTCCTCCCACATTTTTCCCGCTCTTTCTGAGCTTGCTTGGTGAAGATTTTGAAAGTATAGAGAGATGGTTTTCTGTAGTGGGGATATTGCAACAATTGCTCACCTAACATGGAAGCACTTACTAACTAAAGAAAAATAGAAAGAACTCCTGTTAGGTGAACACCTGATGCTCAAATGTAATCCATCCCTAAATATTATACCATGTACTTCCAGAGTTGTTGTTTATTTCACAGAACTTCAAACTCAAAAGGTAAGCACTTACAAGCTTGAAGCTGTATTTCTATGAGGTTTCAAGACATCTGAAATCCAAAACTGCAATGTTCAGCCAAAGGGTCTGCATCCCTGTTCTTGTCTGAGGCTGTTCCTGGTATGGGCACTGTGGAAGAAGTTCTAGCCTTTTTATCCCTTGAAAGTCCCTGAAGGCACCAAACCATTAAGAAGCTCCTCCCACATTTTTCCCGCTCTTTTCTGAGCTTGCTTGGTGAAGATTTTGAAAGTATAGAGAGATGGTTTTCTGTAGTGGAGATATTGCAACAATTGCTCACCTAACATGGAAGCACTTACTAACTAAAGAAAAATAGAAATAACTCCTGTTAGGTGAGCACCTGATGTTCAAATGCAACCCATCCCTAAATATTATACCATGTACTTCCAGAGTTGTTGTTTATTTCACAGAACTTCAAACTCAAAAGGTAAGCACTTATAACCATGAAGCTGTATTTCTATGAGGTTTCAAGACATCTTAAATTCAAAACTGCAATGTTCAGCCAGTTGGCCTGCATCACTGTTGTCATCCGAGGCCGTTCCTGCTATGGGCACTGTGGAGAAGGGCCCACCTTTTTATCCCTTGAAAGGCCCTCAAGGCACCAGACCATTAAGTAGCGTCTCCCACATTTTTCCCGCTCTTTTCTGAGGTTGCTTGGTGAAGATTTTGAAAGTATAGAGAGATGGTTTTCTGTAGTGGGGATATTGCAACAATTGCTCACCTAACATGGAAGCACTTACTAACTAAAGAAAAATAGAAAGAACTCCTGTTAGGTGAACACATGATGCTCAAATGCAATCCATCCCTAAATATTATACCATGTACTTCCAGAGTTGTTTATTTCACAGAACTTCAAACTCAAAGGGTAAGCACTTACAAGCTTGAAGCTGTATTTCTATGAGGTTTCAAGGCATCTGAAATTCAAAACTGCAATGTTCAGCCAAAGGGTCTGCATCCCTGTTCTTGTCAGAGGCTGTTTCTGGTATGGGCACTGTGGAATAAGTGCTCGCCTTTTTATCCCTTGAAAGGCCCTGAAGGCACCAAACCATTAAGTAGCTCCTCCCACATTTTTCCCGCTCTTTTCTGAGCTTGCTTGGTGAAGATTTTGAAAGTATAGAGAGATGGTTTTCTGTAGTGGGGATATTGCAACAATTGCTCACCTAACATGGAAGCACTTACTAACTAAAGAAAAATAGAAAGAACTCCTGTTAGGTGAACACCTGATGCTCAAATGCAATCCATCCCTAAATATTATACCATGTACTTCCAGAGTTGTTGTTTATTTCACAGAACTTCAAACTCAAAAGGTAAGCACTTACAAGCTTGAAGCTGTATTTCTATGAGGTTTCAAGATATCTGAAATTCAAAACTGCAATGTTCAGCCAGTTGGCCTGCATCACTGTTCTCATCCGAGGCCGTTCCTGCTATGGGCACTGTGGAAGAAGTGCCCACCTTTTTATCCCTTGAAAGGCCCTCAAGGCACCAAACCATTAAGTAGCTCCTCCCACATTTTTCCCGCTCTTTTCTGGGCTTGCTTGGTGAAGATTTTGAAAGTATAGAGAGATGGTTTTCTGTAGTAGAGATATTGCAACAATTGCTCACCTAACATGGAAGCACTTACTAACTAAAGAAAAATAGAAAGAACTCCTGTTAGATGAGCACCTGATGCTCAAATGCAATTATTCTCTAAATATTATAACATACACTTCCAGAGCTGTTGTTTAGTTAACAGAACTTCAACCTCAATAGGTAAGCACTTACAAGCTTGAAGCTGTATTTCTATGAGGTTTCAAGACATCTGAAATTCAAAACTGCAATGTTCAGCCAGTTGGCCTGCATCACTGTTCTCATCCGAGGCCGTTCCTGCTATGGGCACTGTGGAAGAAGTGCCCACCTTTTTATCCCTTGAAAGGCCCTCAAGGCACCAAACCATTAAGTAGCTCCTCCCACATTTTTCCCGCTCTTTTCTGAGCTTGCTTGGTGAAGATTTTGAAAGTATAGAGAGATGGTTTTCTGTAGTAGAGATATTGCAACAATTGCTCACCTAACATGGAAGCACTTACTAACTAAAGAAAAATAGAAAGAACTCCTGTTAGGTGAGCACCTGATGCTCAAATGCAATTATTCTCTAAATATTATAACATACACTTCCAGAGCTGTTGTTTAGTTAACAGAACTTCAACCTCAATAGGTAAGCACTTACAAGCTTGAAGCTGTATTTCTATGAGGTTTCAAGACATCTGAAATTCAAAACTGCAATGTTCAGCCAGTTGGCCTGCATCACTGTTCTCATCCGAGGCCGTTCCTGCTATGGGCACTGTGGAAGAAGTGCCCACCTTTTTATCCCTTGAAAGGCCCTCAAGGCACCAAACCATTAAGTAGCTCCTCCCACATTTTTCCCGCTCTTTTCTGAGCTTGCTTGGTGAAGATTTTGAAAGTATAGAGAGATGGTTTTCTTTAGTGGGGATATTGCAACAATTGCTCACCTAACATGGAAGCACTTACTAACTAAAGAAAAATAGAAAGAACTCCTGTTAGGTGAGCACCTGATGTTCAAATGCAATCCATCCTAAATATTATAACATACACTTCCAAAGTTGCTGTTTAGTTCACAGAACTTCAACCTCAAAAGGTAAGCACTTATAACCATAAAGCTGTATTTCTATGAGGTTTCAAGACATCTGAAATTCAAAACTGCAATGTTCAGCCAATGGTTCTGCATCCCTGTTCTTGTCTGAGGCTGTTCCTGTTATGGGCACTGTGGAAGAAGTGCTCGCCTTTTTATCCCTTGAAAGGCCCTGAAGGCACCAAACCATTAAGTAGCTCCTCCCACATTTTTCCCGCTCTTTCTGAGCTTGCTTGGTGAAGATTTTGAAAGTATAGAGAGATGGTTTTCTGTAGTGGGGATATTGCAACAATTGCTCACCTAACATGGAAGCACTTACTAACTAAAGAAAAATAGAAAGAACTCCTGTTAGGTGAACACCTGATGCTCAAATGTAATCCATCCCTAAATATTATACCATGTACTTCCAGAGTTGTTGTTTATTTCACAGAACTTCAAACTCAAAAGGTAAGCACTTACAAGCTTGAAGCTGTATTTCTATGAGGTTTCAAGACATCTGAAATCCAAAACTGCAATGTTCAGCCAAAGGGTCTGCATCCCTGTTCTTGTCTGAGGCTGTTCCTGGTATGGGCACTGTGGAAGAAGTTCTAGCCTTTTTATCCCTTGAAAGTCCCTGAAGGCACCAAACCATTAAGAAGCTCCTCCCACATTTTTCCCGCTCTTTTCTGAGCTTGCTTGGTGAAGATTTTGAAAGTATAGAGAGATGGTTTTCTGTAGTGGAGATATTGCAACAATTGCTCACCTAACATGGAAGCACTTACTAACTAAAGAAAAATAGAAATAACTCCTGTTAGGTGAGCACCTGATGTTCAAATGCAATCCATCCTAAATATTATAACATACACTTCCAAAATTGCTGTTTAGTTCACAGAACTTCAACCTCAAAAGGGAAGCACTTACACATATATAAAACGCAGGTGCCAACCTTGAAGCTGTATTTCTGTGAGGTTCCAAGACATCTGAAATTCAAAACTGCAATGTTCAGCCAGTGGGTCTGCATCCCTGTTCTTGTCTGAGGCTGTTCCTGTTATGGGCACTGTGGAAGAAGTGCTCGCCTTTTTATCCCTTGAAAGGCCCTGAAGGCACCAAAACATTAAGTAGCTCCTCCCACATTTTTCCCGCTCTTTTCTGAGCTTGATTGGTGAAGATTTTGAAAGTATAGAGAGATGGTTTTCTGTAGTGGGGATATTGCAACAATTGCTCACCTAACATGGAAGCACTTACTAACTAAAGAAAAATAGAAAGAACTCCTGTTAGGTTAGCACCTGATGCTCAAATGCAATTATTCTCTAAATATTATAACATACACTTCCAGAGCTGTTGTTTAGTTAACAGAGTTGTTGTTTATTTCACAGAACTTCAAACTCAAAAGGTAAGCACTTACAAGCTTGAAGCTGTATTTCTATGAGGTTTCAAGGCATCTGAAATTCAAAACTGCAATGTTCAGCCAAAGGGTCTGCATCCCTGTTCTTGTCAGAGGCTGTTTCTGGTATGGGCACTGTGGAAGAAGTGCCCACCTTTTTATCCCTTGAAAGGCCCTCAAGGCACCAAACCATTAAGTAGCTCCTCCCACATTTTTCCCGCTCTTTTCCGAGCTTGCTTGGTGAAGATTTTGAAAGTATAGAGAGATGGTTTTCTGTAGTGGGGATAGTGCAACAATTGCTCACCTAACATAGAAGCACTTACTAACTAAAGAAAAATAGAAAGAACTCCTGTTAGGTGAACACCTGATGCTCAAATGCAATCCATCCCTAAATAGTATACCATGTACTTCCAGAGTTGTTGTTTATTTCACAGAACTTCAAACTCAAAAGGTAAGCACTTACAAGCTTGAAGCTGTATTTCTATGAGGTTTCAAGGCATCTGAAATTCAAAACTGCAATGTTCAGCCAAAGGGTCTGCATCCCTGTTCTTGTCAGAGGCTGTTTCTGGTATGGGCACTGTGGAATAAGTGCTCGCCTTTTTATCCCTTGAATGGCCCTGAAGGCACCAAACCATTAAGTAGCTCCTCCCACATTTTTCCCGCTCTTTTCTGAGCTTGCTTGGTGAAGATTTTGAAAGTATAGAGAGATGGTTTTCTGTAGTGGGGATATTGCAACAATTGCTCACCTAACATGGAAGCACTTACTAACTAAAGAAAAATAGAAAGAACTCCTGTTAGGTGAACACCTGATGCTCAAATGCAATCCATCCCTAAATATTATACCATGTACTTCCAGAGTTGTTGTTTATTTCACAGAACTTCAAACTCAAAAGGTAAGCACTTACAAGCTTGAAGCTGTATTTCTATGAGGTTTCAAGACATCTGAAATTCAAAACTGCAATGTTCAGCCAAAGGGTCTGCATCCCTGTTCTTGTCTGAGGCTGTTCCTGGTATGGGCACTGTGGAAGAAGTTCTAGCCTTTTTATCCCTTGAAAGTCCCTGAAGGCACCAAACCATTAAGAAGCTCCTCCCACATTTTTCCCGCTCTTTTCTGAGCTTGCTTGGTGAAGATTTTGAAAGTATAGAGAGATGGTTTTCTGTAGTGGAGATACTGCAACAATTGCTCACCTAACATGGAAGCACTTACTAACTAAAGAAAAATAGAAATAACTCCTGTTAGGTGAGCACCTGATGTTCAAATGCAACCCATCCCTAAATATTATACCATGTACTTCCAGAGTTGTTGTTTATTTCACAGAACTTCAAACTCAAAAGGTAAGCACTTATAACCATGAAGCTGTATTTCTATGAGGTTTCAAGACATCTTAAATTCAAAACTGCAATGTTCAGCCAGTTGGCCTGCATCACTGTTGTCATCCGAGGCCGTTCCTGCTATGGGCACTGTGGAGAAGGGCCCACCTTTTTATCCCTTGAAAGGCCCTCAAGGCACCAGACCATTAAGTAGCGCCTCCCACATTTTTCCCGCTCTTTTCTGAGGTTGCTTGGTGAAGATTTTGAAAGTATAGAGAGATGGTTTTCTGTAGTGGGGATAGTGCAACAATTGCTCACCTAACATAGAAGCACTTACTAACTAAAGAAAAATAGAAAGAACTCCTGTTAGGTGAACACCTGATGCTCAAATGCAATCCATCCCTAAATATTATACCATGTACTTCCAGAGTTGTTTATTTCACAGAACTTCAAACTCAAAGGGTAAGCACTTACAAGCTTGAAGCTGTATTTCTATGAGGTTTCAAGGCATCTGAAATTCAAAACTGCAATGTTCAGCCAAAGGGTCTGCATCCCTGTTCTTGTCAGAGGCTGTTTCTGGTATGGGCACTGTGGAATAAGTGCTCGCCTTTTTATCCCTTGAAAGGCCCTGAAGGCACCAAACCATTAAGTAGCTCCTCCCACATTTTTCCCGCTCTTTTCTGAGCTTGCTTGGTGAAGATTTTGAAAGTATAGAGAGATGGTTTTCTGTAGTGGGGATATTGCAACAATTGCTCACCTAACATGGAAGCACTTACTAACTAAAGAAAAATAGAAAGAACTCCTGTTAGGTGAACACCTGATGCTCAAATGCAATCCATCCCTAAATATTATACCATGTACTTCCAGAGTTGTTGTTTATTTCACAGAACTTCAAACTCAAAAGTTAAGCACTTACAAGCTTGAAGCTGTATTTCTATGAGGTTTCAAGACATCTGAAATTCAAAACTGCAATGTTCAGCCAGTTGGCCTGCATCACTGTTCTCATCCGAGGCCGTTCCTGCTATGGGCACTGTGGAAGAAGTGCCCACCTTTTTATCCCTTGAAAGGCCCTCAAGGCACCAAACCATTAAGTAGCTCCTCCCACATTTTTCCCGCTCTTTTCTGAGCTTGCTTGGTGAAGATTTTGAAAGTATAGAGAGATGGTTTTCTGTAGTAGAGATATTGCAACAATTGCTCACCTAACATGGAAGCACTTACTAACTAAAGAAAAATAGAAAGAACTCCTGTTAGGTGAGCACCTGATGCTCAAATGCAATTATTCTCTAAATATTATAACATACACTTCCAGAGCTGTTGTTTAGTTAACAGAACTTCAACCTCAATAGGTAAGCACTTACAAGCTTGAAGCTGTATTTCTATGAGGTTTCAAGACATCTGAAATTCAAAACTGCAATGTTCAGCCAGTTGGCCTGCATCACTGTTCTCATCCGAGGCCGTTCCTGCTATGGGCACTGTGGAAGAAGTGCCCACCTTTTTATCCCTTGAAAGGCCCTCAAGGCACCAAACCATTAAGTAGCTCCTCCCACATTTTTCCCGCTCTTTTCTGAGCTTGCTTGGTGAAGATTTTGAAAGTATAGAGAGATGGTTTTCTGTAGTAGAGATATTGCAACAATTGCTCACCTAACATGGAAGCACTTACTAACTAAAGAAAAATAGAAAGAACTCCTGTTAGGTGAGCACCTGATGCTCAAATGCAATTATTCTCTAAATATTATAACATACACTTCCAGAGCTGTTGTTTAGTTAACAGAACTTCAACCTCAATAGGTAAGCACTTACAAGCTTGAAGCTGTATTTCTATGAGGTTTCAAGACATCTGAAATTCAAAACTGCAATGTTCAGCCAGTTGGCCTGCATCACTGTTCTCATCCGAGGCCGTTCCTGCTATGGGCACTGTGGAAGAAGTGCCCACCTTTTTATCCCTTGAAAGGCCCTCAAGGCACCAAACCATTAAGTAGCTCCTCCCACATTTTTCCCGCTCTTTTCTGAGCTTGCTTGGTGAAGATTTTGAAAGTATAGAGAGATGGTTTTCTGTAGTGGGGATATTGCAACAATTGCTCACCTAACATGGAAGCACTTACTAACTAAAGAAAAATAGAAAGAACTCCTGTTAGGTGAACACCTGATGCTCAAATGCAATCCATCCCTAAATATTATACCATGTACTTCCAGAGTTGTTGTTTATTTCACAGAACTTCAAACTCAAAAGGTAAGCACTTACAAGCTTGAAGCTGTATTTCTATGAGGTTTCAAGACATCTGAAATTCAAAACTGCAATGTTCAGCCAAAGGGTCTGCATCCCTGTTCTTGTCTGAGGCTGTTCCTGGTATGGGCACTGTGGAAGAAGTTCTAGCCTTTTTATCCCTTGAAAGTCCCTGAAGGCACCAAACCATTAAGAAGCTCCTCCCACATTTTTCCCGCTCTTTTCTGAGCTTGCTTGGTGAAGATTTTGAAAGTATAGAGAGATGGTTTTCTGTAGTGGAGATACTGCAACAATTGCTCACCTAACATGGAAGCACTTACTAACTAAAGAAAAATAGAAATAACTCCTGTTAGGTGAGCACCTGATGTTCAAATGCAACCCATCCCTAAATATTATACCATGTACTTCCAGAGTTGTTGTTTATTTCACAGAACTTCAAACTCAAAAGGTAAGCACTTATAACCATGAAGCTGTATTTCTATGAGGTTTCAAGACATCTTAAATTCAAAACTGCAATGTTCAGCCAGTTGGCCTGCATCACTGTTGTCATCCGAGGCCGTTCCTGCTATGGGCACTGTGGAGAAGGGCCCACCTTTTTATCCCTTGAAAGGCCCTCAAGGCACCAGACCATTAAGTAGCGCCTCCCACATTTTTCCCGCTCTTTTCTGAGGTTGCTTGGTGAAGATTTTGAAAGTATAGAGAGATGGTTTTCTGTAGTGGGGATAATGCAACAATTGCTCACCTAACATGGAAGCACTTACTAACTAAAGAAAAATAGAAAGAACTCCTGTTAGGTGAACACCTGATGCTCAAATGCAATCCATCCCTAAATATTATACCATGTACTTCCAGAGTTGTTTATTTCACAGAACTTCAAACTCAAAGGGTAAGCACTTACAAGCTTGAAGCTGTATTTCTATGAGGTTTCAAGGCATCTGAAATTCAAAACTGCAATGTTCAGCCAAAGGGTCTGCATCCCTGTTCTTGTCAGAGGCTGTTTCTGGTATGGGCACTGTGGAATAAGTGCTCGCCTTTTTATCCCTTGAAAGGCCCTGAAGGCACCAAACCATTAAGTAGCTCCTCCCACATTTTTCCCACTCTTTTCTGAGCTTGCTTGGTGAAGATTTTGAAAGTATAGAGAGATGGTTTTCTGTAGTGGGGATATTGCAACAATTGCTCACCTAACATGGAAGCACTTACTAACTAAAGAAAAATAGAAAGAACTCCTGTTAGGTGAACACCTGATGCTCAAATGCAATCCATCCCTAAATATTATACCATGTACTTCCAGAGTTGTTGTTTATTTCACAGAACTTCAAACTCAAAAGGTAAGCACTTACAAGCTTGAAGCTGTATTTCTATGAGGTTTCAAGACATCTGAAATTCAAAACTGCAATGTTCAGCCAGTTGGCCTGCATCACTGTTCTCATCCGAGGCCGTTCCTGCTATGGGCACTGTGGAAGAAGTTCCCACCTTTTTATCCCTTGAAAGGCCCTCAAGGCACCAAACCATTAAGTAGCTCCTCCCACATTTTTCCCGCTCTTTTCTGAGCTTGCTTGGTGAAGATTTTGAAAGTATAGAGAGATGGTTTTCTGTAGTAGAGATATTGCAACAATTGCTCACCTAACATGGAAGCACTTACTAACTAAAGAAAAATAGAAAGAACTCCTGTTAGGTGAGCACCTGATGCTCAAATGCAATTATTCTCTAAATATTATAACATACACTTCCAGAGCTGTTGTTTAGTTAACAGAACTTCAACCTCAATAGGTAAGCACTTACAAGCTTGAAGCTGTATTTCTATGAGGTTTCAAGACATCTGAAATTCAAAACTGCAATGTTCAGCCAGTTGGCCTGCATCACTGTTCTCATCCGAGGCCGTTCCTGCTATGGGCACTGTGGAAGAAGTGCCCACCTTTTTATCCCTTGAAAGGCCCTCAAGGCTCCTCCCACATTTTTCCCGCTCTTTTCTGAGCTTGCTTGGTGAAGATTTTGAAAGTAGAGAGATGGTTTTCTGTAGTAGAGATATTGCAACAATTGCTCACCTAACATGGAAGCACTTACTAACTAAAGAAAAATAGAAAGAACTCCTGTTAGGTGAGCACCTGATGCTCAAATGCAATTATTCTCTAAATATTATAACATACACTTCCAGAGCTGTTGTTTAGTTAACAGAACTTCAACCTCAATAGGTAAGCACTTACAAGCTTGAAGCTGTATTTCTATGAGGTTTCAAGACATCTGAAATTCAAAACTGCAATGTTCAGCCAGTTGGCCTGCATCACTGTTCTCATCCGAGGCCGTTCCTGCTATGGGCACTGTGGAAGAAGTGCCCACCTTTTTATCCCTTGAAAGGCCCTCAAGGCACCAAACCATTAAGTAGCTCCTCCCACATTTTTCCCGCTCTTTTCTGAGCTTGCTTGGTGAAGATTTTGAAAGTATAGAGAGATGGTTTTCTGTAGTGGGGATATTGCAACAATTGCTCACCTAACATGGAAGCACTTACTAACTAAAGAAAAATAGAAAGAACTCCTGTTAGGTGAACACCTGATGCTCAAATGCAATCCATCCCTAAATATTATACCATGTACTTCCAGAGTTGTTGTTTATTTCACAGAACTTCAAACTCAAAAGGTAAGCACTTACAAGCTTGAAGCTGTATTTCTATGAGGTTTCAAGACATCTGAAATTCAAAACTGCAATGTTCAGCCAAAGGGTCTGCATCCCTGTTCTTGTCTGAGGCTGTTCCTGGTATGGGCACTGTGGAAGAAGTTCTAGCCTTTTTATCCCTTGAAAGTCCCTGAAGGCACCAAACCATTAAGAAGCTCCTCCCACATTTTTCCCGCTCTTTTCTGAGCTTGCTTGGTGAAGATTTTGAAAGTATAGAGAGATGGTTTTCTGTAGTGGAGATATTGCAACAATTGCTCACCTAACATGGAAGCACTTACTAACTAAAGAAAAATAGAAATAACTCCTGTTAGGTGAGCACCTGATGTTCAAATGCAACCCATCCCTAAATATTATACCATGTACTTCCAGAGTTGTTGTTTATTTCACAGAACTTCAAACTCAAAAGGTAAGCACTTATAACCATGAAGCTGTATTTCTATGAGGTTTCAAGACATCTGAAATTCAAAACTGCAATGTTCAGCCAGTTGGCCTGCATCACTGTTGTCATCCGAGGCCGTTCCTGCTATGGGCACTGTGGAGAAGGGCCCACCTTTTTATCCCTTGAAAGGCCCTCAAGGCACCAGACCATTAAGTAGCGCCTCCCACATTTTTCCCGCTCTTTTCTGAGGTTGCTTGGTGAAGATTTTGAAAGTATAGAGAGATGGTTTTCTGTAGTGGGGATATTGCAACAATTGCTCACTTAACATGGAAGCACTTACTAACTAAAGAAAAATAGAAAGAACTCCTGTTAGGTGAACACCCGATGCTCAAATGCAATCCATCCCTAAATATTATACCATGTACTTCCAGAGTTGTTTATTTCACAGAACTTCAAACTCAAAAGGTAAGCACTTACAAGCTTGAAGCTGTATTTCTATGAGGTTTCAAGGCATCTGAAATTCAAAACTGCAATGTTCAGCCAAAGGGTCTGCATCCCTGTTCTTGTCAGAGGCTGTTTCTGGTATGGGCACTGTGGAATAAGTGCTCGCCTTTTTATCCCTTGAAAGGCCCTGAAGGCACCAAACCATTAAGTAGCTCCTCCCACATTTTTCCCGCTCTTTTCTGAGCTTGCTTGGTGAAGATTTTGAAAGTATAGAGAGATGGTTTTCTGTAGTGGGGATATTGCAACAATTGCTCACCTAACATGGAAGCACTTACTAACTAAAGAAAAATAGAAAGAACTCCTGTTAGGTGAACACCTGATGCTCAAATGCAATCCATCCCTAAATATTATACCATGTACTTCCAGAGTTGTTGTTTATTTCACAGAACTTCAAACTCAAAAGGTAAGCACTTACAAGCTTGAAGCTGTATTTCTATGAGGTTTCAAGACATCTGAAATTCAAAACTGCAATGTTCAGCCAGTTGGCCTGCATCACTGTTCTCATCCGAGGCCGTTCCTGCTATGGGCACTGTGGAAGAAGTGCCCACCTTTTTATCCCTTGAAAGGCCCCCAAGGCAACAAACCATTAAGTAGCTCCTCCCACATTTTTCCCGCTCTTTTCTAAGCTTGCTTGGTGAAGATTTTGAAAGTATAGAGAGATGGTTTTCTGTAGTGGGGATATTGCAACAATTGCTCACCTAACATGGAAGCACTTACTAACTAAAGAAAAATAGAAAGAACTCCTGTTAGGTGAGCACCTGATGTTCAAATGCAATCCATCCTAAATATTATTACATACACTTCCAAAGTTGCTGTTTAGTTCACAGAACTTCAACCTCAAAAGGTAAGCACTTATAACAATGAAGCTGTATTTCTATGAGGTTTCAAGACATCTGAAATTCAAAACTGCAATGTTCAGCCAGTTGGCCTGCATCACTGTTCTCATCCGAGGCCGTTCCTGCTATGGGCACTGTGGAAGAAGTGCCCACCTTTTTATCCCTTGAAAGGCCCTCAAGGCACCAAACCATTAAGTAGCTCCTCCCACATTTTTCCCGCTCTTTTCTGAGCTTGCTTGGTGAAGATTTTGAAAGTATAGAGAGATGGTTTTCTGTAGTGGGGATATTGCAACAATTGCTCACCTAACATGGAAGCACTTACTAACTAAAGAAAAATAGAAAGAACTCCTGTTAGGTGAGCACCTGATGTTCAAATGCAATCCATCCTAAATATTATAACATACACTTCCAAAATTTCTGTTTAGTTCACAGAACTTCAACCTCAAAAGGGAAGCACTTACACATATATAAAACGCAGGTGCCAACCTTGAAGCTGTATTTCTGTGAGGTTCCAAGACATCTGAAATTCAAAACTGCAATGTTCAGCCAGTGGGTCTGCATCCCTGTTCTTGTCTGAGGCTGTTCCTGTTATGGGCACTGTGGAAGAAGTGCTCGCCTTTTTATCCCTTGAAAGGCCCTGAAGGCACCAAAACATTAAGTAGCTCCTCCCACATTTTTCCCGCTCTTTTCTGAGCTTGATTGGTGAAGATTTTGAAAGTATAGAGAGATGGTTTTCTGTAGTGGGGATATTGCAACAATTGCTCACCTAACATGGAAGCACCTACTAACTAAAGAAAAATAGAAAGAACTCCTGTTAGGTTAGCACCTGATGCTCAAATGCAATTATTCTCTAAATATTATAACATACACTTCCAGAGCTGTTGTTTAGTTAACAGAGTTGTTGTTTATTTCACAGAACTTCAAACTCAAAAGGTAAGCACTTACAAGCTTGAAGCTGTATTTCTATGAGGTTTCAAGGCATCTGAAATTCAAAACTGCAATGTTCAGCCAAAGGGTCTGCATCCCTGTTCTTGTCAGAGGCTGTTTCTGGTATGGGCACTGTGGAAGAAGTGCCCACCTTTTTATCCCTTGAAAGGCCCTCAAGGCACCAAACCATTAAGTAGCTCCTCCCACATTTTTCCCGCTCTTTTCCGAGCTTGCTTGGTGAAGATTTTGAAAGTATAGAGAGATGGTTTTCTGTAGTGGGGATAGTGCAACAATTGCTCACCTAACATAGAAGCACTTACTAACTAAAGAAAAATAGAAAGAACTCCTGTTAGGTGAGCACCTGATGTTCAAATGCAACCCATCCCTAAATATTATACCATGTACTTCCAGAGTTGTTGTTTATTTCACAGAACTTCAAACTCAAAAGGTAAGCACTTATAACCATGAAGCTGTATTTCTATGAGGTTTCAAGACATCTGAAATTCAAAACTGCAATGTTCAGCCAGTTGGCCTGCATCACTGTTGTCATCCGAGGCCGTTCCTGCTATGGGCACTGTGGAGAAGGGCCCACCTTTTTATCCCTTGAAAGGCCCTCAAGGCACCAGACCATTAAGTAGCGCCTCCCACATTTTTCCCGCTCTTTTCTGAGGTTGCTTGGTGAAGATTTTGAAAGTATAGAGAGATGGTTTTCTGTAGTGGGGATATTGCAACAATTGCTCACCTAACATGGAAGCACTTACTAACTAAAGAAAAATAGAAAGAACTCCTGTTAGGTGAACACCCGATGCTCAAATGCAATCCATCCCTAAATATTATACCATGTACTTCCAGAGTTGTTTATTTCACAGAACTTCAAACTCAAAAGGTAAGCACTTACAAGCTTGAAGCTGTATTTCTATGAGGTTTCAAGGCATCTGAAATTCAAAACTGCAATGTTCAGCCAAAGGGTCTGCATCCCTGTTCTTGTCAGAGGCTGTTTCTGGTATGGGCACTGTGGAATAAGTGCTCGCCTTTTTATCCCTTGAAAGGCCCTGAAGGCACCAAACCATTAAGTAGCTCCTCCCACATTTTTCCCGCTCTTTTCTGAGCTTGCTTGGTGAAGATTTTGAAAGTATAGAGAGATGGTTTTCTGTAGTGGGGATATTGCAACAATTGCTCACCTAACATGGAAGCACTTACTAACTAAAGAAAAATAGAAAGAACTCCTGTTAGGTGAACACCTGATGCTCAAATGCAATCCATCCCTAAATATTATACCATGTACTTCCAGAGTTGTTGTTTATTTCACAGAACTTCAAACTCAAAAGGTAAGCACTTACAAGCTTGAAGCTGTATTTCTATGAGGTTTCAAGACATCTGAAATTCAAAACTGCAATGTTCAGCCAGTTGGCCTGCATCACTGTTCTCATCCGAGGCCGTTCCTGCTATGGGCACTGTGGAAGAAGTGCCCACCTTTTTATCCCTTGAAAGGCCCCCAAGGCAACAAACCATTAAGTAGCTCCTCCCACATTTTTCCCGCTCTTTTCTAAGCTTGCTTGGTGAAGATTTTGAAAGTATAGAGAGATGGTTTTCTGTAGTGGGGATATTGCAACAATTGCTCACCTAACATGGAAGCACTTACTAACTAAAGAAAAATAGAAAGAACTCCTGTTAGGTGAGCACCTGATGTTCAAATGCAATCCATCCTAAATATTATTACATACACTTCCAAAGTTGCTGTTTAGTTCACAGAACTTCAACCTCAAAAGGTAAGCACTTATAACAATGAAGCTGTATTTCTATGAGGTTTCAAGACATCTGAAATTCAAAACTGCAATGTTCAGCCAGTTGGCCTGCATCACTGTTCTCATCCGAGGCCGTTCCTGCTATGGGCACTGTGGAAGAAGTGCCCACCTTTTTATCCCTTGAAAGGCCCTCAAGGCACCAAACCATTAAGTAGCTCCTCCCACATTTTTCCCGCTCTTTTCTGAGCTTGCTTGGTGAAGATTTTGAAAGTATAGAGAGATGGTTTTCTGTAGTGGGGATATTGCAACAATTGCTCACCTAACATGGAAGCACTTACTAACTAAAGAAAAATAGAAAGAACTCCTGTTAGGTGAGCACCTGATGTTCAAATGCAATCCATCCTAAATATTATAACATACACTTCCAAAATTTCTGTTTAGTTCACAGAACTTCAACCTCAAAAGGGAAGCACTTACACATATATAAAACGCAGGTGCCAACCTTGAAGCTGTATTTCTGTGAGGTTCCAAGACATCTGAAATTCAAAACTGCAATGTTCAGCCAGTGGGTCTGCATCCCTGTTCTTGTCTGAGGCTGTTCCTGTTATGGGCACTGTGGAAGAAGTGCTCGCCTTTTTATCCCTTGAAAGGCCCTGAAGGCACCAAAACATTAAGTAGCTCCTCCCACATTTTTCCCGCTCTTTTCTGAGCTTGATTGGTGAAGATTTTGAAAGTATAGAGAGATGGTTTTCTGTAGTGGGGATATTGCAACAATTGCTCACCTAACATGGAAGCACTTACTAACTAAAGAAAAATAGAAAGAACTCCTGTTAGGTTAGCACCTGATGCTCAAATGCAATTATTCTCTAAATATTATAACATACACTTCCAGAGCTGTTGTTTAGTTAACAGAGTTGTTGTTTATTTCACAGAACTTCAAACTCAAAAGGTAAGCACTTACAAGCTTGAAGCTGTATTTCTATGAGGTTTCAAGGCATCTGAAATTCAAAACTGCAATGTTCAGCCAAAGGGTCTGCATCCCTGTTCTTGTCAGAGGCTGTTTCTGGTATGGGCACTGTGGAAGAAGTGCCCACCTTTTTATCCCTTGAAAGGCCCTCAAGGCACCAAACCATTAAGTAGCTCCTCCCACATTTTTCCCGCTCTTTTCCGAGCTTGCTTGGTGAAGATTTTGAAAGTATAGAGAGATGGTTTTCTGTAGTGGGGATAGTGCAACAATTGCTCACCTAACATAGAAGCACTTACTAACTAAAGAAAAATAGAAAGAACTCCTGTTAGGTGAACACCTGATGCTCAAATGCAATCCATCCCTAAATAGTATACCATGTACTTCCAGAGTTGTTGTTTATTTCACAGAACTTCAAACTCAAAAGGTAAGCACTTACAAGCTTGAAGCTGTATTTCTATGAGGTTTCAAGGCATCTGAAATTCAAAACTGCAATGTTCAGCCAAAGGGTCTGCATCCCTGTTCTTGTCAGAGGCTGTTTCTGGTATGGGCACTGTGGAATAAGTGCTCGCCTTTTTATCCCTTGAATGGCCCTGAAGGCACCAAACCATTAAGTAGCTCCTCCCACATTTTTCCCGCTCTTTTCTGAGCTTGCTTGGTGAAGATTTTGAAAGTATAGAGAGATGGTTTTCTGTAGTGGGGATATTGCAACAATTGCTCACCTAACATGGAAGCACTTACTAACTAAAGAAAAATAGAAAGAACTCCTGTTAGGTGAACACCTGATGCTCAAATGCAATCCATCCCTAAATATTATACCATGTACTTCCAGAGTTGTTGTTTATTTCACAGAACTTCAAACTCAAAAGGTAAGCACTTACAAGCTTGAAGCTGTATTTCTATGAGGTTTCAAGACATCTGAAATTCAAAATTGCAATGTTCAGCCAAAGGGTCTGCATCCCTGTTCTTGTCTGAGGCTGTTCCTGGTATGGGCACTGTGGAAGAAGTTCTAGCCTTTTTATCCCTTGAAAGTCCCTGAAGGCACCAAACCATTAAGAAGCTCCTCCCACATTTTTCCCGCTCTTTTCTGAGCTTGCTTGGTGAAGATTTTGAAAGTATAGAGAGATGGTTTTCTGTAGTGGAGATACTGCAACAATTGCTCACCTAACATGGAAGCACTTACTAACTAAAGAAAAATAGAAATAACTCCTGTTAGGTGAGCACCTGATGTTCAAATGCAACCCATCCCTAAATATTATACCATGTACTTCCAGAGTTGTTGTTTATTTCACAGAACTTCAAACTCAAAAGGTAAGCACTTATAACCATGAAGCTGTATTTCTATGAGGTTTCAAGACATCTTAAATTCAAAACTGCAATGTTCAGCCAGTTGGCCTGCATCACTGTTCTCATCCGAGGCCGTTCCTGCTATGGGCACTGTGGAAGAAGTGCCCACCTTTTTATCCCTTGAAAGGCCCTCAAGGCACCAAACCATTAAGTAGCTCCTCCCACATTTTTCCCGCTCTTTTCTGAGCTTGCTTGGTGAAGATTTTGAAAGTATAGAGAGATGGTTTTCTGTAGTAGAGATATTGCAACAATTGCTCACCTAACATGGAAGCACTTACTAACTAAAGAAAAATAGAAAGAACTCCTGTTAGGTGAGCACCTGATGCTCAAATGCAATTATTCTCTAAATATTATAACATACACTTCCAGAGCTGTTGTTTAGTTAACAGAACTTCAACCTCAATAGGTAAGCACTTACAAGCTTGAAGCTGTATTTCTATGAGGTTTCAAGACATCTGAAATTCAAAACTGCAATGTTCAGCCAGTTGGCCTGCATCACTGTTCTCATCCGAGGCCGTTCCTGCTATGGGCACTGTGGAAGAAGTGCCCACCTTTTTATCCCTTGAAAGGCCCTCAAGGCACCAAACCATTAAGTAGCTCCTCCCACATTTTTCCCGCTCTTTTCTGAGCTTGCTTGGTGAAGATTTTGAAAGTATAGAGAGATGGTTTTCTGTAGTAGAGATATTGCAACAATTGCTCACCTAACATGGAAGCACTTACTAACTAAAGAAAAATAGAAAGAACTCCTGTTAGGTGAGCACCTGATGCTCAAATGCAATTATTCTCTAAATATTATAACATACACTTCCAGAGCTGTTGTTTAGTTAACAGAACTTCAACCTCAATAGGTAAGCACTTACAAGCTTGAAGCTGTATTTCTATGAGGTTTCAAGACATCTGAAATTCAAAACTGCAATGTTCAGCCAGTTGGCCTGCATCACTGTTCTCATCCGAGGCCGTTCCTGCTATGGGCACTGTGGAAGAAGTGCCCACCTTTTTATCCCTTGAAAGGCCCTCAAGGCACCAAACCATTAAGTAGCTCCTCCCACATTTTTCCCGCTCTTTTCTGAGCTTGCTTGGTGAAGATTTTGAAAGTATAGAGAGATGGTTTTCTGTAGTGGGGATATTGCAACAATTGCTCACCTAACATGGAAGCACTTACTAACTAAAGAAAAATAGAAAGAACTCCTGTTAGGTGAACACCTGATGCTCAAATGCAATCCATCCCTAAATATTATACCATGTACTTCCAGAGTTGTTGTTTATTTCACAGAACTTCAAACTCAAAAGGTAAGCACTTACAAGCTTGAAGCTGTATTTCTATGAGGTTTCAAGACATCTGAAATTCAAAACTGCAATGTTCAGCCAAAGGGTCTGCATCCCTGTTCTTGTCTGAGGCTGTTCCTGGTATGGGCACTGTGGAAGAAGTTCTAGCCTTTTTATCCCTTGAAAGTCCCTGAAGGCACCAAACCATTAAGAAGCTCCTCCCACATTTTTCCCGCTCTTTTCTGAGCTTGCTTGGTGAAGATTTTGAAAGTATAGAGAGATGGTTTTCTGTAGTGGAGATACTGCAACAATTGCTCACCTAACATGGAAGCACTTACTAACTAAAGAAAAATAGAAATAACTCCTGTTAGGTGAGCACCTGATGTTCAAATGCAACCCATCCCTAAATATTATACCATGTACTTCCAGAGTTGTTGTTTATTTCACAGAACTTCAAACTCAAAAGGTAAGCACTTATAACCATGAAGCTGTATTTCTATGAGGTTTCAAGACATCTTAAATTCAAAACTGCAATGTTCAGCCAGTTGGCCTGCATCACTGTTGTCATCCGAGGCCGTTCCTGCTATGGGCACTGTGGAGAAGGGCCCACCTTTTTATCCCTTGAAAGGCCCTCAAGGCACCAGACCATTAAGTAGCGCCTCCCACATTTTTCCCGCTCTTTTCTGAGGTTGCTTGGTGAAGATTTTGAAAGTATAGAGAGATGGTTTTCTGTAGTGGGGATAATGCAACAATTGCTCACCTAACATGGAAGCACTTACTAACTAAAGAAAAATAGAAAGAACTCCTGTTAGGTGAACACCTGATGCTCAAATGCAATCCATCCCTAAATATTATACCATGTACTTCCAGAGTTGTTTATTTCACAGAACTTCAAACTCAAAGGGTAAGCACTTACAAGCTTGAAGCTGTATTTCTATGAGGTTTCAAGGCATCTGAAATTCAAAACTGCAATGTTCAGCCAAAGGGTCTGCATCCCTGTTCTTGTCAGAGGCTGTTTCTGGTATGGGCACTGTGGAATAAGTGCTCGCCTTTTTATCCCTTGAAAGGCCCTGAAGGCACCAAACCATTAAGTAGCTCCTCCCACATTTTTCCCACTCTTTTCTGAGCTTGCTTGGTGAAGATTTTGAAAGTATAGAGAGATGGTTTTCTGTAGTGGGGATATTGCAACAATTGCTCACCTAACATGGAAGCACTTACTAACTAAAGAAAAATAGAAAGAACTCCTGTTAGGTGAACACCTGATGCTCAAATGCAATCCATCCCTAAATATTATACCATGTACTTCCAGAGTTGTTGTTTATTTCACAGAACTTCAAACTCAAAAGGTAAGCACTTACAAGCTTGAAGCTGTATTTCTATGAGGTTTCAAGACATCTGAAATTCAAAACTGCAATGTTCAGCCAGTTGGCCTGCATCACTGTTCTCATCCGAGGCCGTTCCTGCTATGGGCACTGTGGAAGAAGTTCCCACCTTTTTATCCCTTGAAAGGCCCTCAAGGCACCAAACCATTAAGTAGCTCCTCCCACATTTTTCCCGCTCTTTTCTGAGCTTGCTTGGTGAAGATTTTGAAAGTATAGAGAGATGGTTTTCTGTAGTAGAGATATTGCAACAATTGCTCACCTAACATGGAAGCACTTACTAACTAAAGAAAAATAGAAAGAACTCCTGTTAGGTGAGCACCTGATGCTCAAATGCAATTATTCTCTAAATATTATAACATACACTTCCAGAGCTGTTGTTTAGTTAACAGAACTTCAACCTCAATAGGTAAGCACTTACAAGCTTGAAGCTGTATTTCTATGAGGTTTCAAGACATCTGAAATTCAAAACTGCAATGTTCAGCCAGTTGGCCTGCATCACTGTTCTCATCCGAGGCCGTTCCTGCTATGGGCACTGTGGAAGAAGTGCCCACCTTTTTATCCCTTGAAAGGCCCTCAAGGCTCCTCCCACATTTTTCCCGCTCTTTTCTGAGCTTGCTTGGTGAAGATTTTGAAAGTAGAGAGATGGTTTTCTGTAGTAGAGATATTGCAACAATTGCTCACCTAACATGGAAGCACTTACTAACTAAAGAAAAATAGAAAGAACTCCTGTTAGGTGAGCACCTGATGCTCAAATGCAATTATTCTCTAAATATTATAACATACACTTCCAGAGCTGTTGTTTAGTTAACAGAACTTCAACCTCAATAGGTAAGCACTTACAAGCTTGAAGCTGTATTTCTATGAGGTTTCAAGACATCTGAAATTCAAAACTGCAATGTTCAGCCAGTTGGCCTGCATCACTGTTCTCATCCGAGGCCGTTCCTGCTATGGGCACTGTGGAAGAAGTGCCCACCTTTTTATCCCTTGAAAGGCCCTCAAGGCACCAAACCATTAAGTAGCTCCTCCCACATTTTTCCCGCTCTTTTCTGAGCTTGCTTGGTGAAGATTTTGAAAGTATAGAGAGATGGTTTTCTGTAGTGGGGATATTGCAACAATTGCTCACCTAACATGGAAGCACTTACTAACTAAAGAAAAATAGAAAGAACTCCTGTTAGGTGAACACCTGATGCTCAAATGCAATCCATCCCTAAATATTATACCATGTACTTCCAGAGTTGTTGTTTATTTCACAGAACTTCAAACTCAAAAGGTAAGCACTTACAAGCTTGAAGCTGTATTTCTATGAGGTTTCAAGACATCTGAAATTCAAAACTGCAATGTTCAGCCAAAGGGTCTGCATCCCTGTTCTTGTCTGAGGCTGTTCCTGGTATGGGCACTGTGGAAGAAGTTCTAGCCTTTTTATCCCTTGAAAGTCCCTGAAGGCACCAAACCATTAAGAAGCTCCTCCCACATTTTTCCCGCTCTTTTCTGAGCTTGCTTGGTGAAGATTTTGAAAGTATAGAGAGATGGTTTTCTGTAGTGGAGATATTGCAACAATTGCTCACCTAACATGGAAGCACTTACTAACTAAAGAAAAATAGAAATAACTCCTGTTAGGTGAGCACCTGATGTTCAAATGCAACCCATCCCTAAATATTATACCATGTACTTCCAGAGTTGTTGTTTATTTCACAGAACTTCAAACTCAAAAGGTAAGCACTTATAACCATGAAGCTGTATTTCTATGAGGTTTCAAGACATCTGAAATTCAAAACTGCAATGTTCAGCCAGTTGGCCTGCATCACTGTTGTCATCCGAGGCCGTTCCTGCTATGGGCACTGTGGAGAAGGGCCCACCTTTTTATCCCTTGAAAGGCCCTCAAGGCACCAGACCATTAAGTAGCGCCTCCCACATTTTTCCCGCTCTTTTCTGAGGTTGCTTGGTGAAGATTTTGAAAGTATAGAGAGATGGTTTTCTGTAGTGGGGATATTGCAACAATTGCTCACTTAACATGGAAGCACTTACTAACTAAAGAAAAATAGAAAGAACTCCTGTTAGGTGAACACCCGATGCTCAAATGCAATCCATCCCTAAATATTATACCATGTACTTCCAGAGTTGTTTATTTCACAGAACTTCAAACTCAAAAGGTAAGCACTTACAAGCTTGAAGCTGTATTTCTATGAGGTTTCAAGGCATCTGAAATTCAAAACTGCAATGTTCAGCCAAAGGGTCTGCATCCCTGTTCTTGTCAGAGGCTGTTTCTGGTATGGGCACTGTGGAATAAGTGCTCGCCTTTTTATCCCTTGAAAGGCCCTGAAGGCACCAAACCATTAAGTAGCTCCTCCCACATTTTTCCCGCTCTTTTCTGAGCTTGCTTGGTGAAGATTTTGAAAGTATAGAGAGATGGTTTTCTGTAGTGGGGATATTGCAACAATTGCTCACCTAACATGGAAGCACTTACTAACTAAAGAAAAATAGAAAGAACTCCTGTTAGGTGAACACCTGATGCTCAAATGCAATCCATCCCTAAATATTATACCATGTACTTCCAGAGTTGTTGTTTATTTCACAGAACTTCAAACTCAAAAGGTAAGCACTTACAAGCTTGAAGCTGTATTTCTATGAGGTTTCAAGACATCTGAAATTCAAAACTGCAATGTTCAGCCAGTTGGCCTGCATCACTGTTCTCATCCGAGGCCGTTCCTGCTATGGGCACTGTGGAAGAAGTGCCCACCTTTTTATCCCTTGAAAGGCCCCCAAGGCAACAAACCATTAAGTAGCTCCTCCCACATTTTTCCCGCTCTTTTCTAAGCTTGCTTGGTGAAGATTTTGAAAGTATAGAGAGATGGTTTTCTGTAGTGGGGATATTGCAACAATTGCTCACCTAACATGGAAGCACTTACTAACTAAAGAAAAATAGAAAGAACTCCTGTTAGGTGAGCACCTGATGTTCAAATGCAATCCATCCTAAATATTATTACATACACTTCCAAAGTTGCTGTTTAGTTCACAGAACTTCAACCTCAAAAGGTAAGCACTTATAACAATGAAGCTGTATTTCTATGAGGTTTCAAGACATCTGAAATTCAAAACTGCAATGTTCAGCCAGTTGGCCTGCATCACTGTTCTCATCCGAGGCCGTTCCTGCTATGGGCACTGTGGAAGAAGTGCCCACCTTTTTATCCCTTGAAAGGCCCTCAAGGCACCAAACCATTAAGTAGCTCCTCCCACATTTTTCCCGCTCTTTTCTGAGCTTGCTTGGTGAAGATTTTGAAAGTATAGAGAGATGGTTTTCTGTAGTGGGGATATTGCAACAATTGCTCACCTAACATGGAAGCACTTACTAACTAAAGAAAAATAGAAAGAACTCCTGTTAGGTGAGCACCTGATGTTCAAATGCAATCCATCCTAAATATTATAACATACACTTCCAAAATTTCTGTTTAGTTCACAGAACTTCAACCTCAAAAGGGAAGCACTTACACATATATAAAACGCAGGTGCCAACCTTGAAGCTGTATTTCTGTGAGGTTCCAAGACATCTGAAATTCAAAACTGCAATGTTCAGCCAGTGGGTCTGCATCCCTGTTCTTGTCTGAGGCTGTTCCTGTTATGGGCACTGTGGAAGAAGTGCTCGCCTTTTTATCCCTTGAAAGGCCCTGAAGGCACCAAAACATTAAGTAGCTCCTCCCACATTTTTCCCGCTCTTTTCTGAGCTTGATTGGTGAAGATTTTGAAAGTATAGAGAGATGGTTTTCTGTAGTGGGGATATTGCAACAATTGCTCACCTAACATGGAAGCACCTACTAACTAAAGAAAAATAGAAAGAACTCCTGTTAGGTTAGCACCTGATGCTCAAATGCAATTATTCTCTAAATATTATAACATACACTTCCAGAGCTGTTGTTTAGTTAACAGAGTTGTTGTTTATTTCACAGAACTTCAAACTCAAAAGGTAAGCACTTACAAGCTTGAAGCTGTATTTCTATGAGGTTTCAAGGCATCTGAAATTCAAAACTGCAATGTTCAGCCAAAGGGTCTGCATCCCTGTTCTTGTCAGAGGCTGTTTCTGGTATGGGCACTGTGGAAGAAGTGCCCACCTTTTTATCCCTTGAAAGGCCCTCAAGGCACCAAACCATTAAGTAGCTCCTCCCACATTTTTCCCGCTCTTTTCCGAGCTTGCTTGGTGAAGATTTTGAAAGTATAGAGAGATGGTTTTCTGTAGTGGGGATAGTGCAACAATTGCTCACCTAACATAGAAGCACTTACTAACTAAAGAAAAATAGAAAGAACTCCTGTTAGGTGAGCACCTGATGTTCAAATGCAACCCATCCCTAAATATTATACCATGTACTTCCAGAGTTGTTGTTTATTTCACAGAACTTCAAACTCAAAAGGTAAGCACTTATAACCATGAAGCTGTATTTCTATGAGGTTTCAAGACATCTGAAATTCAAAACTGCAATGTTCAGCCAGTTGGCCTGCATCACTGTTGTCATCCGAGGCCGTTCCTGCTATGGGCACTGTGGAGAAGGGCCCACCTTTTTATCCCTTGAAAGGCCCTCAAGGCACCAGACCATTAAGTAGCGCCTCCCACATTTTTCCCGCTCTTTTCTGAGGTTGCTTGGTGAAGATTTTGAAAGTATAGAGAGATGGTTTTCTGTAGTGGGGATATTGCAACAATTGCTCACCTAACATGGAAGCACTTACTAACTAAAGAAAAATAGAAAGAACTCCTGTTAGGTGAACACCCGATGCTCAAATGCAATCCATCCCTAAATATTATACCATGTACTTCCAGAGTTGTTTATTTCACAGAACTTCAAACTCAAAAGGTAAGCACTTACAAGCTTGAAGCTGTATTTCTATGAGGTTTCAAGGCATCTGAAATTCAAAACTGCAATGTTCAGCCAAAGGGTCTGCATCCCTGTTCTTGTCAGAGGCTGTTTCTGGTATGGGCACTGTGGAATAAGTGCTCGCCTTTTTATCCCTTGAAAGGCCCTGAAGGCACCAAACCATTAAGTAGCTCCTCCCACATTTTTCCCGCTCTTTTCTGAGCTTGCTTGGTGAAGATTTTGAAAGTATAGAGAGATGGTTTTCTGTAGTGGGGATATTGCAACAATTGCTCACCTAACATGGAAGCACTTACTAACTAAAGAAAAATAGAAAGAACTCCTGTTAGGTGAACACCTGATGCTCAAATGCAATCCATCCCTAAATATTATACCATGTACTTCCAGAGTTGTTGTTTATTTCACAGAACTTCAAACTCAAAAGGTAAGCACTTACAAGCTTGAAGCTGTATTTCTATGAGGTTTCAAGACATCTGAAATTCAAAACTGCAATGTTCAGCCAGTTGGCCTGCATCACTGTTCTCATCCGAGGCCGTTCCTGCTATGGGCACTGTGGAAGAAGTGCCCACCTTTTTATCCCTTGAAAGGCCCCCAAGGCAACAAACCATTAAGTAGCTCCTCCCACATTTTTCCCGCTCTTTTCTAAGCTTGCTTGGTGAAGATTTTGAAAGTATAGAGAGATGGTTTTCTGTAGTGGGGATATTGCAACAATTGCTCACCTAACATGGAAGCACTTACTAACTAAAGAAAAATAGAAAGAACTCCTGTTAGGTGAGCACCTGATGTTCAAATGCAATCCATCCTAAATATTATTACATACACTTCCAAAGTTGCTGTTTAGTTCACAGAACTTCAACCTCAAAAGGTAAGCACTTATAACAATGAAGCTGTATTTCTATGAGGTTTCAAGACATCTGAAATTCAAAACTGCAATGTTCAGCCAGTTGGCCTGCATCACTGTTCTCATCCGAGGCCGTTCCTGCTATGGGCACTGTGGAAGAAGTGCCCACCTTTTTATCCCTTGAAAGGCCCTCAAGGCACCAAACCATTAAGTAGCTCCTCCCACATTTTTCCCGCTCTTTTCTGAGCTTGCTTGGTGAAGATTTTGAAAGTATAGAGAGATGGTTTTCTGTAGTGGGGATATTGCAACAATTGCTCACCTAACATGGAAGCACTTACTAACTAAAGAAAAATAGAAAGAACTCCTGTTAGGTGAGCACCTGATGTTCAAATGCAATCCATCCTAAATATTATAACATACACTTCCAAAATTTCTGTTTAGTTCACAGAACTTCAACCTCAAAAGGGAAGCACTTACACATATATAAAACGCAGGTGCCAACCTTGAAGCTGTATTTCTGTGAGGTTCCAAGACATCTGAAATTCAAAACTGCAATGTTCAGCCAGTGGGTCTGCATCCCTGTTCTTGTCTGAGGCTGTTCCTGTTATGGGCACTGTGGAAGAAGTGCTCGCCTTTTTATCCCTTGAAAGGCCCTGAAGGCACCAAAACATTAAGTAGCTCCTCCCACATTTTTCCCGCTCTTTTCTGAGCTTGATTGGTGAAGATTTTGAAAGTATAGAGAGATGGTTTTCTGTAGTGGGGATATTGCAACAATTGCTCACCTAACATGGAAGCACTTACTAACTAAAGAAAAATAGAAAGAACTCCTGTTAGGTTAGCACCTGATGCTCAAATGCAATTATTCTCTAAATATTATAACATACACTTCCAGAGCTGTTGTTTAGTTAACAGAGTTGTTGTTTATTTCACAGAACTTCAAACTCAAAAGGTAAGCACTTACAAGCTTGAAGCTGTATTTCTATGAGGTTTCAAGGCATCTGAAATTCAAAACTGCAATGTTCAGCCAAAGGGTCTGCATCCCTGTTCTTGTCAGAGGCTGTTTCTGGTATGGGCACTGTGGAAGAAGTGCCCACCTTTTTATCCCTTGAAAGGCCCTCAAGGCACCAAACCATTAAGTAGCTCCTCCCACATTTTTCCCGCTCTTTTCCGAGCTTGCTTGGTGAAGATTTTGAAAGTATAGAGAGATGGTTTTCTGTAGTGGGGATAGTGCAACAATTGCTCACCTAACATAGAAGCACTTACTAACTAAAGAAAAATAGAAAGAACTCCTGTTAGGTGAACACCTGATGCTCAAATGCAATCCATCCCTAAATAGTATACCATGTACTTCCAGAGTTGTTGTTTATTTCACAGAACTTCAAACTCAAAAGGTAAGCACTTACAAGCTTGAAGCTGTATTTCTATGAGGTTTCAAGGCATCTGAAATTCAAAACTGCAATGTTCAGCCAAAGGGTCTGCATCCCTGTTCTTGTCAGAGGCTGTTTCTGGTATGGGCACTGTGGAATAAGTGCTCGCCTTTTTATCCCTTGAATGGCCCTGAAGGCACCAAACCATTAAGTAGCTCCTCCCACATTTTTCCCGCTCTTTTCTGAGCTTGCTTGGTGAAGATTTTGAAAGTATAGAGAGATGGTTTTCTGTAGTGGGGATATTGCAACAATTGCTCACCTAACATGGAAGCACTTACTAACTAAAGAAAAATAGAAAGAACTCCTGTTAGGTGAACACCTGATGCTCAAATGCAATCCATCCCTAAATATTATACCATGTACTTCCAGAGTTGTTGTTTATTTCACAGAACTTCAAACTCAAAAGGTAAGCACTTACAAGCTTGAAGCTGTATTTCTATGAGGTTTCAAGACATCTGAAATTCAAAACTGCAATGTTCAGCCAAAGGGTCTGCATCCCTGTTCTTGTCTGAGGCTGTTCCTGGTATGGGCACTGTGGAAGAAGTTCTAGCCTTTTTATCCCTTGAAAGTCCCTGAAGGCACCAAACCATTAAGAAGCTCCTCCCACATTTTTCCCGCTCTTTTCTGAGCTTGCTTGGTGAAGATTTTGAAAGTATAGAGAGATGGTTTTCTGTAGTGGAGATACTGCAACAATTGCTCACCTAACATGGAAGCACTTACTAACTAAAGAAAAATAGAAATAACTCCTGTTAGGTGAGCACCTGATGTTCAAATGCAACCCATCCCTAAATATTATACCATGTACTTCCAGAGTTGTTGTTTATTTCACAGAACTTCAAACTCAAAAGGTAAGCACTTATAACCATGAAGCTGTATTTCTATGAGGTTTCAAGACATCTTAAATTCAAAACTGCAATGTTCAGCCAGTTGGCCTGCATCACTGTTGTCATCCGAGGCCGTTCCTGCTATGGGCACTGTGGAGAAGGGCCCACCTTTTTATCCCTTGAAAGGCCCTCAAGGCACCAGACCATTAAGTAGCGCCTCCCACATTTTTCCCGCTCTTTTCTGAGGTTGCTTGGTGAAGATTTTGAAAGTATAGAGAGATGGTTTTCTGTAGTGGGGATATTGCAACAATTGCTCACCTAACATGGAAGCACTTACTAACTAAAGAAAAATAGAAAGAACTCCTGTTAGGTGAACACCTGATGCTCAAATGCAATCCATCCCTAAATATTATACCATGTACTTCCAGAGTTGTTTATTTCACAGAACTTCAAACTCAAAGGGTAAGCACTTACAAGCTTGAAGCTGTATTTCTATGAGGTTTCAAGGCATCTGAAATTCAAAACTGCAATGTTCAGCCAAAGGGTCTGCATCCCTGTTCTTGTCAGAGGCTGTTTCTGGTATGGGCACTGTGGAATAAGTGCTCGCCTTTTTATCCCTTGAAAGGCCCTGAAGGCACCAAACCATTAAGTAGCTCCTCCCACATTTTTCCCGCTCTTTTCTGAGCTTGCTTGGTGAAGATTTTGAAAGTATAGAGAGATGGTTTTCTGTAGTGGGGATATTGCAACAATTGCTCACCTAACATGGAAGCACTTACTAACTAAAGAAAAATAGAAAGAACTCCTGTTAGGTGAACACCTGATGCTCAAATGCAATCCATCCCTAAATATTATACCATGTACTTCCAGAGTTGTTGTTTATTTCACAGAACTTCAAACTCAAAAGGTAAGCACTTACAAGCTTGAAGCTGTATTTCTATGAGGTTTCAAGACATCTGAAATTCAAAACTGCAATGTTCAGCCAGTTGGCCTGCATCACTGTTCTCATCCGAGGCCGTTCCTGCTATGGGCACTGTGGAAGAAGTGCCCACCTTTTTATCCCTTGAAAGGCCCTCAAGGCACCAAACCATTAAGTAGCTCCTCCCACATTTTTCCCGCTCTTTTCTGAGCTTGCTTGGTGAAGATTTTGAAAGTATAGAGAGATGGTTTTCTGTAGTAGAGATATTGCAACAATTGCTCACCTAACATGGAAGCACTTACTAACTAAAGAAAAATAGAAAGAACTCCTGTTAGGTGAGCACCTGATGCTCAAATGCAATTATTCTCTAAATATTATAACATACACTTCCAGAGCTGTTGTTTAGTTAACAGAACTTCAACCTCAATAGGTAAGCACTTACAAGCTTGAAGCTGTATTTCTATGAGGTTTCAAGACATCTGAAATTCAAAACTGCAATGTTCAGCCAGTTGGCCTGCATCACTGTTCTCATCCGAGGCCGTTCCTGCTATGGGCACTGTGGAAGAAGTGCCCACCTTTTTATCCCTTGAAAGGCCCTCAAGGCACCAAACCATTAAGTAGCTCCTCCCACATTTTTCCCGCTCTTTTCTGAGCTTGCTTGGTGAAGATTTTGAAAGTATAGAGAGATGGTTTTCTGTAGTAGAGATATTGCAACAATTGCTCACCTAACATGAAAGAACTCCTGTTAGGTGAGCACCTGATGCTCAAATGCAATTATTCTCTAAATATTATAACATACACTTCCAGAGCTGTTGTTTAGTTAACAGAACTTCAACCTCAATAGGTAAGCACTTACAAGCTTGAAGCTGTATTTCTATGAGGTTTCAAGACATCTGAAATTCAAAACTGCAATGTTCAGCCAGTTGGCCTGCATCACTGTTCTCATCCGAGGCCGTTCCTGCTATGGGCACTGTGGAAGAAGTGCCCACCTTTTTATCCCTTGAAAGGCCCTCAAGGCACCAAACCATTAAGTAGCTCCTCCCACATTTTTCCCGCTCTTTTCTGAGCTTGCTTGGTGAAGATTTTGAAAGTATAGAGAGATGGTTTTCTGTAGTGGGGATATTGCAACAATTGCTCACCTAACATGGAAGCACTTACTAACTAAAGAAAAATAGAAATAACTCCTGTTAGGTGAGCACCTGATGTTCAAATGCAATCCATCCTAAATATTATAACATACACTTCCAAAGTTGCTGTTTAGTTCACAGAACTTCAACCTCAAAAGGTAAGCACTTATAACCATAAAGCTGTATTTCTATGAGGTTTCAAGACATCTGAAATTCAAAACTGCAATGTTCAGCCAATGGGTCTGCATCCCTGTTCTTGTCTGAGGCTGTTCCTGTTATGGGCACTGTGGAAGAAGTGCTCGCCTTTTTATCCCTTGAAAGGCCCTGAAGGCACCAAACCATTAAGTAGCTCCTCCCACATTTTTCCCGCTCTTTCTGAGCTTGCTTGGTGAAGATTTTGAAAGTATAGAGAGATGGTTTTCTGTAGTGGGGATATTGCAACAATTGCTCACCTAACATGGAAGCACTTACTAACTAAAGAAAAATAGAAAGAACTCCTATTAGGTGAACACCTGATGCTCAAATGCAATCCATCCCTAAATAGTATACCATGTACTTCCAGAGTTGTTGTTTATTTCACAGAACTTCAAACTCAAAAGGTAAGCACTTACAAGCTTGAAGCTGTATTTCTATGAGGTTTCAAGGCATCTGAAATTCAAAACTGCAATGTTCAGCCAAAGGGTCTGCATCCCTGTTCTTGTCAGAGGCTGTTTCTGGTATGGGCACTGTGGAATAAGTGCTCGCCTTTTTATCCCTTGAATGGCCCTGAAGGCACCAAACCATTAAGTAGCTCCTCCCACATTTTTCCCGCTCTTTTCTGAGCTTGCTTGGTGAAGATTTTGAAAGTATAGAGAGATGGTTTTCTGTAGTGGGGATATTGCAACAATTGCTCACCTAACATGGAAGCACTTACTAACTAAAGAAAAATAGAAAGAACTCCTGTTAGGTGAACACCTGATGCTCAAATGCAATCCATCCCTAAATATTATACCATGTACTTCCAGAGTTGTTGTTTATTTCACAGAACTTCAAACTCAAAAGGTAAGCACTTACAAGCTTGAAGCTGTATTTCTATGAGGTTTCAAGACATCTGAAATTCAAAACTGCAATGTTCAGCCAAAGGGTCTGCATCCCTGTTCTTGTCTGAGGCTGTTCCTGGTATGGGCACTGTGGAAGAAGTTCTAGCCTTTTTATCCCTTGAAAGTCCCTGAAGGCACCAAACCATTAAGAAGCTCCTCCCACATTTTTCCCGCTCTTTTCTGAGCTTGCTTGGTGAAGATTTTGAAAGTATAGAGAGATGGTTTTCTGTAGTGGAGATACTGCAACAATTGCTCACCTAACATGGAAGCACTTACTAACTAAAGAAAAATAGAAATAACTCCTGTTAGGTGAGCACCTGATGTTCAAATGCAACCCATCCCTAAATATTATACCATGTACTTCCAGAGTTGTTGTTTATTTCACAGAACTTCAAACTCAAAAGGTAAGCACTTATAACCATGAAGCTGTATTTCTATGAGGTTTCAAGACATCTTAAATTCAAAACTGCAATGTTCAGCCAGTTGGCCTGCATCACTGTTGTCATCCGAGGCCGTTCCTGCTATGGGCACTGTGGAGAAGGGCCCACCTTTTTATCCCTTGAAAGGCCCTCAAGGCACCAGACCATTAAGTAGCGCCTCCCACATTTTTCCCGCTCTTTTCTGAGGTTGCTTGGTGAAGATTTTGAAAGTATAGAGAGATGGTTTTCTGTAGTGGGGATATTGCAACAATTGCTCACCTAACATGGAAGCACTTACTAACTAAAGAAAAATAGAAAGAACTCCTGTTAGGTGAACACCTGATGCTCAAATGCAATCCATCCCTAAATATTATACCATGTACTTCCAGAGTTGTTTATTTCACAGAACTTCAAACTCAAAGGGTAAGCACTTACAAGCTTGAAGCTGTATTTCTATGAGGTTTCAAGGCATCTGAAATTCAAAACTGCAATGTTCAGCCAAAGGGTCTGCATCCCTGTTCTTGTCAGAGGCTGTTTCTGGTATGGGCACTGTGGAATAAGTGCTCGCCTTTTTATCCCTTGAAAGGCCCTGAAGGCACCAAACCATTAAGTAGCTCCTCCCACATTTTTCCCGCTCTTTTCTGAGCTTGCTTGGTGAAGATTTTGAAAGTATAGAGAGATGGTTTTCTGTAGTGGGGATATTGCAACAATTGCTCACCTAACATGGAAGTACTTACTAACTAAAGAAAAATAGAAAGAACTCCTGTTAGGTGAACACCTGATGCTCAAATGCAATCCATCCCTAAATATTATACCATGTACTTCCAGAGTTGTTGTTTATTTCACAGAACTTCAAACTCAAAAGGTAAGCACTTACAAGCTTGAAGCTGTATTTCTATGAGGTTTCAAGACATCTGAAATTCAAAACTGCAATGTTCAGCCAGTTGGCCTGCATCACTGTTCTCATCCGAGGCCGTTCCTGCTATGGGCACTGTGGAAGAAGTGCCCACCTTTTTATCCCTTGAAAGGCCCTCAAGGCACCAAACCATTAAGTAGCTCCTCCCACATTTTTCCCGCTCTTTTCTGAGCTTGCTTGGTGAAGATTTTGAAAGTATAGAGAGATGGTTTTCTGTAGTAGAGATATTGCAACAATTGCTCACCTAACATGGAAGCACTTACTAACTAAAGAAAAATAGAAAGAACTCCTGTTAGGTGAGCACCTGATGCTCAAATGCAATTATTCTCTAAATATTATAACATACACTTCCAGAGCTGTTGTTTAGTTAACAGAACTTCAACCTCAATAGGTAAGCACTTACAAGCTTGAAGCTGTATTTCTATGAGGTTTCAAGACATCTGAAATTCAAAACTGCAATGTTCAGCCAGTTGGCCTGCATCACTGTTCTCATCCGAGGCCGTTCCTGCTATGGGCACTGTGGAAGAAGTGCCCACCTTTTTATCCCTTGAAAGGCCCCCAAGGCAACAAACCATTAAGTAGCTCCTCCCACATTTTTCCCGCTCTTTTCTAAGCTTGCTTGGTGAAGATTTTGAAAGTATAGAGAGATGGTTTTCTGTAGTGGGGATATTGCAACAATTGCTCACCTAACATGGAAGCACTTACTAACTAAAGAAAAATAGAAAGAACTCCTATTAGGTGAGCACCTGATGTTCAAATGCAATCCATCCTAAATATTATAACATACACTTCCAAAGTTGCTGTTTAGTTCACAGAACTTCAAACTCAAAAGGTAAGCACTTACAAGCTTGAAGCTGTATTTCTATGAGGTTTCAAGGCATCTGAAATTCAAAACTGCAATGTTCAGCCAAAGGGTCTGCATCCCTGTTCTTGTCAGAGGCTGTTTCTGGTATGGGCACTGTGGAATAAGTGCTCGCCTTTTTATCCCTTGAAAGGCCCTGAAGGCACCAAACCATTAAGTAGCTCCTCCCACATTTTTCCCGCTCTTTTCTGAGCTTGCTTGGTGAAGATTTTGAAAGTATAGAGAGATGGTTTTCTGTAGTGGGGATATTGCAACAATTGCTCACCTAACATGGAAGCACTTACTAACTAAAGAAAAATAGAAAGAACTCCTGTTAGGTGAACACCTGATGCTCAAATGCAATCCATCCCTAAATATTATACCATGTACTTCCAGAGTTGTTGTTTATTTCACAGAACTTCAAACTCAAAAGGTAAGCACTTACAAGCTTGAAGCTGTATTTCTATGAGGTTTCAAGATATCTGAAATTCAAAACTGCAATGTTCAGCCAGTTGGCCTGCATCACTGTTCTCATCCGAGGCCGTTCCTGCTATGGGCACTGTGGAAGAAGTGCCCACCTTTTTATCCCTTGAAAGGCCCTCAAGGCACCAAACCATTAAGTAGCTCCTCCCACATTTTTCCCGCTCTTTTCTGGGCTTGCTTGGTGAAGATTTTGAAAGTATAGAGAGATGGTTTTCTGTAGTAGAGATATTGCAACAATTGCTCACCTAACATGGAAGCACTTACTAACTAAAGAAAAATAGAAAGAACTCCTGTTAGATGAGCACCTGATGCTCAAATGCAATTATTCTCTAAATATTATAACATACACTTCCAGAGCTGTTGTTTAGTTAACAGAACTTCAACCTCAATAGGTAAGCACTTACAAGCTTGAAGCTGTATTTCTATGAGGTTTCAAGACATCTGAAATTCAAAACTGCAATGTTCAGCCAGTTGGCCTGCATCACTGTTCTCATCCGAGGCCGTTCCTGCTATGGGCACTGTGGAAGAAGTGCCCACCTTTTTATCCCTTGAAAGGCCCTCAAGGCACCAAACCATTAAGTAGCTCCTCCCACATTTTTCCCGCTCTTTTCTGAGCTTGCTTGGTGAAGATTTTGAAAGTATAGAGAGATGGTTTTCTGTAGTAGAGATATTGCAACAATTGCTCACCTAACATGGAAGCACTTACTAACTAAAGAAAAATAGAAAGAACTCCTGTTAGGTGAGCACCTGATGCTCAAATGCAATTATTCTCTAAATATTATAACATACACTTCCAGAGCTGTTGTTTAGTTAACAGAACTTCAACCTCAATAGGTAAGCACTTACAAGCTTGAAGCTGTATTTCTATGAGGTTTCAAGACATCTGAAATTCAAAACTGCAATGTTCAGCCAGTTGGCCTGCATCACTGTTCTCATCCGAGGCCGTTCCTGCTATGGGCACTGTGGAAGAAGTGCCCACCTTTTTATCCCTTGAAAGGCCCTCAAGGCACCAAACCATTAAGTAGCTCCTCCCACATTTTTCCCGCTCTTTTCTGAGCTTGCTTGGTGAAGATTTTGAAAGTATAGAGAGATGGTTTTCTTTAGTGGGGATATTGCAACAATTGCTCACCTAACATGGAAGCACTTACTAACTAAAGAAAAATAGAAAGAACTCCTGTTAGGTGAGCACCTGATGTTCAAATGCAATCCATCCTAAATATTATAACATACACTTCCAAAGTTGCTGTTTAGTTCACAGAACTTCAACCTCAAAAGGTAAGCACTTATAACCATAAAGCTGTATTTCTATGAGGTTTCAAGACATCTGAAATTCAAAACTGCAATGTTCAGCCAATGGGTCTGCATCCCTGTTCTTGTCTGAGGCTGTTCCTGTTATGGGCACTGTGGAAGAAGTGCTCGCCTTTTTATCCCTTGAAAGGCCCTGAAGGCACCAAACCATTAAGTAGCTCCTCCCACATTTTTCCCGCTCTTTCTGAGCTTGCTTGGTGAAGATTTTGAAAGTATAGAGAGATGGTTTTCTGTAGTGGGGATATTGCAACAATTGCTCACCTAACATGGAAGCACTTACTAACTAAAGAAAAATAGAAAGAACTCCTGTTAGGTGAACACCTGATGCTCAAATGTAATCCATCCCTAAATATTATACCATGTACTTCCAGAGTTGTTGTTTATTTCACAGAACTTCAAACTCAAAAGGTAAGCACTTACAAGCTTGAAGCTGTATTTCTATGAGGTTTCAAGACATCTGAAATCCAAAACTGCAATGTTCAGCCAAAGGGTCTGCATCCCTGTTCTTGTCTGAGGCTGTTCCTGGTATGGGCACTGTGGAAGAAGTTCTAGCCTTTTTATCCCTTGAAAGTCCCTGAAGGCACCAAACCATTAAGAAGCTCCTCCCACATTTTTCCCGCTCTTTTCTGAGCTTGCTTGGTGAAGATTTTGAAAGTATAGAGAGATGGTTTTCTGTAGTGGAGATATTGCAACAATTGCTCACCTAACATGGAAGCACTTACTAACTAAAGAAAAATAGAAATAACTCCTGTTAGGTGAGCACCTGATGTTCAAATGCAATCCATCCTAAATATTATAACATACACTTCCAAAATTGCTGTTTAGTTCACAGAACTTCAACCTCAAAAGGGAAGCACTTACACATATATAAAACGCAGGTGCCAACCTTGAAGCTGTATTTCTGTGAGGTTCCAAGACATCTGAAATTCAAAACTGCAATGTTCAGCCAGTGGGTCTGCATCCCTGTTCTTGTCTGAGGCTGTTCCTGTTATGGGCACTGTGGAAGAAGTGCTCGCCTCTTTATCCCTTGAAAGGCCCTGAAGGCACCAAAACATTAAGTAGCTCCTCCCACATTTTTCCCGCTCTTTTCTGAGCTTGATTGGTGAAGATTTTGAAAGTATAGAGAGATGGTTTTCTGTAGTGGGGATATTGCAACAATTGCTCACCTAACATGGAAGCACTTACTAACTAAAGAAAAATAGAAAGAACTCCTGTTAGGTGAGCACCTGATGCTCAAATGCAATTATTCTCTAAATATTATAACATACACTTCCAGAGCTGTTGTTTAGTTAACAGAGTTGTTGTTTATTTCACAGAACTTCAAATTCAAAAGGTAAGCACTTACAAGCTTGAAGCTGTATTTCTATGAGGTTTCAAGGCATCTGAAATTCAAAACTGCAATGTTCAGCCAAAGGGTCTGCATCCCTGTTCTTGTCAGAGGCTGTTTCTGGTATGGGCACTGTGGAAGAAGTGCCCACCTTTTTATCCCTTGAAAGGCCCTCAAGGCACCAAACCATTAAGTAGCTCCTCCCACATTTTTCCCGCTCTTTTCCGAGCTTGCTTGGTGAAGATTTTGAAAGTATAGAGAGATGGTTTTCTGTAGTGGGGATAGTGCAACAATTGCTCACCTAACATAGAAGCACTTACTAACTAAAGAAAAATAGAAAGAACTCCTGTTAGGTGAACACCTGATGCTCAAATGCAATCCATCCCTAAATAGTATACCATGTACTTCCAGAGTTGTTGTTTATTTCACAGAACTTCAAACTCAAAAGGTAAGCACTTATAACCATGAAGCTGTATTTCTATGAGGTTTCAAGACATCTGAAATTCAAAACTGCAATGTTCAGCCAGTTGGCCTGCATCACTGTTGTCATCCGAGGCCGTTCCTGCTATTGGCACTGTGGAGAAGGGCCCACCTTTTTATCCCTTGAAAGGCCCTCAAGGCACCAGACCAGTAAGTAGCTCCTCCCACATTTTTCCCGCTCTTTTCTGAGGTTGCTTGGTGAAGATTTTGAAAGTATAGAGAGATGGTTTTCTGTAGTGGGGATATTGCAACAATTGCTCACCTAACATAGAAGCACTTACTAACTAAAGAAAAATAGAAAGAACTCCTGTTAGGTGAGCACCTGATGTTCAAATGCAATCCATCCTAAATATTATAACATACACTTCCAAAGTTGCTGTTTAGTTCACAGAACTTCAACCTCAAAAGGTAAGCACTTATAACAATGAAGCTGTATTTCTATGAGGTTTCAAGACATCTGAAATTCAAAACTGCAATGTTCAGCCAGTTGGCCTGCATCACTGTTCTCATCTGAGGCCGTTCCTGCTATGGGCACTGTGGAAGAAGTGCCCACCTTTTTATCCCTTGAAAGGCCCTCAAGGCACCAAACCATTAAGTAGCTCCTCCCACATTTTTCCCGCTCTTTTCTGAGCTTGCTTGGTGAAGATTTTGAAAGTATAGAGAGATGGTTTTCTGTAGTGGGGATATTGCAACAATTGCTCACCTAACATGGAAGCACTTACTAACTAAAGAAAAATAGAAAGAACTCCTGTTAGGTGAGCACCTGATGTTCAAATGCAATCCATCCTAAATATTATAACATACACTTCCAAAGTTGCTGTTTAGTTCACAGAACTTCAACCTCAAAAGGTAAGCACTTATAACCATGAAGCTGTATTTCTATGAGGTTTCAAGACATCTGAAATTCAAAACTGCAATGTTCAGCCAATGGGTCTGCATCCCTGTTCTTGTCTGAGGCTGTTCCTGTTATGGGCACTGTGGAAGAAGTGCTCGCCTTTTTATCCCTTGAAAGGCCCTGAAGGCACCAAACCATTAAGTAGCTCCTCCCACATTTTTCCCGCTCTTTTCTGAGCTTGCTTGGTGAAGATTTTGGAAGTATAGAGAGATGGTTTTCTGTAGTGGGGATATTGCAACAATTGCTCACCTAACATGGAAGCACTTACTAACTAAAGAAAAATAGAAAGAACTCCTGTTAGGTGAACACCTGATGCTCAAATGTAATCCATCCCTAAATATTATACCATGTACTTCCAGAGTTGATGTTTATTTCACAGAACTTCAAACTCAAAAGGTAAGCACTTACAAGCTTGAAGCTGTATTTCTATGAGGTTTCAAGACATCTGAAATTCAAAACTGCAATGTTCAGCCAAAGGGTCTGCATCCCTGTTCTTGTCTGAGGCTGTTCCTGGTATGGGCACTGTGGAAGAAGTTCTAGCCTTTTTATCCCTTGAAAGTCCCTGAAGGCACCAAACCATTAAGAAGCTCCTCCCACATTTTTCCCGCTCTTTTCTGAGCTTGCTTGGTGAAGATTTTGAAAGTATAGAGAGATGGTTTTCTGTAGTGGAGATATTGCAACAATTGCTCACCTAACATGGAAGCACTTACTAACTAAAGAAAAATAGAAATAACTCCTGTTAGATGAGCACCTGATGTTCAAATGCAATCCATCCTAAATATTATAACATACACTTCCAAAATTTCTGTTTAGTTCACAGAACTTCAACCTCAAAAGGGAAGCACTTACACACATATAAAACGCAGGTGCCAACCTTGAAGCTGTATTTCTGTGAGGTTCCAAGACATCTGAAATTCAAAACTGCAATGTTCAGCCAGTGGGTCTGCATCCCTGTTCTTGTCTGAGGCTGTTCCTGTTATGGGCACTGTGGAAGAAGTGCTCGCCTTTTTATCCCTTGAAAGGCCCTGAAGGCACCAAAACATTAAGTAGCTCCTCCCACATTTTTCCCGCTCTTTTCTGAGCTTGATTGGTGAAGATTTTGAAAGTATAGAGAGATGGTTTTCTGTAGTGGGGATATTGCAACAATTGCTCACCTAACATGGAAGCACTTACTAACTAAAGAAAAATAGAAAGAACTCCTGTTAGGTTAGCACCTGATGCTCAAATGCAATTATTCTCTAAATATTATAACATACACTTCCAGAGCTGTTGTTTAGTTAACAGAGTTGTTGTTTATTTCACAGAACTTCAAACTCAAAAGGTAAGCACTTACAAGCTTGAAGCTGTATTTCTATGAGGTTTCAAGGCATCTGAAATTCAAAACTGCAATGTTCAGCCAAAGGGTCTGCATCCCTGTTCTTGTCAGAGGCTGTTTCTGGTATGGGCACTGTGGAAGAAGTGCCCACCTTTTTATCCCTTGAAAGGCCCTCAAGGCACCAAACCATTAAGTAGCTCCTCCCACATTTTTCCCGCTCTTTTCCGAGCTTGCTTGGTGAAGATTTTGAAAGTATAGAGAGATGGTTTTCTGTAGTGGGGATAGTGCAACAATTGCTCACCTAACATAGAAGCACTTACTAACTAAAGAAAAATAGAAAGAACTCCTGTTAGGTGAACACCTGATGCTCAAATGCAATCCATCCCTAAATAGTATACCATGTACTTCCAGAGTTGTTGTTTATTTCACAGAACTTCAAACTCAAAAGGTAAGCACTTACAAGCTTGAAGCTGTATTTCTATGAGGTTTCAAGGCATCTGAAATTCAAAACTGCAATGTTCAGCCAAAGGGTCTGCATCCCTGTTCTTGTCAGAGGCTGTTTCTGGTATGGGCACTGTGGAATAAGTGCTCGCCTTTTTATCCCTTGAATGGCCCTGAAGGCACCAAACCATTAAGTAGCTCCTCCCACATTTTTCCCGCTCTTTTCTGAGCTTGCTTGGTGAAGATTTTGAAAGTATAGAGAGATGGTTTTCTGTAGTGGGGATATTGCAACAATTGCTCACCTAACATGGAAGCACTTACTAACTAAAGAAAAATAGAAAGAACTCCTGTTAGGTGAACACCTGATGCTCAAATGCAATCCATCCCTAAATATTATACCATGTACTTCCAGAGTTGTTGTTTATTTCACAGAACTTCAAACTCAAAGGGTAAGCACTTACAAGCTTGAAGCTGTATTTCTATGAGGTTTCAAGGCATCTGAAATTCAAAACTGCAATGTTCAGCCAAAGGGTCTGCATCCCTGTTCTTGTCAGAGGCTGTTTCTGGTATGGGCACTGTGGAATAAGTGCTCGCCTTTTTATCCCTTGAAAGGCCCTGAAGGCACCAAACCATTAAGTAGCTCCTCCCACATTGTTCCCGCTCTTTTCTGAGCTTGCTTGGTGAAGATTTTGAAAGTATAGAGAGATGGTTTTCTGTAGTGGGGATATTGCAACAATTGCTCACCTAACATGGAAGCACTTACTAACTAAAGAAAAATAGAAAGAACTCCTGTTAGGTGAACACCTGATGCTCAAATGCAATCCATCCCTAAATATTATACCATGTACTTCCAGAGTTGTTGTTTATTTCACAGAACTTCAAACTCAAAAGGTAAGCACTTACAAGCTTGAAGCTGTATTTCTATGAGGTTTCAAGATATCTGAAATTCAAAACTGCAATGTTCAGCCAGTTGGCCTGCATCACTGTTCTCATCCGAGGTCGTTCCTGCTATGGGCACTGTGGAAGAAGTGCCCACCTTTTTATCCCTTGAAAGGCCCTCAAGGCACCAAACCATTAAGTAGCTCCTCCCACATTTTTCCCGCTCTTTTCTGGGCTTGCTTGTTGAAGATTTTGAAAGTATAGAGAGATGGTTTTCTGTAGTAGAGATATTGCAACAATTGCTCACCTAACATGGAAGCACTTACTAACTAAAGAAAAATAGAAAGAACTCCTGTTAGATGAGCACCTGATGCTCAAATGCAATTATTCTCTAAATATTATAACATACACTTCCAGAGCTGTTGTTTAGTTAACAGAACTTCAACCTCAATAGGTAAGCACTTACAAGCTTGAAGCTGTATTTCTATGAGGTTTCAAGACATCTGAAATTCAAAACTGCAATGTTCAGCCAGTTGGCCTGCATCACTGTTCTCATCCGAGGCCGTTCCTGCTATGGGCACTGTGGAAGAAGTGCCCACCTTTTTATCCCTTGAAAGGCCCTCAAGGCACCAAACCATTAAGTAGCTCCTCCCACATTTTTCCCGCTCTTTTCTGAGCTTGCTTGGTGAAGATTTTGAAAGTATAGAGAGATGGTTTTCTGTAGTAGAGATATTGCAACAATTGCTCACCTAACATGGAAGCACTTACTAACTAAAGAAAAATAGAAAGAACTCCTGTTAGGTGAGCACCTGATGCTCAAATGCAATTATTCTCTAAATATTATAACATACACTTCCAGAGCTGTTGTTTAGTTAACAGAACTTCAACCTCAATAGGTAAGCACTTACAAGCTTGAAGCTGTATTTCTATGAGGTTTCAAGACATCTGAAATTCAAAACTGCAATGTTCAGCCAGTTGGCCTGCATCACTGTTCTCATCCGAGGCCGTTCCTGCTATGGGCACTGTGGAAGAAGTGCCCACCTTTTTATCCCTTGAAAGGCCCTCAAGGCACCAAACCATTAAGTAGCTCCTCCCACATTTTTCCCGCTCTTTTCTGAGCTTGCTTGGTGAAGATTTTGAAAGTATAGAGAGATGGTTTTCTTTAGTGGGGATATTGCAACAATTGCTCACCTAACATGGAAGCACTTACTAACTAAAGAAAAATAGAAAGAACTCCTGTTAGGTGAGCACCTGATGTTCAAATGCAATCCATCCTAAATATTATAACATACACTTCCAAAGTTGCTGTTTAGTTCACAGAACTTCAACCTCAAAAGGTAAGCACTTATAACCATAAAGCTGTATTTCTATGAGGTTTCAAGACATCTGAAATTCAAAACTGCAATGTTCAGCCAATGGGTCTGCATCCCTGTTCTTGTCTGAGGCTGTTCCTGTTATGGGCACTGTGGAAGAAGTGCTCGCCTTTTTATCCCTTGAAAGGCCCTGAAGGCACCAAACCATTAAGTAGCTCCTCCCACATTTTTCCCGCTCTTTCTGAGCTTGCTTGGTGAAGATTTTGAAAGTATAGAGAGATGGTTTTCTGTAGTGGGGATATTGCAACAATTGCTCACCTAACATGGAAGCACTTACTAACTAAAGAAAAATAGAAAGAACTCCTGTTAGGTGAACACCTGATGCTCAAATGTAATCCATCCCTAAATATTATACCATGTACTTCCAGAGTTGTTGTTTATTTCACAGAACTTCAAACTCAAAAGGTAAGCACTTACAAGCTTGAAGCTGTATTTCTATGAGGTTTCAAGACATCTGAAATCCAAAACTGCAATGTTCAGCCAAAGGGTCTGCATCCCTGTTCTTGTCTGAGGCTGTTCCTGGTATGGGCACTGTGGAAGAAGTTCTAGCCTTTTTATCCCTTGAAAGTCCCTGAAGGCACCAAACCATTAAGAAGCTCCTCCCACATTTTTCCCGCTCTTTTCTGAGCTTGCTTGGTGAAGATTTTGAAAGTATAGAGAGATGGTTTTCTGTAGTGGAGATATTGCAACAATTGCTCACCTAACATGGAAGCACTTACTAACTAAAGAAAAATAGAAATAACTCCTGTTAGGTGAGCACCTGATGTTCAAATGCAACCCATCCCTAAATATTATACCATGTACTTCCAGAGTTGTTGTTTATTTCACAGAACTTCAAACTCAAAAGGTAAGCACTTATAACCATGAAGCTGTATTTCTATGAGGTTTCAAGACATCTTAAATTCAAAACTGCAATGTTCAGCCAGTTGGCCTGCATCACTGTTGTCATCCGAGGCCGTTCCTGCTATGGGCACTGTGGAGAAGGGCCCACCTTTTTATCCCTTGAAAGGCCCTCAAGGCACCAGACCATTAAGTAGCGTCTCCCACATTTTTCCCGCTCTTTTCTGAGGTTGCTTGGTGAAGATTTTGAAAGTATAGAGAGATGGTTTTCTGTAGTGGGGATATTGCAACAATTGCTCACCTAACATGGAAGCACTTACTAACTAAAGAAAAATAGAAAGAACTCCTGTTAGGTGAACACCTGATGCTCAAATGCAATCCATCCCTAAATATTATACCATGTACTTCCAGAGTTGTTTATTTCACAGAACTTCAAACTCAAAGGGTAAGCACTTACAAGCTTGAAGCTGTATTTCTATGAGGTTTCAAGGCATCTGAAATTCAAAACTGCAATGTTCAGCCAAAGGGTCTGCATCCCTGTTCTTGTCAGAGGCTGTTTCTGGTATGGGCACTGTGGAATAAGTGCTCGCCTTTTTATCCCTTGAAAGGCCCTGAAGGCACCAAACCATTAAGTAGCTCCTCCCACATTTTTCCCGCTCTTTTCTGAGCTTGCTTGGTGAAGATTTTGAAAGTATAGAGAGATGGTTTTCTGTAGTGGGGATATTGCAACAATTGCTCACCTAACATGGAAGCACTTACTAACTAAAGAAAAATAGAAAGAACTCCTGTTAGGTGAACACCTGATGCTCAAATGCAATCCATCCCTAAATATTATACCATGTACTTCCAGAGTTGTTGTTTATTTCACAGAACTTCAAACTCAAAAGGTAAGCACTTACAAGCTTGAAGCTGTATTTCTATGAGGTTTCAAGATATCTGAAATTCAAAACTGCAATGTTCAGCCAGTTGGCCTGCATCACTGTTCTCATCCGAGGCCGTTCCTGCTATGGGCACTGTGGAAGAAGTGCCCACCTTTTTATCCCTTGAAAGGCCCTCAAGGCACCAAACCATTAAGTAGCTCCTCCCACATTTTTCCCGCTCTTTTCTGGGCTTGCTTGGTGAAGATTTTGAAAGTATAGAGAGATGGTTTTCTGTAGTAGAGATATTGCAACAATTGCTCACCTAACATGGAAGCACTTACTAACTAAAGAAAAATAGAAAGAACTCCTGTTAGATGAGCACCTGATGCTCAAATGCAATTATTCTCTAAATATTATAACATACACTTCCAGAGCTGTTGTTTAGTTAACAGAACTTCAACCTCAATAGGTAAGCACTTACAAGCTTGAAGCTGTATTTCTATGAGGTTTCAAGACATCTGAAATTCAAAACTGCAATGTTCAGCCAGTTGGCCTGCATCACTGTTCTCATCCGAGGCCGTTCCTGCTATGGGCACTGTGGAAGAAGTGCCCACCTTTTTATCCCTTGAAAGGCCCTCAAGGCACCAAACCATTAAGTAGCTCCTCCCACATTTTTCCCGCTCTTTTCTGAGCTTGCTTGGTGAAGATTTTGAAAGTATAGAGAGATGGTTTTCTGTAGTAGAGATATTGCAACAATTGCTCACCTAACATGGAAGCACTTACTAACTAAAGAAAAATAGAAAGAACTCCTGTTAGGTGAGCACCTGATGCTCAAATGCAATTATTCTCTAAATATTATAACATACACTTCCAGAGCTGTTGTTTAGTTAACAGAACTTCAACCTCAATAGGTAAGCACTTACAAGCTTGAAGCTGTATTTCTATGAGGTTTCAAGACATCTGAAATTCAAAACTGCAATGTTCAGCCAGTTGGCCTGCATCACTGTTCTCATCCGAGGCCGTTCCTGCTATGGGCACTGTGGAAGAAGTGCCCACCTTTTTATCCCTTGAAAGGCCCTCAAGGCACCAAACCATTAAGTAGCTCCTCCCACATTTTTCCCGCTCTTTTCTGAGCTTGCTTGGTGAAGATTTTGAAAGTATAGAGAGATGGTTTTCTTTAGTGGGGATATTGCAACAATTGCTCACCTAACATGGAAGCACTTACTAACTAAAGAAAAATAGAAAGAACTCCTGTTAGGTGAGCACCTGATGTTCAAATGCAATCCATCCTAAATATTATAACATACACTTCCAAAGTTGCTGTTTAGTTCACAGAACTTCAACCTCAAAAGGTAAGCACTTATAACCATAAAGCTGTATTTCTATGAGGTTTCAAGACATCTGAAATTCAAAACTGCAATGTTCAGCCAATGGTTCTGCATCCCTGTTCTTGTCTGAGGCTGTTCCTGTTATGGGCACTGTGGAAGAAGTGCTCGCCTTTTTATCCCTTGAAAGGCCCTGAAGGCACCAAACCATTAAGTAGCTCCTCCCACATTTTTCCCGCTCTTTCTGAGCTTGCTTGGTGAAGATTTTGAAAGTATAGAGAGATGGTTTTCTGTAGTGGGGATATTGCAACAATTGCTCACCTAACATGGAAGCACTTACTAACTAAAGAAAAATAGAAAGAACTCCTGTTAGGTGAACACCTGATGCTCAAATGTAATCCATCCCTAAATATTATACCATGTACTTCCAGAGTTGTTGTTTATTTCACAGAACTTCAAACTCAAAAGGTAAGCACTTACAAGCTTGAAGCTGTATTTCTATGAGGTTTCAAGACATCTGAAATCCAAAACTGCAATGTTCAGCCAAAGGGTCTGCATCCCTGTTCTTGTCTGAGGCTGTTCCTGGTATGGGCACTGTGGAAGAAGTTCTAGCCTTTTTATCCCTTGAAAGTCCCTGAAGGCACCAAACCATTAAGAAGCTCCTCCCACATTTTTCCCGCTCTTTTCTGAGCTTGCTTGGTGAAGATTTTGAAAGTATAGAGAGATGGTTTTCTGTAGTGGAGATATTGCAACAATTGCTCACCTAACATGGAAGCACTTACTAACTAAAGAAAAATAGAAATAACTCCTGTTAGGTGAGCACCTGATGTTCAAATGCAATCCATCCTAAATATTATAACATACACTTCCAAAATTGCTGTTTAGTTCACAGAACTTCAACCTCAAAAGGGAAGCACTTACACATATATAAAACGCAGGTGCCAACCTTGAAGCTGTATTTCTGTGAGGTTCCAAGACATCTGAAATTCAAAACTGCAATGTTCAGCCAGTGGGTCTGCATCCCTGTTCTTGTCTGAGGCTGTTCCTGTTATGGGCACTGTGGAAGAAGTGCTCGCCTTTTTATCCCTTGAAAGGCCCTGAAGGCACCAAAACATTAAGTAGCTCCTCCCACATTTTTCCCGCTCTTTTCTGAGCTTGATTGGTGAAGATTTTGAAAGTATAGAGAGATGGTTTTCTGTAGTGGGGATATTGCAACAATTGCTCACCTAACATGGAAGCACTTACTAACTAAAGAAAAATAGAAAGAACTCCTGTTAGGTTAGCACCTGATGCTCAAATGCAATTATTCTCTAAATATTATAACATACACTTCCAGAGCTGTTGTTTAGTTAACAGAGTTGTTGTTTATTTCACAGAACTTCAAACTCAAAAGGTAAGCACTTACAAGCTTGAAGCTGTATTTCTATGAGGTTTCAAGGCATCTGAAATTCAAAACTGCAATGTTCAGCCAAAGGGTCTGCATCCCTGTTCTTGTCAGAGGCTGTTTCTGGTATGGGCACTGTGGAAGAAGTGCCCACCTTTTTATCCCTTGAAAGGCCCTCAAGGCACCAAACCATTAAGTAGCTCCTCCCACATTTTTCCCGCTCTTTTCCGAGCTTGCTTGGTGAAGATTTTGAAAGTATAGAGAGATGGTTTTCTGTAGTGGGGATAGTGCAACAATTGCTCACCTAACATAGAAGCACTTACTAACTAAAGAAAAATAGAAAGAACTCCTGTTAGGTGAACACCTGATGCTCAAATGCAATCCATCCCTAAATAGTATACCATGTACTTCCAGAGTTGTTGTTTATTTCACAGAACTTCAAACTCAAAAGGTAAGCACTTACAAGCTTGAAGCTGTATTTCTATGAGGTTTCAAGGCATCTGAAATTCAAAACTGCAATGTTCAGCCAAAGGGTCTGCATCCCTGTTCTTGTCAGAGGCTGTTTCTGGTATGGGCACTGTGGAATAAGTGCTCGCCTTTTTATCCCTTGAATGGCCCTGAAGGCACCAAACCATTAAGTAGCTCCTCCCACATTTTTCCCGCTCTTTTCTGAGCTTGCTTGGTGAAGATTTTGAAAGTATAGAGAGATGGTTTTCTGTAGTGGGGATATTGCAACAATTGCTCACCTAACATGGAAGCACTTACTAACTAAAGAAAAATAGAAAGAACTCCTGTTAGGTGAACACCTGATGCTCAAATGCAATCCATCCCTAAATATTATACCATGTACTTCCAGAGTTGTTGTTTATTTCACAGAACTTCAAACTCAAAAGGTAAGCACTTACAAGCTTGAAGCTGTATTTCTATGAGGTTTCAAGACATCTGAAATTCAAAACTGCAATGTTCAGCCAAAGGGTCTGCATCCCTGTTCTTGTCTGAGGCTGTTCCTGGTATGGGCACTGTGGAAGAAGTTCTAGCCTTTTTATCCCTTGAAAGTCCCTGAAGGCACCAAACCATTAAGAAGCTCCTCCCACATTTTTCCCGCTCTTTTCTGAGCTTGCTTGGTGAAGATTTTGAAAGTATAGAGAGATGGTTTTCTGTAGTGGAGATACTGCAACAATTGCTCACCTAACATGGAAGCACTTACTAACTAAAGAAAAATAGAAATAACTCCTGTTAGGTGAGCACCTGATGTTCAAATGCAACCCATCCCTAAATATTATACCATGTACTTCCAGAGTTGTTGTTTATTTCACAGAACTTCAAACTCAAAAGGTAAGCACTTATAACCATGAAGCTGTATTTCTATGAGGTTTCAAGACATCTTAAATTCAAAACTGCAATGTTCAGCCAGTTGGCCTGCATCACTGTTGTCATCCGAGGCCGTTCCTGCTATGGGCACTGTGGAGAAGGGCCCACCTTTTTATCCCTTGAAAGGCCCTCAAGGCACCAGACCATTAAGTAGCGCCTCCCACATTTTTCCCGCTCTTTTCTGAGGTTGCTTGGTGAAGATTTTGAAAGTATAGAGAGATGGTTTTCTGTAGTGGGGATAGTGCAACAATTGCTCACCTAACATAGAAGCACTTACTAACTAAAGAAAAATAGAAAGAACTCCTGTTAGGTGAACACCTGATGCTCAAATGCAATCCATCCCTAAATATTATACCATGTACTTCCAGAGTTGTTTATTTCACAGAACTTCAAACTCAAAGGGTAAGCACTTACAAGCTTGAAGCTGTATTTCTATGAGGTTTCAAGGCATCTGAAATTCAAAACTGCAATGTTCAGCCAAAGGGTCTGCATCCCTGTTCTTGTCAGAGGCTGTTTCTGGTATGGGCACTGTGGAATAAGTGCTCGCCTTTTTATCCCTTGAAAGGCCCTGAAGGCACCAAACCATTAAGTAGCTCCTCCCACATTTTTCCCGCTCTTTTCTGAGCTTGCTTGGTGAAGATTTTGAAAGTATAGAGAGATGGTTTTCTGTAGTGGGGATATTGCAACAATTGCTCACCTAACATGGAAGCACTTACTAACTAAAGAAAAATAGAAAGAACTCCTGTTAGGTGAACACCTGATGCTCAAATGCAATCCATCCCTAAATATTATACCATGTACTTCCAGAGTTGTTGTTTATTTCACAGAACTTCAAACTCAAAAGTTAAGCACTTACAAGCTTGAAGCTGTATTTCTATGAGGTTTCAAGACATCTGAAATTCAAAACTGCAATGTTCAGCCAGTTGGCCTGCATCACTGTTCTCATCCGAGGCCGTTCCTGCTATGGGCACTGTGGAAGAAGTGCCCACCTTTTTATCCCTTGAAAGGCCCTCAAGGCACCAAACCATTAAGTAGCTCCTCCCACATTTTTCCCGCTCTTTTCTGAGCTTGCTTGGTGAAGATTTTGAAAGTATAGAGAGATGGTTTTCTGTAGTAGAGATATTGCAACAATTGCTCACCTAACATGGAAGCACTTACTAACTAAAGAAAAATAGAAAGAACTCCTGTTAGGTGAGCACCTGATGCTCAAATGCAATTATTCTCTAAATATTATAACATACACTTCCAGAGCTGTTGTTTAGTTAACAGAACTTCAACCTCAATAGGTAAGCACTTACAAGCTTGAAGCTGTATTTCTATGAGGTTTCAAGACATCTGAAATTCAAAACTGCAATGTTCAGCCAGTTGGCCTGCATCACTGTTCTCATCCGAGGCCGTTCCTGCTATGGGCACTGTGGAAGAAGTGCCCACCTTTTTATCCCTTGAAAGGCCCTCAAGGCACCAAACCATTAAGTAGCTCCTCCCACATTTTTCCCGCTCTTTTCTGAGCTTGCTTGGTGAAGATTTTGAAAGTATAGAGAGATGGTTTTCTGTAGTGGGGATATTGCAACAATTGCTCACCTAACATGGAAGCACTTACTAACTAAAGAAAAATAGAAAGAACTCCTGTTAGGTGAACACCTGATGCTCAAATGCAATCCATCCCTAAATATTATACCATGTACTTCCAGAGTTGTTGTTTATTTCACAGAACTTCAAACTCAAAAGGTAAGCACTTACAAGCTTGAAGCTGTATTTCTATGAGGTTTCAAGACATCTGAAATTCAAAACTGCAATGTTCAGCCAAAGGGTCTGCATCCCTGTTCTTGTCTGAGGCTGTTCCTGGTATGGGCACTGTGGAAGAAGTTCTAGCCTTTTTATCCCTTGAAAGTCCCTGAAGGCACCAAACCATTAAGAAGCTCCTCCCACATTTTTCCCGCTCTTTTCTGAGCTTGCTTGGTGAAGATTTTGAAAGTATAGAGAGATGGTTTTCTGTAGTGGAGATACTGCAACAATTGCTCACCTAACATGGAAGCACTTACTAACTAAAGAAAAATAGAAATAACTCCTGTTAGGTGAGCACCTGATGTTCAAATGCAACCCATCCCTAAATATTATACCATGTACTTCCAGAGTTGTTGTTTATTTCACAGAACTTCAAACTCAAAAGGTAAGCACTTATAACCATGAAGCTGTATTTCTATGAGGTTTCAAGACATCTTAAATTCAAAACTGCAATGTTCAGCCAGTTGGCCTGCATCACTGTTGTCATCCGAGGCCGTTCCTGCTATGGGCACTGTGGAGAAGGGCCCACCTTTTTATCCCTTGAAAGGCCCTCAAGGCACCAGACCATTAAGTAGCGCCTCCCACATTTTTCCCGCTCTTTTCTGAGGTTGCTTGGTGAAGATTTTGAAAGTATAGAGAGATGGTTTTCTGTAGTGGGGATAATGCAACAATTGCTCACCTAACATGGAAGCACTTACTAACTAAAGAAAAATAGAAAGAACTCCTGTTAGGTGAACACCTGATGCTCAAATGCAATCCATCCCTAAATATTATACCATGTACTTCCAGAGTTGTTTATTTCACAGAACTTCAAACTCAAAGGGTAAGCACTTACAAGCTTGAAGCTGTATTTCTATGAGGTTTCAAGGCATCTGAAATTCAAAACTGCAATGTTCAGCCAAAGGGTCTGCATCCCTGTTCTTGTCAGAGGCTGTTTCTGGTATGGGCACTGTGGAATAAGTGCTCGCCTTTTTATCCCTTGAAAGGCCCTGAAGGCACCAAACCATTAAGTAGCTCCTCCCACATTTTTCCCACTCTTTTCTGAGCTTGCTTGGTGAAGATTTTGAAAGTATAGAGAGATGGTTTTCTGTAGTGGGGATATTGCAACAATTGCTCACCTAACATGGAAGCACTTACTAACTAAAGAAAAATAGAAAGAACTCCTGTTAGGTGAACACCTGATGCTCAAATGCAATCCATCCCTAAATATTATACCATGTACTTCCAGAGTTGTTGTTTATTTCACAGAACTTCAAACTCAAAAGGTAAGCACTTACAAGCTTGAAGCTGTATTTCTATGAGGTTTCAAGACATCTGAAATTCAAAACTGCAATGTTCAGCCAGTTGGCCTGCATCACTGTTCTCATCCGAGGCCGTTCCTGCTATGGGCACTGTGGAAGAAGTTCCCACCTTTTTATCCCTTGAAAGGCCCTCAAGGCACCAAACCATTAAGTAGCTCCTCCCACATTTTTCCCGCTCTTTTCTGAGCTTGCTTGGTGAAGATTTTGAAAGTATAGAGAGATGGTTTTCTGTAGTAGAGATATTGCAACAATTGCTCACCTAACATGGAAGCACTTACTAACTAAAGAAAAATAGAAAGAACTCCTGTTAGGTGAGCACCTGATGCTCAAATGCAATTATTCTCTAAATATTATAACATACACTTCCAGAGCTGTTGTTTAGTTAACAGAACTTCAACCTCAATAGGTAAGCACTTACAAGCTTGAAGCTGTATTTCTATGAGGTTTCAAGACATCTGAAATTCAAAACTGCAATGTTCAGCCAGTTGGCCTGCATCACTGTTCTCATCCGAGGCCGTTCCTGCTATGGGCACTGTGGAAGAAGTGCCCACCTTTTTATCCCTTGAAAGGCCCTCAAGGCTCCTCCCACATTTTTCCCGCTCTTTTCTGAGCTTGCTTGGTGAAGATTTTGAAAGTAGAGAGATGGTTTTCTGTAGTAGAGATATTGCAACAATTGCTCACCTAACATGGAAGCACTTACTAACTAAAGAAAAATAGAAAGAACTCCTGTTAGGTGAGCACCTGATGCTCAAATGCAATTATTCTCTAAATATTATAACATACACTTCCAGAGCTGTTGTTTAGTTAACAGAACTTCAACCTCAATAGGTAAGCACTTACAAGCTTGAAGCTGTATTTCTATGAGGTTTCAAGACATCTGAAATTCAAAACTGCAATGTTCAGCCAGTTGGCCTGCATCACTGTTCTCATCCGAGGCCGTTCCTGCTATGGGCACTGTGGAAGAAGTGCCCACCTTTTTATCCCTTGAAAGGCCCTCAAGGCACCAAACCATTAAGTAGCTCCTCCCACATTTTTCCCGCTCTTTTCTGAGCTTGCTTGGTGAAGATTTTGAAAGTATAGAGAGATGGTTTTCTGTAGTGGGGATATTGCAACAATTGCTCACCTAACATGGAAGCACTTACTAACTAAAGAAAAATAGAAAGAACTCCTGTTAGGTGAACACCTGATGCTCAAATGCAATCCATCCCTAAATATTATACCATGTACTTCCAGAGTTGTTGTTTATTTCACAGAACTTCAAACTCAAAAGGTAAGCACTTACAAGCTTGAAGCTGTATTTCTATGAGGTTTCAAGACATCTGAAATTCAAAACTGCAATGTTCAGCCAAAGGGTCTGCATCCCTGTTCTTGTCTGAGGCTGTTCCTGGTATGGGCACTGTGGAAGAAGTTCTAGCCTTTTTATCCCTTGAAAGTCCCTGAAGGCACCAAACCATTAAGAAGCTCCTCCCACATTTTTCCCGCTCTTTTCTGAGCTTGCTTGGTGAAGATTTTGAAAGTATAGAGAGATGGTTTTCTGTAGTGGAGATATTGCAACAATTGCTCACCTAACATGGAAGCACTTACTAACTAAAGAAAAATAGAAATAACTCCTGTTAGGTGAGCACCTGATGTTCAAATGCAACCCATCCCTAAATATTATACCATGTACTTCCAGAGTTGTTGTTTATTTCACAGAACTTCAAACTCAAAAGGTAAGCACTTATAACCATGAAGCTGTATTTCTATGAGGTTTCAAGACATCTGAAATTCAAAACTGCAATGTTCAGCCAGTTGGCCTGCATCACTGTTGTCATCCGAGGCCGTTCCTGCTATGGGCACTGTGGAGAAGGGCCCACCTTTTTATCCCTTGAAAGGCCCTCAAGGCACCAGACCATTAAGTAGCGCCTCCCACATTTTTCCCGCTCTTTTCTGAGGTTGCTTGGTGAAGATTTTGAAAGTATAGAGAGATGGTTTTCTGTAGTGGGGATATTGCAACAATTGCTCACTTAACATGGAAGCACTTACTAACTAAAGAAAAATAGAAAGAACTCCTGTTAGGTGAACACCCGATGCTCAAATGCAATCCATCCCTAAATATTATACCATGTACTTCCAGAGTTGTTTATTTCACAGAACTTCAAACTCAAAAGGTAAGCACTTACAAGCTTGAAGCTGTATTTCTATGAGGTTTCAAGGCATCTGAAATTCAAAACTGCAATGTTCAGCCAAAGGGTCTGCATCCCTGTTCTTGTCAGAGGCTGTTTCTGGTATGGGCACTGTGGAATAAGTGCTCGCCTTTTTATCCCTTGAAAGGCCCTGAAGGCACCAAACCATTAAGTAGCTCCTCCCACATTTTTCCCGCTCTTTTCTGAGCTTGCTTGGTGAAGATTTTGAAAGTATAGAGAGATGGTTTTCTGTAGTGGGGATATTGCAACAATTGCTCACCTAACATGGAAGCACTTACTAACTAAAGAAAAATAGAAAGAACTCCTGTTAGGTGAACACCTGATGCTCAAATGCAATCCATCCCTAAATATTATACCATGTACTTCCAGAGTTGTTGTTTATTTCACAGAACTTCAAACTCAAAAGGTAAGCACTTACAAGCTTGAAGCTGTATTTCTATGAGGTTTCAAGACATCTGAAATTCAAAACTGCAATGTTCAGCCAGTTGGCCTGCATCACTGTTCTCATCCGAGGCCGTTCCTGCTATGGGCACTGTGGAAGAAGTGCCCACCTTTTTATCCCTTGAAAGGCCCCCAAGGCAACAAACCATTAAGTAGCTCCTCCCACATTTTTCCCGCTCTTTTCTAAGCTTGCTTGGTGAAGATTTTGAAAGTATAGAGAGATGGTTTTCTGTAGTGGGGATATTGCAACAATTGCTCACCTAACATGGAAGCACTTACTAACTAAAGAAAAATAGAAAGAACTCCTGTTAGGTGAGCACCTGATGTTCAAATGCAATCCATCCTAAATATTATTACATACACTTCCAAAGTTGCTGTTTAGTTCACAGAACTTCAACCTCAAAAGGTAAGCACTTATAACAATGAAGCTGTATTTCTATGAGGTTTCAAGACATCTGAAATTCAAAACTGCAATGTTCAGCCAGTTGGCCTGCATCACTGTTCTCATCCGAGGCCGTTCCTGCTATGGGCACTGTGGAAGAAGTGCCCACCTTTTTATCCCTTGAAAGGCCCTCAAGGCACCAAACCATTAAGTAGCTCCTCCCACATTTTTCCCGCTCTTTTCTGAGCTTGCTTGGTGAAGATTTTGAAAGTATAGAGAGATGGTTTTCTGTAGTGGGGATATTGCAACAATTGCTCACCTAACATGGAAGCACTTACTAACTAAAGAAAAATAGAAAGAACTCCTGTTAGGTGAGCACCTGATGTTCAAATGCAATCCATCCTAAATATTATAACATACACTTCCAAAATTTCTGTTTAGTTCACAGAACTTCAACCTCAAAAGGGAAGCACTTACACATATATAAAACGCAGGTGCCAACCTTGAAGCTGTATTTCTGTGAGGTTCCAAGACATCTGAAATTCAAAACTGCAATGTTCAGCCAGTGGGTCTGCATCCCTGTTCTTGTCTGAGGCTGTTCCTGTTATGGGCACTGTGGAAGAAGTGCTCGCCTTTTTATCCCTTGAAAGGCCCTGAAGGCACCAAAACATTAAGTAGCTCCTCCCACATTTTTCCCGCTCTTTTCTGAGCTTGATTGGTGAAGATTTTGAAAGTATAGAGAGATGGTTTTCTGTAGTGGGGATATTGCAACAATTGCTCACCTAACATGGAAGCACCTACTAACTAAAGAAAAATAGAAAGAACTCCTGTTAGGTTAGCACCTGATGCTCAAATGCAATTATTCTCTAAATATTATAACATACACTTCCAGAGCTGTTGTTTAGTTAACAGAGTTGTTGTTTATTTCACAGAACTTCAAACTCAAAAGGTAAGCACTTACAAGCTTGAAGCTGTATTTCTATGAGGTTTCAAGGCATCTGAAATTCAAAACTGCAATGTTCAGCCAAAGGGTCTGCATCCCTGTTCTTGTCAGAGGCTGTTTCTGGTATGGGCACTGTGGAAGAAGTGCCCACCTTTTTATCCCTTGAAAGGCCCTCAAGGCACCAAACCATTAAGTAGCTCCTCCCACATTTTTCCCGCTCTTTTCCGAGCTTGCTTGGTGAAGATTTTGAAAGTATAGAGAGATGGTTTTCTGTAGTGGGGATAGTGCAACAATTGCTCACCTAACATAGAAGCACTTACTAACTAAAGAAAAATAGAAAGAACTCCTGTTAGGTGAGCACCTGATGTTCAAATGCAACCCATCCCTAAATATTATACCATGTACTTCCAGAGTTGTTGTTTATTTCACAGAACTTCAAACTCAAAAGGTAAGCACTTATAACCATGAAGCTGTATTTCTATGAGGTTTCAAGACATCTGAAATTCAAAACTGCAATGTTCAGCCAGTTGGCCTGCATCACTGTTGTCATCCGAGGCCGTTCCTGCTATGGGCACTGTGGAGAAGGGCCCACCTTTTTATCCCTTGAAAGGCCCTCAAGGCACCAGACCATTAAGTAGCGCCTCCCACATTTTTCCCGCTCTTTTCTGAGGTTGCTTGGTGAAGATTTTGAAAGTATAGAGAGATGGTTTTCTGTAGTGGGGATATTGCAACAATTGCTCACCTAACATGGAAGCACTTACTAACTAAAGAAAAATAGAAAGAACTCCTGTTAGGTGAACACCCGATGCTCAAATGCAATCCATCCCTAAATATTATACCATGTACTTCCAGAGTTGTTTATTTCACAGAACTTCAAACTCAAAAGGTAAGCACTTACAAGCTTGAAGCTGTATTTCTATGAGGTTTCAAGGCATCTGAAATTCAAAACTGCAATGTTCAGCCAAAGGGTCTGCATCCCTGTTCTTGTCAGAGGCTGTTTCTGGTATGGGCACTGTGGAATAAGTGCTCGCCTTTTTATCCCTTGAAAGGCCCTGAAGGCACCAAACCATTAAGTAGCTCCTCCCACATTTTTCCCGCTCTTTTCTGAGCTTGCTTGGTGAAGATTTTGAAAGTATAGAGAGATGGTTTTCTGTAGTGGGGATATTGCAACAATTGCTCACCTAACATGGAAGCACTTACTAACTAAAGAAAAATAGAAAGAACTCCTGTTAGGTGAACACCTGATGCTCAAATGCAATCCATCCCTAAATATTATACCATGTACTTCCAGAGTTGTTGTTTATTTCACAGAACTTCAAACTCAAAAGGTAAGCACTTACAAGCTTGAAGCTGTATTTCTATGAGGTTTCAAGACATCTGAAATTCAAAACTGCAATGTTCAGCCAGTTGGCCTGCATCACTGTTCTCATCCGAGGCCGTTCCTGCTATGGGCACTGTGGAAGAAGTGCCCACCTTTTTATCCCTTGAAAGGCCCCCAAGGCAACAAACCATTAAGTAGCTCCTCCCACATTTTTCCCGCTCTTTTCTAAGCTTGCTTGGTGAAGATTTTGAAAGTATAGAGAGATGGTTTTCTGTAGTGGGGATATTGCAACAATTGCTCACCTAACATGGAAGCACTTACTAACTAAAGAAAAATAGAAAGAACTCCTGTTAGGTGAGCACCTGATGTTCAAATGCAATCCATCCTAAATATTATTACATACACTTCCAAAGTTGCTGTTTAGTTCACAGAACTTCAACCTCAAAAGGTAAGCACTTATAACAATGAAGCTGTATTTCTATGAGGTTTCAAGACATCTGAAATTCAAAACTGCAATGTTCAGCCAGTTGGCCTGCATCACTGTTCTCATCCGAGGCCGTTCCTGCTATGGGCACTGTGGAAGAAGTGCCCACCTTTTTATCCCTTGAAAGGCCCTCAAGGCACCAAACCATTAAGTAGCTCCTCCCACATTTTTCCCGCTCTTTTCTGAGCTTGCTTGGTGAAGATTTTGAAAGTATAGAGAGATGGTTTTCTGTAGTGGGGATATTGCAACAATTGCTCACCTAACATGGAAGCACTTACTAACTAAAGAAAAATAGAAAGAACTCCTGTTAGGTGAGCACCTGATGTTCAAATGCAATCCATCCTAAATATTATAACATACACTTCCAAAATTTCTGTTTAGTTCACAGAACTTCAACCTCAAAAGGGAAGCACTTACACATATATAAAACGCAGGTGCCAACCTTGAAGCTGTATTTCTGTGAGGTTCCAAGACATCTGAAATTCAAAACTGCAATGTTCAGCCAGTGGGTCTGCATCCCTGTTCTTGTCTGAGGCTGTTCCTGTTATGGGCACTGTGGAAGAAGTGCTCGCCTTTTTATCCCTTGAAAGGCCCTGAAGGCACCAAAACATTAAGTAGCTCCTCCCACATTTTTCCCGCTCTTTTCTGAGCTTGATTGGTGAAGATTTTGAAAGTATAGAGAGATGGTTTTCTGTAGTGGGGATATTGCAACAATTGCTCACCTAACATGGAAGCACTTACTAACTAAAGAAAAATAGAAAGAACTCCTGTTAGGTTAGCACCTGATGCTCAAATGCAATTATTCTCTAAATATTATAACATACACTTCCAGAGCTGTTGTTTAGTTAACAGAGTTGTTGTTTATTTCACAGAACTTCAAACTCAAAAGGTAAGCACTTACAAGCTTGAAGCTGTATTTCTATGAGGTTTCAAGGCATCTGAAATTCAAAACTGCAATGTTCAGCCAAAGGGTCTGCATCCCTGTTCTTGTCAGAGGCTGTTTCTGGTATGGGCACTGTGGAAGAAGTGCCCACCTTTTTATCCCTTGAAAGGCCCTCAAGGCACCAAACCATTAAGTAGCTCCTCCCACATTTTTCCCGCTCTTTTCCGAGCTTGCTTGGTGAAGATTTTGAAAGTATAGAGAGATGGTTTTCTGTAGTGGGGATAGTGCAACAATTGCTCACCTAACATAGAAGCACTTACTAACTAAAGAAAAATAGAAAGAACTCCTGTTAGGTGAACACCTGATGCTCAAATGCAATCCATCCCTAAATAGTATACCATGTACTTCCAGAGTTGTTGTTTATTTCACAGAACTTCAAACTCAAAAGGTAAGCACTTACAAGCTTGAAGCTGTATTTCTATGAGGTTTCAAGGCATCTGAAATTCAAAACTGCAATGTTCAGCCAAAGGGTCTGCATCCCTGTTCTTGTCAGAGGCTGTTTCTGGTATGGGCACTGTGGAATAAGTGCTCGCCTTTTTATCCCTTGAATGGCCCTGAAGGCACCAAACCATTAAGTAGCTCCTCCCACATTTTTCCCGCTCTTTTCTGAGCTTGCTTGGTGAAGATTTTGAAAGTATAGAGAGATGGTTTTCTGTAGTGGGGATATTGCAACAATTGCTCACCTAACATGGAAGCACTTACTAACTAAAGAAAAATAGAAAGAACTCCTGTTAGGTGAACACCTGATGCTCAAATGCAATCCATCCCTAAATATTATACCATGTACTTCCAGAGTTGTTGTTTATTTCACAGAACTTCAAACTCAAAAGGTAAGCACTTACAAGCTTGAAGCTGTATTTCTATGAGGTTTCAAGACATCTGAAATTCAAAACTGCAATGTTCAGCCAAAGGGTCTGCATCCCTGTTCTTGTCTGAGGCTGTTCCTGGTATGGGCACTGTGGAAGAAGTTCTAGCCTTTTTATCCCTTGAAAGTCCCTGAAGGCACCAAACCATTAAGAAGCTCCTCCCACATTTTTCCCGCTCTTTTCTGAGCTTGCTTGGTGAAGATTTTGAAAGTATAGAGAGATGGTTTTCTGTAGTGGAGATACTGCAACAATTGCTCACCTAACATGGAAGCACTTACTAACTAAAGAAAAATAGAAATAACTCCTGTTAGGTGAGCACCTGATGTTCAAATGCAACCCATCCCTAAATATTATACCATGTACTTCCAGAGTTGTTGTTTATTTCACAGAACTTCAAACTCAAAAGGTAAGCACTTATAACCATGAAGCTGTATTTCTATGAGGTTTCAAGACATCTTAAATTCAAAACTGCAATGTTCAGCCAGTTGGCCTGCATCACTGTTGTCATCCGAGGCCGTTCCTGCTATGGGCACTGTGGAGAAGGGCCCACCTTTTTATCCCTTGAAAGGCCCTCAAGGCACCAGACCATTAAGTAGCGCCTCCCACATTTTTCCCGCTCTTTTCTGAGGTTGCTTGGTGAAGATTTTGAAAGTATAGAGAGATGGTTTTCTGTAGTGGGGATATTGCAACAATTGCTCACCTAACATGGAAGCACTTACTAACTAAAGAAAAATAGAAAGAACTCCTGTTAGGTGAACACCTGATGCTCAAATGCAATCCATCCCTAAATATTATACCATGTACTTCCAGAGTTGTTTATTTCACAGAACTTCAAACTCAAAGGGTAAGCACTTACAAGCTTGAAGCTGTATTTCTATGAGGTTTCAAGGCATCTGAAATTCAAAACTGCAATGTTCAGCCAAAGGGTCTGCATCCCTGTTCTTGTCAGAGGCTGTTTCTGGTATGGGCACTGTGGAATAAGTGCTCGCCTTTTTATCCCTTGAAAGGCCCTGAAGGCACCAAACCATTAAGTAGCTCCTCCCACATTTTTCCCGCTCTTTTCTGAGCTTGCTTGGTGAAGATTTTGAAAGTATAGAGAGATGGTTTTCTGTAGTGGGGATATTGCAACAATTGCTCACCTAACATGGAAGCACTTACTAACTAAAGAAAAATAGAAAGAACTCCTGTTAGGTGAACACCTGATGCTCAAATGCAATCCATCCCTAAATATTATACCATGTACTTCCAGAGTTGTTGTTTATTTCACAGAACTTCAAACTCAAAAGGTAAGCACTTACAAGCTTGAAGCTGTATTTCTATGAGGTTTCAAGACATCTGAAATTCAAAACTGCAATGTTCAGCCAGTTGGCCTGCATCACTGTTCTCATCCGAGGCCGTTCCTGCTATGGGCACTGTGGAAGAAGTGCCCACCTTTTTATCCCTTGAAAGGCCCTCAAGGCACCAAACCATTAAGTAGCTCCTCCCACATTTTTCCCGCTCTTTTCTGAGCTTGCTTGGTGAAGATTTTGAAAGTATAGAGAGATGGTTTTCTGTAGTAGAGATATTGCAACAATTGCTCACCTAACATGGAAGCACTTACTAACTAAAGAAAAATAGAAAGAACTCCTGTTAGGTGAGCACCTGATGCTCAAATGCAATTATTCTCTAAATATTATAACATACACTTCCAGAGCTGTTGTTTAGTTAACAGAACTTCAACCTCAATAGGTAAGCACTTACAAGCTTGAAGCTGTATTTCTATGAGGTTTCAAGACATCTGAAATTCAAAACTGCAATGTTCAGCCAGTTGGCCTGCATCACTGTTCTCATCCGAGGCCGTTCCTGCTATGGGCACTGTGGAAGAAGTGCCCACCTTTTTATCCCTTGAAAGGCCCTCAAGGCACCAAACCATTAAGTAGCTCCTCCCACATTTTTCCCGCTCTTTTCTGAGCTTGCTTGGTGAAGATTTTGAAAGTATAGAGAGATGGTTTTCTGTAGTAGAGATATTGCAACAATTGCTCACCTAACATGAAAGAACTCCTGTTAGGTGAGCACCTGATGCTCAAATGCAATTATTCTCTAAATATTATAACATACACTTCCAGAGCTGTTGTTTAGTTAACAGAACTTCAACCTCAATAGGTAAGCACTTACAAGCTTGAAGCTGTATTTCTATGAGGTTTCAAGACATCTGAAATTCAAAACTGCAATGTTCAGCCAGTTGGCCTGCATCACTGTTCTCATCCGAGGCCGTTCCTGCTATGGGCACTGTGGAAGAAGTGCCCACCTTTTTATCCCTTGAAAGGCCCTCAAGGCACCAAACCATTAAGTAGCTCCTCCCACATTTTTCCCGCTCTTTTCTGAGCTTGCTTGGTGAAGATTTTGAAAGTATAGAGAGATGGTTTTCTGTAGTGGGGATATTGCAACAATTGCTCACCTAACATGGAAGCACTTACTAACTAAAGAAAAATAGAAATAACTCCTGTTAGGTGAGCACCTGATGTTCAAATGCAATCCATCCTAAATATTATAACATACACTTCCAAAGTTGCTGTTTAGTTCACAGAACTTCAACCTCAAAAGGTAAGCACTTATAACCATAAAGCTGTATTTCTATGAGGTTTCAAGACATCTGAAATTCAAAACTGCAATGTTCAGCCAATGGGTCTGCATCCCTGTTCTTGTCTGAGGCTGTTCCTGTTATGGGCACTGTGGAAGAAGTGCTCGCCTTTTTATCCCTTGAAAGGCCCTGAAGGCACCAAACCATTAAGTAGCTCCTCCCACATTTTTCCCGCTCTTTCTGAGCTTGCTTGGTGAAGATTTTGAAAGTATAGAGAGATGGTTTTCTGTAGTGGGGATATTGCAACAATTGCTCACCTAACATGGAAGCACTTACTAACTAAAGAAAAATAGAAAGAACTCCTATTAGGTGAACACCTGATGCTCAAATGCAATCCATCCCTAAATAGTATACCATGTACTTCCAGAGTTGTTGTTTATTTCACAGAACTTCAAACTCAAAAGGTAAGCACTTACAAGCTTGAAGCTGTATTTCTATGAGGTTTCAAGGCATCTGAAATTCAAAACTGCAATGTTCAGCCAAAGGGTCTGCATCCCTGTTCTTGTCAGAGGCTGTTTCTGGTATGGGCACTGTGGAATAAGTGCTCGCCTTTTTATCCCTTGAATGGCCCTGAAGGCACCAAACCATTAAGTAGCTCCTCCCACATTTTTCCCGCTCTTTTCTGAGCTTGCTTGGTGAAGATTTTGAAAGTATAGAGAGATGGTTTTCTGTAGTGGGGATATTGCAACAATTGCTCACCTAACATGGAAGCACTTACTAACTAAAGAAAAATAGAAAGAACTCCTGTTAGGTGAACACCTGATGCTCAAATGCAATCCATCCCTAAATATTATACCATGTACTTCCAGAGTTGTTGTTTATTTCACAGAACTTCAAACTCAAAAGGTAAGCACTTACAAGCTTGAAGCTGTATTTCTATGAGGTTTCAAGACATCTGAAATTCAAAACTGCAATGTTCAGCCAAAGGGTCTGCATCCCTGTTCTTGTCTGAGGCTGTTCCTGGTATGGGCACTGTGGAAGAAGTTCTAGCCTTTTTATCCCTTGAAAGTCCCTGAAGGCACCAAACCATTAAGAAGCTCCTCCCACATTTTTCCCGCTCTTTTCTGAGCTTGCTTGGTGAAGATTTTGAAAGTATAGAGAGATGGTTTTCTGTAGTGGAGATACTGCAACAATTGCTCACCTAACATGGAAGCACTTACTAACTAAAGAAAAATAGAAATAACTCCTGTTAGGTGAGCACCTGATGTTCAAATGCAACCCATCCCTAAATATTATACCATGTACTTCCAGAGTTGTTGTTTATTTCACAGAACTTCAAACTCAAAAGGTAAGCACTTATAACCATGAAGCTGTATTTCTATGAGGTTTCAAGACATCTTAAATTCAAAACTGCAATGTTCAGCCAGTTGGCCTGCATCACTGTTGTCATCCGAGGCCGTTCCTGCTATGGGCACTGTGGAGAAGGGCCCACCTTTTTATCCCTTGAAAGGCCCTCAAGGCACCAGACCATTAAGTAGCGCCTCCCACATTTTTCCCGCTCTTTTCTGAGGTTGCTTGGTGAAGATTTTGAAAGTATAGAGAGATGGTTTTCTGTAGTGGGGATATTGCAACAATTGCTCACCTAACATGGAAGCACTTACTAACTAAAGAAAAATAGAAAGAACTCCTGTTAGGTGAACACCTGATGCTCAAATGCAATCCATCCCTAAATATTATACCATGTACTTCCAGAGTTGTTTATTTCACAGAACTTCAAACTCAAAGGGTAAGCACTTACAAGCTTGAAGCTGTATTTCTATGAGGTTTCAAGGCATCTGAAATTCAAAACTGCAATGTTCAGCCAAAGGGTCTGCATCCCTGTTCTTGTCAGAGGCTGTTTCTGGTATGGGCACTGTGGAATAAGTGCTCGCCTTTTTATCCCTTGAAAGGCCCTGAAGGCACCAAACCATTAAGTAGCTCCTCCCACATTTTTCCCGCTCTTTTCTGAGCTTGCTTGGTGAAGATTTTGAAAGTATAGAGAGATGGTTTTCTGTAGTGGGGATATTGCAACAATTGCTCACCTAACATGGAAGTACTTACTAACTAAAGAAAAATAGAAAGAACTCCTGTTAGGTGAACACCTGATGCTCAAATGCAATCCATCCCTAAATATTATACCATGTACTTCCAGAGTTGTTGTTTATTTCACAGAACTTCAAACTCAAAAGGTAAGCACTTACAAGCTTGAAGCTGTATTTCTATGAGGTTTCAAGACATCTGAAATTCAAAACTGCAATGTTCAGCCAGTTGGCCTGCATCACTGTTCTCATCCGAGGCCGTTCCTGCTATGGGCACTGTGGAAGAAGTGCCCACCTTTTTATCCCTTGAAAGGCCCTCAAGGCACCAAACCATTAAGTAGCTCCTCCCACATTTTTCCCGCTCTTTTCTGAGCTTGCTTGGTGAAGATTTTGAAAGTATAGAGAGATGGTTTTCTGTAGTAGAGATATTGCAACAATTGCTCACCTAACATGGAAGCACTTACTAACTAAAGAAAAATAGAAAGAACTCCTGTTAGGTGAGCACCTGATGCTCAAATGCAATTATTCTCTAAATATTATAACATACACTTCCAGAGCTGTTGTTTAGTTAACAGAACTTCAACCTCAATAGGTAAGCACTTACAAGCTTGAAGCTGTATTTCTATGAGGTTTCAAGACATCTGAAATTCAAAACTGCAATGTTCAGCCAGTTGGCCTGCATCACTGTTCTCATCCGAGGCCGTTCCTGCTATGGGCACTGTGGAAGAAGTGCCCACCTTTTTATCCCTTGAAAGGCCCCCAAGGCAACAAACCATTAAGTAGCTCCTCCCACATTTTTCCCGCTCTTTTCTAAGCTTGCTTGGTGAAGATTTTGAAAGTATAGAGAGATGGTTTTCTGTAGTGGGGATATTGCAACAATTGCTCACCTAACATGGAAGCACTTACTAACTAAAGAAAAATAGAAAGAACTCCTATTAGGTGAGCACCTGATGTTCAAATGCAATCCATCCTAAATATTATAACATACACTTCCAAAGTTGCTGTTTAGTTCACAGAACTTCAACCTCAAAAGGTAAGCACTTATAACAATGAAGCTGTATTTCTATGAGGTTTCAAGACATCTGAAATTCAAAACTGCAATGTTCAGCCAGTTAGCCTGCATCACTGTTCTCATCCGAGGCCGTTCCTGCTATGGGCACTGTGGAAGAAGTGCCCACCTTTTTATCCCTTGAAAGGCCCTCAAGGCACCAAACCATTAAGTAGCTCCTCCCACATTTTTCCCGCTCTTTTCTGAGCTTGCTTGGTGAAGATTTTGAAAGTATAGAGAGATGGTTTTCTGTAGTGGGGATATTGCAACAATTGCTCACCTAACATGGAAGCACTTACTAACTAAAGAAAAATAGAAAGAACTCCTGTTAGGTGAACACCTGATGCTCAAATGCAATCCATCCCTAAATATTATACCATGTACTTCCAGAGTTGTTGTTTATTTCACAGAACTTCAAACTCAAAAGGTAAGCACTTACAAGCTTGAAGCTGTATTTCTATGAGGTTTCAAGACATCTGAAATTCAAAACTGCAATGTTCAGCCAAAGGGTCTGCATCCCTGTTCTTGTCTGAGGCTGTTCCTGGTATGGGCACTGTGGAAGAAGTTCTAGCCTTTTTATCCCTTGAAAGTCCCTGAAGGCACCAAACCATTAAGAAGCTCCTCCCACATTTTTCCCGCTCTTTTCTGAGCTTGCTTGGTGAAGATTTTGAAAGTATAGAGAGATGGTTTTCTGTAGTGGAGATACTGCAACAATTGCTCACCTAACATGGAAGCACTTACTAACTAAAGAAAAATAGAAATAACTCCTGTTAGGTGAGCACCTGATGTTCAAATGCAACCCATCCCTAAATATTATACCATGTACTTCCAGAGTTGTTGTTTATTTCACAGAACTTCAAACTCAAAAGGTAAGCACTTATAACCATGAAGCTGTATTTCTATGAGGTTTCAAGACATCTTAAATTCAAAACTGCAATGTTCAGCCAGTTGGCCTGCATCACTGTTGTCATCCGAGGCCGTTCCTGCTATGGGCACTGTGGAGAAGGGCCCACCTTTTTATCCCTTGAAAGGCCCTCAAGGCACCAGACCATTAAGTAGCGCCTCCCACATTTTTCCCGCTCTTTTCTGAGGTTGCTTGGTGAAGATTTTGAAAGTATAGAGAGATGGTTTTCTGTAGTGGGGATATTGCAACAATTGCTCACCTAACATGGAAGCACTTACTAACTAAAGAAAAATAGAAAGAACTCCTGTTAGGTGAACACCTGATGCTCAAATGCAATCCATCCCTAAATATTATACCATGTACTTCCAGAGTTGTTTATTTCACAGAACTTCAAACTCAAAGGGTAAGCACTTACAAGTTTGAAGCTGTATTTCTATGAGGTTTCAAGGCATCTGAAATTCAAAACTGCAATGTTCAGCCAAAGGGTCTGCATCCCTGTTCTTGTCAGAGGCTGTTTCTGGTATGGGCACTGTGGAATAAGTGCTCGCCTTTTTATCCCTTGAAAGGCCCTGAAGGCACCAAACCATTAAGTAGCTCCTCCCACATTTTTCCCGCTCTTTTCTGAGCTTGCTTGGTGAAGATTTTGAAAGTATAGAGAGATGGTTTTCTGTAGTGGGGATATTGCAACAATTGCTCACCTAACATGGAAGCACTTACTAACTAAAGAAAAATAGAAAGAACTCCTGTTAGGTGAACACCTGATGCTCAAATGCAATCCATCCCTAAATATTATACCATGTACTTCCAGAGTTGTTGTTTATTTCACAGAACTTCAAACTCAAAAGGTAAGCACTTACAAGCTTGAAGCTGTATTTCTATGAGGTTTCAAGACATCTGAAATTCAAAACTGCAATGTTCAGCCAGTTGGCCTGCATCACTGTTCTCATCCGAGGCCGTTCCTGCTATGGCACTGTGGAAGAAGTGCCCACCTTTTTATCCCTTGAAAGGCCCTCAAGGCACCAAACCATTAAGTAGCTCCTCCCACATTTTTCCCGCTCTTTTCTGAGCTTGCTTGGTGAAGATTTTGAAAGTATAGAGAGATGGTTTTCTGTAGTAGAGATATTGCAACAATTGCTCACCTAACATGGAAGCACTTACTAACTAAAGAAAAATAGAAAGAACTCCTGTTAGGTGAGCACCTGATGCTCAAATGCAATTATTCTCTAAATATTATAACATACACTTCCAGAGCTGTTGTTTAGTTAACAGAACTTCAACCTCAATAGGTAAGCACTTACAAGCTTGAAGCTGTATTTCTATGAGGTTTCAAGACATCTGAAATTCAAAACTGCAATGTTCAGCCAGTTGGCCTGCATCACTGTTCTCATCCGAGGCCGTTCCTGCTATGGGCACTGTGGAAGAAGTGCCCACCTTTTTATCCCTTGAAAGGCCCTCAAGGCACCAAACCATTAAGTAGCTCCTCCCACATTTTTCCCGCTCTTTTCTGAGCTTGCTTGGTGAAGATTTTGAAAGTATAGAGAGATGGTTTTCTGTAGTAGAGATATTGCAACAATTGCTCACCTAACATGGAAGCACTTACTAACTAAAGAAAAATAGAAAGAACTCCTGTTAGGTGAGCACCTGATGCTCAAATGCAATTATTCTCTAAATATTATAACATACACTTCCAGAGCTGTTGTTTAGTTAACAGAACTTCAACCTCAATAGGTAAGCACTTACAAGCTTGAAGCTGTATTTCTATGAGGTTTCAAGACATCTGAAATTCAAAACTGCAATGTTCAGCCAGTTGGCCTGCATCACTGTTCTCATCCGAGGCCGTTCCTGCTATGGGCACTGTGGAAGAAGTGCCCACCTTTTTATCCCTTGAAAGGCCCTCAAGGCACCAAACCATTAAGTAGCTCCTCCCACATTTTTCCCGCTCTTTTCTGAGCTTGCTTGGTGAAGATTTTGAAAGTATAGAGAGATGGTTTTCTGTAGTGGGGATATTGCAACAATTGCTCACCTAACATGGAAGCACTTACTAACTAAAGAAAAATAGAAAGAACTCCTGTTAGGTGAACACCTGATGCTCAAATGCAATCCATCCCTAAATATTATACCATGTACTTCCAGAGTTGTTGTTTATTTCACAGAACTTCAAACTCAAAAGGTAAGCACTTACAAGCTTGAAGCTGTATTTCTATGAGGTTTCAAGACATCTGAAATTCAAAACTGCAATGTTCAGCCAAAGGGTCTGCATCCCTGTTCTTGTCTGAGGCTGTTCCTGGTATGGGCACTGTGGAAGAAGTTCTAGCCTTTTTATCCCTTGAAAGTCCCTGAAGGCACCAAACCATTAAGAAGCTCCTCCCACATTTTTCCCGCTCTTTTCTGAGCTTGCTTGGTGAAGATTTTGAAAGTATAGAGAGATGGTTTTCTGTAGTGGAGATATTGCAACAATTGCTCACCTAACATGGAAGCACTTACTAACTAAAGAAAAATAGAAATAACTCCTGTTAGGTGAGCACCTGATGTTCAAATGCAACCCATCCCTAAATATTATACCATGTACTTCCAGAGTTGTTGTTTATTTCACAGAACTTCAAACTCAAAAGGTAAGCACTTATAACCATGAAGCTGTATTTCTATGAGGTTTCAAGACATCTGAAATTCAAAACTGCAATGTTCAGCCAGTTGGCCTGCATCACTGTTGTCATCCGAGGCCGTTCCTGCTATGGGCACTGTGGAGAAGGGCCCACCTTTTTATCCCTTGAAAGGCCCTCAAGGCACCAGACCATTAAGTAGCGCCTCCCACATTTTTCCCGCTCTTTTCTGAGGTTGCTTGGTGAAGATTTTGAAAGTATAGAGAGATGGTTTTCTGTAGTGGGGATATTGCAACAATTGCTCACCTAACATGGAAGCACTTACTAACTAAAGAAAAATAGAAAGAACTCCTGTTAGGTGAACACCCGATGCTCAAATGCAATCCATCCCTAAATATTATACCATGTACTTCCAGAGTTGTTTATTTCACAGAACTTCAAACTCAAAAGGTAAGCACTTACAAGCTTGAAGCTGTATTTCTATGAGGTTTCAAGGCATCTGAAATTCAAAACTGCAATGTTCAGCCAAAGGGTCTGCATCCCTGTTCTTGTCAGAGGCTGTTTCTGGTATGGGCACTGTGGAATAAGTGCTCGCCTTTTTATCCCTTGAAAGGCCCTGAAGGCACCAAACCATTAAGTAGCTCCTCCCACATTTTTCCCGCTCTTTTCTGAGCTTGCTTGGTGAAGATTTTGAAAGTATAGAGAGATGGTTTTCTGTAGTGGGGATATTGCAACAATTGCTCACCTAACATGGAAGCACTTACTAACTAAAGAAAAATAGAAAGAACTCCTGTTAGGTGAACACCTGATGCTCAAATGCAATCCATCCCTAAATATTATACCATGTACTTCCAGAGTTGTTGTTTATTTCACAGAACTTCAAACTCAAAAGGTAAGCACTTACAAGCTTGAAGCTGTATTTCTATGAGGTTTCAAGACATCTGAAATTCAAAACTGCAATGTTCAGCCAGTTGGCCTGCATCACTGTTCTCATCCGAGGCCGTTCCTGCTATGGGCACTGTGGAAGAAGTGCCCACCTTTTTATCCCTTGAAAGGCCCCCAAGGCAACAAACCATTAAGTAGTTCCTCCCACATTTTTCCCGCTCTTTTCTAAGCTTGCTTGGTGAAGATTTTGAAAGTATAGAGAGATGGTTTTCTGTAGTGGGGATATTGCAACAATTGCTCACCTAACATGGAAGCACTTACTAACTAAAGAAAAATAGAAAGAACTCCTGTTAGGTGAGCACCTGATGTTCAAATGCAATCCATCCTAAATATTATAACATACACTTCCAAAGTTGCTGTTTAGTTCACAGAACTTCAACCTCAAAAGGTAAGCACTTATAACAATGAAGCTGTATTTCTATGAGGTTTCAAGACATCTGAAATTCAAAACTGCAATGTTCAGCCAGTTGGCCTGCATCACTGTTCTCATCCGAGGCCGTTCCTGCTATGGGCACTGTGGAAGAAGTGCCCACCTTTTTATCCCTTGAAAGGCCCTCAAGGCACCAAACCATTAAGTAGCTCCTCCCACATTTTTCCCGCTCTTTTCTGAGCTTGCTTGGTGAAGATTTTGAAAGTATAGAGAGATGGTTTTCTGTAGTGGGGATATTGCAACAATTGCTCACCTAACATGGAAGCACTTACTAACTAAAGAAAAATAGAAAGAACTCCTGTTAGGTGAGCACCTGATGTTCAAATGCAATCCATCCTAAATATTATAACATACACTTCCAAAATTTGTGTTTAGTTCACAGAACTTCAACCTCAAAAGGGAAGCACTTACACATATATAAAACGCAGGTGCCAACCTTGAAGCTGTATTTCTGTGAGGTTCCAAGACATCTGAAATTCAAAACTGCAATGTTCAGCCAGTGGGTCTGCATCCCTGTTCTTGTCTGAGGCTGTTCCTGTTATGGGCACTGTGGAAGAAGTGCTCGCCTTTTTATCCCTTGAAAGGCCCTGAAGGCACCAAAACATTAAGTAGCTCCTCCCACATTTTTCCCGCTCTTTTCTGAGCTTGATTGGTGAAGATTTTGAAAGTATAGAGAGATGGTTTTCTGTAGTGGGGATATTGCAACAATTGCTCACCTAACATGGAAGCACTTACTAACTAAAGAAAAATAGAAAGAACTCCTGTTAGGTTAGCACCTGATGCTCAAATGCAATTATTCTCTAAATATTATAACATACACTTCCAGAGCTGTTGTTTAGTTAACAGAGTTGTTGTTTATTTCACAGAACTTCAAACTCAAAAGGTAAGCACTTACAAGCTTGAAGCTGTATTTCTATGAGGTTTCAAGGCATCTGAAATTCAAAACTGCAATGTTCAGCCAAAGGGTCTGCATCCCTGTTCTTGTCAGAGGCTGTTTCTGGTATGGGCACTGTGGAAGAAGTGCCCACCTTTTTATCCCTTGAAAGGCCCTCAAGGCACCAAACCATTAAGTAGCTCCTCCCACATTTTTCCCGCTCTTTTCCGAGCTTGCTTGGTGAAGATTTTGAAAGTATAGAGAGATGGTTTTCTGTAGTGGGGATAGTGCAACAATTGCTCACCTAACATAGAAGCACTTACTAACTAAAGAAAAATAGAAAGAACTCCTGTTAGGTGAACACCTGATGCTCAAATGCAATCCATCCCTAAATAGTATACCATGTACTTCCAGAGTTGTTGTTTATTTCACAGAACTTCAAACTCAAAAGGTAAGCACTTACAAGCTTGAAGCTGTATTTCTATGAGGTTTCAAGGCATCTGAAATTCAAAACTGCAATGTTCAGCCAAAGGGTCTGCATCCCTGTTCTTGTCAGAGGCTGTTTCTGGTATGGGCACTGTGGAATAAGTGCTCGCCTTTTTATCCCTTGAATGGCCCTGAAGGCACCAAACCATTAAGTAGCTCCTCCCACATTTTTCCCGCTCTTTTCTGAGCTTGCTTGGTGAAGATTTTGAAAGTATAGAGAGATGGTTTTCTGTAGTGGGGATATTGCAACAATTGCTCACCTAACATGGAAGCACTTACTAACTAAAGAAAAATAGAAAGAACTCCTGTTAGGTGAACACCTGATGCTCAAATGCAATCCATCCCTAAATATTATACCATGTACTTCCAGAGTTGTTGTTTATTTCACAGAACTTCAAACTCAAAAGGTAAGCACTTACAAGCTTGAAGCTGTATTTCTATGAGGTTTCAAGACATCTGAAATTCAAAACTGCAATGTTCAGCCAAAGGGTCTGCATCCCTGTTCTTGTCTGAGGCTGTTCCTGGTATGGGCACTGTGGAAGAAGTTCTAGCCTTTTTATCCCTTGAAAGTCCCTGAAGGCACCAAACCATTAAGAAGCTCCTCCCACATTTTTCCCGCTCTTTTCTGAGCTTGCTTGGTGAAGATTTTGAAAGTATAGAGAGATGGTTTTCTGTAGTGGAGATACTGCAACAATTGCTCACCTAACATGGAAGCACTTACTAACTAAAGAAAAATAGAAATAACTCCTGTTAGGTGAGCACCTGATGTTCAAATGCAACCCATCCCTAAATATTATACCATGTACTTCCAGAGTTGTTGTTTATTTCACAGAACTTCAAACTCAAAAGGTAAGCACTTATAACCATGAAGCTGTATTTCTATGAGGTTTCAAGACATCTTAAATTCAAAACTGCAATGTTCAGCCAGTTGGCCTGCATCACTGTTGTCATCCGAGGCCGTTCCTGCTATGGGCACTGTGGAGAAGGGCCCACCTTTTTATCCCTTGAAAGGCCCTCAAGGCACCAGACCATTAAGTAGCGCCTCCCACATTTTTCCCGCTCTTTTCTGAGGTTGCTTGGTGAAGATTTTGAAAGTATAGAGAGATGGTTTTCTGTAGTGGGGATATTGCAACAATTGCTCACCTAACATGGAAGCACTTACTAACTAAAGAAAAATAGAAAGAACTCCTGTTAGGTGAACACCTGATGCTCAAATGCAATCCATCCCTAAATATTATACCATGTACTTCCAGAGTTGTTTATTTCACAGAACTTCAAACTCAAAGGGTAAGCACTTACAAGCTTGAAGCTGTATTTCTATGAGGTTTCAAGGCATCTGAAATTCAAAACTGCAATGTTCAGCCAAAGGGTCTGCATCCCTGTTCTTGTCAGAGGCTGTTTCTGGTATGGGCACTGTGGAATAAGTGCTCGCCTTTTTATCCCTTGAAAGGCCCTGAAGGCACCAAACCATTAAGTAGCTCCTCCCACATTTTTCCCGCTCTTTTCTGAGCTTGCTTGGTGAAGATTTTGAAAGTATAGAGAGATGGTTTTCTGTAGTGGGGATATTGCAACAATTGCTCACCTAACATGGAAGCACTTACTAACTAAAGAAAAATAGAAAGAACTCCTGTTAGGTGAACACCTGATGCTCAAATGCAATCCATCCCTAAATATTATACCATGTACTTCCAGAGTTGTTGTTTATTTCACAGAACTTCAAACTCAAAAGGTAAGCACTTACAAGCTTGAAGCTGTATTTCTATGAGGTTTCAAGACATCTGAAATTCAAAACTGCAATGTTCAGCCAGTTGGCCTGCATCACTGTTCTCATCCGAGGCCGTTCCTGCTATGGGCACTGTGGAAGAAGTGCCCACCTTTTTATCCCTTGAAAGGCCCTCAAGGCACCAAACCATTAAGTAGCTCCTCCCACATTTTTCCCGCTCTTTTCTGAGCTTGCTTGGTGAAGATTTTGAAAGTATAGAGAGATGGTTTTCTGTAGTAGAGATATTGCAACAATTGCTCACCTAACATGGAAGCACTTACTAACTAAAGAAAAATAGAAAGAACTCCTGTTAGGTGAGCACCTGATGCTCAAATGCAATTATTCTCTAAATATTATAACATACACTTCCAGAGCTGTTGTTTAGTTAACAGAACTTCAACCTCAATAGGTAAGCACTTACAAGCTTGAAGCTGTATTTCTATGAGGTTTCAAGACATCTGAAATTCAAAACTGCAATGTTCAGCCAGTTGGCCTGCATCACTGTTCTCATCCGAGGCCGTTCCTGCTATGGGCACTGTGGAAGAAGTGCCCACCTTTTTATCCCTTGAAAGGCCCTCAAGGCACCAAACCATTAAGTAGCTCCTCCCACATTTTTCCCGCTCTTTTCTGAGCTTGCTTGGTGAAGATTTTGAAAGTATAGAGAGATGGTTTTCTGTAGTAGAGATATTGCAACAATTGCTCACCTAACATGGAAGCACTTACTAACTAAAGAAAAATAGAAAGAACTCCTGTTAGGTGAGCACCTGATGCTCAAATGCAATTATTCTCTAAATATTATAACATACACTTCCAGAGCTGTTGTTTAGTTAACAGAACTTCAACCTCAATAGGTAAGCACTTACAAGCTTGAAGCTGTATTTCTATGAGGTTTCAAGACATCTGAAATTCAAAACTGCAATGTTCAGCCAGTTGGCCTGCATCACTGTTCTCATCCGAGGCCGTTCCTGCTATGGGCACTGTGGAAGAAGTGCCCACCTTTTTATCCCTTGAAAGGCCCTCAAGGCACCAAACCATTAAGTAGCTCCTCCCACATTTTTCCCGCTCTTTTCTGAGCTTGCTTGGTGAAGATTTTGAAAGTATAGAGAGATGGTTTTCTGTAGTGGGGATATTGCAACAATTGCTCACCTAACATGGAAGCACTTACTAACTAAAGAAAAATAGAAAGAACTCCTGTTAGGTGAGCACCTGATGTTCAAATGCAATCCATCCTAAATATTATAACATACACTTCCAAAGTTGCTGTTTAGTTCACAGAACTTCAACCTCAAAAGGTAAGCACTTATAACCATAAAGCTGTATTTCTATGAGGTTTCAAGACATCTGAAGTTCAAAACTGCAATGTTCAGCCAATGGGTCTGCATCCCTGTTCTTGTCTGAGGCTGTTCCTGTTATGGGCACTGTGGAAGAAGTGCTCGCCTTTTTATCCCTTGAAAGGCCCTGAAGGCACCAAACCATTAAGTAGCTCCTCCCACATTTTTCCCGCTCTTTCTGAGCTTGCTTGGTGAAGATTTTGAAAGTATAGAGAGATGGTTTTCTGTAGTGGGGATATTGCAACAATTGCTCACCTAACATGGAAGCACTTACTAACTAAAGAAAAATAGAAAGAACTCCTATTAGGTGAACACCTGATGCTCAAATGTAATCCATCCCTAAATATTATACCATGTACTTCCAGAGTTGTTGTTTATTTCACAGAACTTCAAACTCAAAAGGTAAGCACTTACAAGCTTGAAGCTGTATTTCTATGAGGTTTCAAGACATCTGAAATCCAAAACTGCAATGTTCAGCCAAAGGGTCTGCATCCCTGTTCTTGTCTGAGGCTGTTCCTGGTATGGGCACTGTGGAAGAAGTTCTAGCCTTTTTATCCCTTGAAAGTCCCTGAAGGCACCAAACCATTAAGAAGCTCCTCCCACATTTTTCCCGCTCTTTTCTGAGCTTGCTTGGTGAAGATTTTGAAAGTATAGAGAGATGGTTTTCTGTAGTGGAGATATTGCAACAATTGCTCACCTAACATGGAAGCACTTACTAACTAAAGAAAAATAGAAATAACTCCTGTTGGGTGAGCACCTGATGTTCAAATGCAATCCATCCTAAATATTATAACATACACTTCCAAAATTGCTGTTTAGTTCACAGAACTTCAACCTCAAAAGGGAAGCACTTACACATATATAAAACGCAGGTGCCAACCTTGAAGCTGTATTTCTGTGAGGTTCCAAGACATCTGAAATTCAAAACTGCAATGTTCAGCCAGTGGGTCTGCATCCCTGTTCTTGTCTGAGGCTGTTCCTGTTATGGGCACTGTGGAAGAAGTGCTCGCCTCTTTATCCCTTGAAAGGCCCTGAAGGCACCAAAACATTAAGTAGCTCCTCCCACATTTTTCCCGCTCTTTTCTGAGCTTGATTGGTGAAGATTTTGAAAGTATAGAGAGATGGTTTTCTGTAGTGGGGATATTGCAACAATTGCTCACCTAACATGGAAGCACTTACTAACTAAAGAAAAATAGAAAGAACTCCTGTTAGGTGAGCACCTGATGCTCAAATGCAATTATTCTCTAAATATTATAACATACACTTCCAGAGCTGTTGTTTAGTTAACAGAGTTGTTGTTTATTTCACAGAACTTCAAACTCAAAAGATAAGCACTTACAAGCTTGAAGCTGTATTTCTATGAGGTTTCAAGGCATCTGAAATTCAAAACTGCAATGTTCAGCCAAAGGGTCTGCATCCCTGTTCTTGTCAGAGGCTGTTTCTGGTATGGGCACTGTGGAAGAAGTGCCCACCTTTTTATCCCTTGAAAGGCCCTCAAGGCACCAAACCATTAAGTAGCTCCTCCCACATTTTTCCCGCTCTTTTCCGAGCTTGCTTGGTGAAGATTTTGAAAGTATAGAGAGATGGTTTTCTGTAGTGGGGATAGTGCAACAATTGCTCACCTAACATAGAAGCACTTATAACTAAAGAAAAAGATAAAGAACTCCTGTTAGGTGAACACCTGATGCTCAAATGCAATCCATCCCTAAATAGTATACCATGTACTTCCAGAGTTGTTGTTTATTTCACAGAACTTCAACTCAAAAGGTAAGCACTTATAACCATGAAGCTGTATTTCTATGAGGTTTCAAGACATCTGAAATTCAAAACTGCAATGTTCAGCCAGTTGGCCTGCATCACTGTTGTCATCCGAGGCCGTTCCTGCTATGGGCACTGTGGAGAAGGGCCCACCTTTTTATCCATTGAAAGGCCCTCAAGGCACCAGACCAGTAAGTAGCTCCTCCCACATTTTTCCCGCTCTTTTCTGAGGTTGCTTGGTGAAGATTTTGAAAGTATAGAGAGATGGTTTTCTGTAGTGGGGATATTGCAACAATTGCTCACCTAACATGGAAGCACTTACTAACTAAAGAAAAATAGAAAGAACTCCTGTTAGGTGAGCACCTGATGTTCAAATGTAATCCATCCTAAATATTATAACATACACTTCCAAAGTTGCTGTTTAGTTCACAGAACTTCAACCTCAAAAGGTAAGCACTTATAACCATGAAGCTGTATTTCTATGAGGTTTCAAGACATCTGAAATTCAAAACTGCAATGTTCAGCCAATGGGTCTGCATCCCTGTTCTTGTCTGAGGCTGTTCCTGTTATGGGCACTGTGGAAGAAGTGCTCGCCTTGTTATCCCTTGAAAGGCCCTGAAGGCACCAAACCATTAAGTAGCTCCTCCCACATTTTTCCCGCTCTTTTCTGAGCTTGCTTGGTGAAGATTTTGAAAGTATAGAGAGATGGTTTTCTGTAGTGGGGATATTGCAACAATTGCTCACCTAACATGGAAGCACTTACTAACTAAAGAAAAATAGAAAGAACTCCTGTTAGGTGAACACCTGATGCTCAAATGTAATCCATCCCTAAATATTATACCATGTACTTCCAGAGTTGTTGTTTATTTCACAGAACTTCAAACTCAAAAGGTAAGCACTTACAAGCTTGAAGCTGTATTTCTATGAGGTTTCAAGACATCTGAAATTCAAAACTGCAATGTTCAGCCAAAGGGTCTGCATCCCTGTTCTTGTCTGAGGCTGTTCCTGGTATGGGCACTGTGGAAGAAGTTCTAGCCTTTTTATCCCTTGAAAGTCCCTGAAGGCACCAAACCACTAAGAAGCTCCTCCCACATTTTTCCCGCTCTTTTCTGAGCTTGCTTGGTGAAGATTTTGAAAGTATAGAGAGATGGTTTTCTGTAGTGGAGATATTGCAACAATTGCTCACCTAACATGGAAGCACTTGCTAACTAAAGAAAAATAGAAATAACTCCTGTTAGATGAGCACCTGATGTTCAAATGCAATCCATCCTAAATATTATAACATACAATTCCAAAATTGCTGTTTAGTTCACAGAACTTCAACCTCAAAAGGGAAGCACTTACACATATATAAAACGCAGGTGCCAACCTTGAAGCTGTATTTCTGTGAGGTTCCAAGACATCTGAAATTCAAAACTGCAATGTTCAGCCAGTGGGTCTGCATCCCTGTTCTTGTCTGAGGCTGTTCCTGTTATGGGCACTGTGGAAGAAGTGCTCGCCTTTTTATCCCTTGAAAGGCCCTGAAGGCACCAAAACATTAAGTAGCTCCTCCCACATTTTTCCCGCTCTTTTCTGAGCTTGATTGGTGAAGATTTTGAAAGTATAGAGAGATGGTTTTCTGTAGTGGGGATATTGCAACAATTGCTCACCTAACATGGAAGCACTTACTAACTAAAGAAAAATAGAAAGAACTCCTGTTAGGTTAGCACCTGATGCTCAAATGCAATTATTCTCTAAATATTATAACATACACTTCCAGAGCTGTTGTTTAGTTAACAGAGTTGTTGTTTATTTCACAGAACTTCAAACTCAAAAGGTAAGCACTTACAAGCTTGAAGCTGTATTTCTATGAGGTTTCAAGGCATCTGAAATTCAAAACTGCAATGTTCAGCCAAAGGGTCTGCATCCCTGTTCTTGTCAGAGGCTGTTTCTGGTATGGGCACTGTGGAAGAAGTGCCCACCTTTTTATCCCTTGAAAGGCCCTCAAGGCACCAAACCATTAAGTAGCTCCTCCCACATTTTTCCCGCTCTTTTCCGAGCTTGCTTGGTGAAGATTTTGAAAGTATAGAGAGATGGTTTTCTGTAGTGGGGATAGTGCAACAATTGCTCACCTAACATAGAAGCACTTACTAACTAAAGAAAAATAGAAAGAACTCCTGTTAGGTGAACATCTGATGCTCAAATGCAATCCACCCCTAAATAGTATACCATGTACTTCCAGAGTTGTTGTTTATTTCACAGAACTTCAAACTCAAAAGGTAAGCACTTATAACCATGAAGCTGTATTTCTATGAGGTTTCAAGACATCTGAAATTCAAAACTGCAATGTTCAGCCAGTTGGCCTGCATCACTGTTGTCATCCGAGGCCGTTCCTGCTATGGGCACTGTGGAGAAGGGCCCACCTTTTTATCCCTTGAAAGGCCCTCAAGGCACCAGACCATTAAGTAGCTCCTCCCACATTTTTCCCGCTCTTTTCTGGGGTTGCTTGGTGAAGATTTTGAAAGTATAGAGAGATGTTTTTCTGTAGTGGGGATATTGCAACAATTGCTCACCTAACATGAAAGCACTTACTAACTAAAGAAAAATAGAAAGAACTCCTGTTAGGTGAACACCTGATGCTCAAATGCAATCCATCCCTAAATATTATACCATGTACTTCCAGAGTTGTTGTTTATTTCACAGAACTTCAAACTCAAAAGGTAAGCACTTACAAGCTTGAAGCTGTATTTCTATGAGGTTTCAAGGCATCTGAAATTCAAAACTGCAATGTTCAGCCAGTGGGTCTGCATCCCTGTTCTTGTCTGAGGCTGTTCCTGTTATGGGCACTGTGGAAGAAGTGCTCGCCTTTTTATCCCTTGAAAGGCCCTGAAGGCACCAAAACATTAAGTAGCTCCTCCCACATTTTTCCCGCTCTTTTCTGAGCTTGATTGGTGAAGATTTTGAAAGTATAGAGAGATGGTTTTCTGTAGTGGGGATATTGCAACAATTGCTCACCTAACATGGAAGCACTTACTAACTAAAGAAAAATAGAAAGAACTCCTGTTAGGTTAGCACCTGATGCTCAAATGCAATTATTCTCTAAATATTATAACATACACTTCCAGAGCTGTTGTTTAGTTAACAGAGTTGTTGTTTATTTCACAGAACTTCAAACTCAAAAGGTAAGCACTTACAAGCTTGAAGCTGTATTTCTATGAGGTTTCAAGGCATCTGAAATTCAAAACTGCAATGTTCAGCCAAAGGGTCTGCATCCCTGTTCTTGTCAGAGGCTGTTTCTGGTATGGGCACTGTGGAAGAAGTGCCCACCTTTTTATCCCTTGAAAGGCCCTCAAGGCACCAAACCATTAAGTAGCTCCTCCCACATTTTTCCCGCTCTTTTCCGAGCTTGCTTGGTGAAGATTTTGAAAGTATAGAGAGATGGTTTTCTGTAGTGGGGATAGTGCAACAATTGCTCACCTAACATAGAAGCACTTACTAACTAAAGAAAAATAGAAAGAACTCCTGTTAGGTGAACACCTGATGCTCAAATGCAATCCATCCCTAAATAGTATACCATGTACTTCCAGAGTTGTTGTTTATTTCACAGAACTTCAAACTCAAAAGGTAAGCACTTACAAGCTTGAAGCTGTATTTCTATGAGGTTTCAAGGCATCTGAAATTCAAAACTGCAATGTTCAGCCAAAGGGTCTGCATCCCTGTTCTTGTCAGAGACTGTTTCTGGTATGGGCACTGTGGAATAAGTGCTCGCCTTTTTATCCCTTGAAAGGCCCTGAAGGCACCAAACCATTAAGTAGCTCCTCCCACATTTTTCCCGCTCTTTTCTGAGCTTGCTTGGTGAAGATTTTGAAAGTATAGAGAGATGGTTTTCTGTAGTGGGGATATTGCAACAATTGCTCACCTAACATGGAAGCACTTACTAACTAAAGAAAAATAGAAAGAACTCCTGTTAGGTGAACACCTGATGCTCAAATGCAATCCATCCCTAAATATTATACCATGTACTTCCAGAGTTGTTGTTTATTTCACAGAACTTCAAACTCAAAAGGTAAGCACTTACAAGCTTGAAGCTGTATTTCTATGAGGTTTCAAGACATCTGAAATTCAAAACTGCAATGTTCAGCCAAAGGGTCTGCATCCCTGTTCTTGTCTGAGGCTGTTCCTGGTATGGGCACTGTGGAAGAAGTTCTAGCCTTTTTATCCCTTGAAAGTCCCTGAAGGCACCAAACCATTAAGAAGCTCCTCCCACATTTTTCCCGCTCTTTTCTGAGCTTGCTTGGTGAAGATTTTGAAAGTATAGAGAGATGGTTTTCTGTAGTGGAGATACTGCAACAATTGCTCACCTAACATGGAAGCACTTACTAACTAAAGAAAAATAGAAATAACTCCTGTTAGGTGAGCACCTGATGTTCAAATGCAACCCATCCCTAAATATTATACCATGTACTTCCAGAGTTGTTGTTTATTTCACAGAACTTCAAACTCAAAAGGTAAGCACTTATAACCATGAAGCTGTATTTCTATGAGGTTTCAAGACATCTTAAATTCAAAACTGCAATGTTCAGCCAGTTGGCCTGCATCACTGTTGTCATCCGAGGCCGTTCCTGCTATGGGCACTGTGGAGAAGGGCCCACCTTTTTATCCCTTGAAAGGCCCTCAAGGCACCAGACCATTAAGTAGCGTCTCCCACATTTTTCCCGCTCTTTTCTGAGGTTGCTTGGTGAAGATTTTGAAAGTATAGAGAGATGGTTTTCTGTAGTGGGGATATTGCAACAATTGCTCACCTAACATGGAAGCACTTACTAACTAAAGAAAAATAGAAAGAACTCCTGTTAGGTGAACACCTGATGCTCAAATGCAATCCATCCCTAAATATTATACCATGTACTTCCAGAGTTGTTTATTTCACAGAACTTCAAACTCAAAGGGTAAGCACTTACAAGCTTGAAGCTGTATTTCTATGAGGTTTCAAGGCATCTGAAATTCAAAACTCCAATGTTCAGCCAAAGGGTCTGCATCCCTGTTCTTGTCAGAGGCTGTTTCTGGTATGGGCACTGTGGAATAAGTGCTCGCCTTTTTATCCCTTGAAAGGCCCTGAAGGCACCAAACCATTAAGTAGCTCCTCCCACATTTTTCCCGCTCTTTTCTGAGCTTGCTTGGTGAAGATTTTGAAAGTATAGAGAGATGGTTTTCTGTAGTGGAGATATTGCAACAATTGCTCACCTAACATGGAAGCACTTACTAACTAAAGAAAATAGAAAGAACTCCTGTTAGGTGAGCACCTGATGCTCAAATGCAATTATTCTCTAAATATTATAACATACACTTCCAGAGCTGTTGTTTAGTTAACAGAACTTCAACCTCAATAGGTAAGCACTTACAAGCTTGAAGCTGTATTTCTATGAGGTTTCAAGACATCTGAAATTCAAAACTGCAATGTTCAGCCAGTTGGCCTGCATCACTGTTCTCATCCGAGGCCGTTCCTGCTATGGGCACTGTGGAAGAAGTGCCCACCTTTTTATCCCTTGAAAGGCCCTCAAGGCACCAGACCAGTAAGTAGCTCCTCCCACATTTGTCCCGCTCTTTTCTGAGCTTGCTTGGTGAAGATTTTGAAAGTATAGAGAGATGGTTTTCTGTAGTGGGGATATTGCAACAATTGCTCACCTAACATGGAAGCACTTACTAACTAAAGAAAAATAGAAAGAACTCCTGTTAGGTGAACACCTGATGCTCAAATGCAATCCATCCCTAAATATTATACCATGTACTTCCAGAGTTGTTGTTTATTTCACAGAACTTCAAACTCAAAAGGTAAGCACTTACAAGCTTGAAGCTGTATTTCTATGAGGTTTCAAGACATCTGAAATTCAAAACTGCAATGTTCAGCCAATGGGTCTGCATCCCTGTTCTTGTCTGAGGCTGTTCATGTTATGGGCACTGTGGAAGAAGTGCTCGCCTTTTTATCCCTTGAAAGGCCCTGAAGGCACCAAACCATTAAGTAGCTCCTCCCACATTTTTCCCGCTCTTTTCTGAGCTTGCTTGGTGAAGATTTTGAAAGTATAGAGAGATGGTTTTCTGTAGTGGGGATATTGCAACAATTGCTCACCTAACATGGAAGCACTTACTAACTAAAGAAAAATAGAAAGAACTCCTGTTAGGTGAACACCTGATGCTCAAATGTAATCCATCCCTAAATATTATACCATGTACTTCCAGAGTTGTTGTTTATTTCACAGAACTTCAAACTCAAAAGGTAAGCACTTACAAGCTTGAAGCTGTATTTCTATGAGGTTTCAAGACATCTGAAATTCAAAACTGCAATGTTCAGCCAAAGGGTCTGCATCCCTGTTCTTGTCTGAGGCTGTTCCTGGTATGGGCACTGTGGAAGAAGTTCTAGCCTTTTTATCCCTTGAAAGTCCCTGAAGGCACCAAACCATTAAGAAGCTCCTCCCACATTTTTCCCGCTCTTTTCTGAGCTTGCTTGGTGAAGATTTTGAAAGTATAGAGAGATGGTTTTCTGTAGTGGAGATATTGCAACAATTGCTCACCTAACATGGAAGCACTTGCTAACTAAAGAAAAATAGAAATAACTCCTGTTAGATGAGCACCTGATGTTCAAATGCAATCCATCCTAAATATTATAACATACACTTCCAAAATTGCTGTTTAGTTCACAGAACTTCAACCTCAAAAGGGAAGCACTTACACATATATAAAACGCAGGTGCCAACCTTGAAGCTGTATTTCTGTGAGGTTCCAAGACATCTGAAATTCAAAACTGCAATGTTCAGCCAGTGGGTCTGCATCCCTGTTCTTGTCTGAGGCTGTTCCTGTTATGGGCACTGTGGAAGAAGTGCTCGCCTTTTTATCCCTTGAAAGGCCCTGAAGGCACCAAAACATTAAGTAGCTCCTCCCACATTTTTCCCGCTCTTTTCTGAGCTTGATTGGTGAAGATTTTGAAAGTATAGAGAGATGGTTTTCTGTAGTGGGGATATTGCAACAATTGCTCACCTAACATGGAAGCACTTACTAACTAAAGAAAAATAGAAAGAACTCCTGTTAGGTGAACACCTGATGCTCAAATGTAATCCATCCCTAAATATTATACCATGTACTTCCAGAGTTGTTGTTTATTTCACAGAACTTCAAACTCAAAAGGTAAGCACTTACAAGCTTGAAGCTGTATTTCTATGAGGTTTCAAGACATCTGAAATTCAAAACTGCAATGTTCAGCCAATGGGTCTGCATCCCTGTTCTTGTCTGAGGCTGTTCATGTTATGGGCACTGTGGAAGAAGTGCTCGCCTTTTTATCCCTTGAAAGGCCCTGAAGGCACCAAACCATTAAGTAGCTCCTCCCACATTTTTCCCGCTCTTTTCTGAGCTTGCTTGGTGAAGATTTTGAAAGTATAGAGAGATGGTTTTCTGTAGTGGGGATATTGCAACAATTGCTCACCTAACATGGAAGCACTTACTAACTAAAGAAAAATAGAAAGAACTCCTGTTAGGTGAACACCTGATGCTCAAATGTAATCCATCCCTAAATATTATACCATGTACTTCCAGAGTTGTTGTTTATTTCACAGAACTTCAAACTCAAAAGGTAAGCACTTACAAGCTTGAAGCTGTATTTCTATGAGGTTTCAAGACATCTGAAATTCAAAACTGCAATGTTCAGCCAAAGGGTCTGCATCCCTGTTCTTGTCTGAGGCTGTTCCTGGTATGGGCACTGTGGAAGAAGTTCTAGCCTTTTTATCCCTTGAAAGTCCCTGAAGGCACCAAACCATTAAGAAGCTCCTCCCACATTTTTCCCGCTCTTTTCTGAGCTTGCTTGGTGAAGATTTTGAAAGTATAGAGAGATGGTTTTCTGTAGTGGAGATATTGCAACAATTGCTCACCTAACATGGAAGCACTTGCTAACTAAAGAAAAATAGAAATAACTCCTGTTAGATGAGCACCTGATGTTCAAATGCAATCCATCCTAAATATTATAACATACACTTCCAAAATTGCTGTTTAGTTCACAGAACTTCAACCTCAAAAGGGAAGCACTTACACATATATAAAACGCAGGTGCCAACCTTGAAGCTGTATTTCTGTGAGGTTCCAAGACATCTGAAATTCAAAACTGCAATGTTCAGCCAGTGGGTCTGCATCCCTGTTCTTGTCTGAGGCTGTTCCTGTTATGGGCACTGTGGAAGAAGTGCTCGCCTTTTTATCCCTTGAAAGGCCCTGAAGGCACCAAAACATTAAGTAGCTCCTCCCACATTTTTCCCGCTCTTTTCTGAGCTTGATTGGTGAAGATTTTGAAAGTATAGAGAGATGGTTTTCTGTAGTGGGGATATTGCAACAATTGCTCACCTAACATGGAAGCACTTACTAACTAAAGAAAAATAGAAAGAACTCCTGTTAGGTTAGCACCTGATGCTCAAATGCAATTATTCTCTAAATATTATAACATACACTTCCAGAGCTGTTGTTTAGTTAACAGAGTTGTTGTTTATTTCACAGAACTTCAAACTCAAAAGGTAAGCACTTACAAGCTTGAAGCTGTATTTCTATGAGGTTTCAAGGCATCTGAAATTCAAAACTGCAATGTTCAGCCAAAGGGTCTGCATCCCTGTTCTTGTCAGAGGCTGTTTCTGGTATGGGCACTGTGGAAGAAGTGCCCACCTTTTTATCCCTTGAAAGGCCCTCAAGGCACCAAACCATTAAGTAGCTCCTCCCACATTTTTCCCGCTCTTTTCCGAGCTTGCTTGGTGAAGATTTTGAAAGTATAGAGAGATGGTTTTCTGTAGTGGGGATAGTGCAACAATTGCTCACCTAACATAGAAGCACTTACTAACTAAAGAAAAATAGAAAGAACTCCTGTTAGGTGAACACCTGATGCTCAAATGCAATCCACCCCTAAATAGTATACCATGTACTTCCAGAGTTGTTGTTTATTTCACAGAACTTCAAACTCAAAAGGTAAGCACTTATAACCATGAAGCTGTATTTCTATGAGGTTTCAAGACATCTGAAATTCAAAACTGCAATGTTCAGCCAGTTGGCCTGCATCACTGTTGTCATCCGAGGCCGTTCCTGCTATGGGCACTGTGGAGAAGGGCCCACCTTTTTATCCCCTGAAAGGCCCTCAAGGCACCAGACCATTAAGTAGCTCCTCCCACATTTTTCCCGCTCTTTTCTGGGGTTGCTTGGTGAAGATTTTGAAAGTATAGAGAGATGTTTTTCTGTAGTGGGGATATTGCAACAATTGCTCACCTAACATGAAAGCACTTACTAACTAAAGAAAAATAGAAAGAACTCCTGTTAGGTGAACACCTGATGCTCAAATGCAATCCATCCCTAAATATTATACCATGTACTTCCAGAGTTGTTGTTTATTTCACAGAACTTCAAACTCAAAAGGTAAGCACTTACAAGCTTGAAGCTGTATTTCTATGAGGTTTCAAGGCATCTGAAATTCAAAACTGCAATGTTCAGCCAAAGGGTCTGCATCCCTGTTCTTGTCAGAGGCTGTTTCTGGTATGGGCACTGTGGAAGAAGTGCCCACCTTTTTATCCCTTGAAAGGCCCTCAAGGCACCAAACCATTAAGTAGCTCCTCCCACATTTTTCCCGCTCTTTTCCGAGCTTGCTTGGTGAAGATTTTGAAAGTATAGAGAGATGGTTTTCTGTAGTGGGGATAATGCAACAATTGCTCACCTAACATAGAAGCACTTACTAACTAAAGAAAAATAGAAAGAACTCCTGTTAGGTGAACACCTGATGCTCAAATGCAATCCACCCCTAAATAGTATACCATGTACTTCCAGAGTTGTTGTTTATTTCACAGAACTTCAAACTCAAAAGGTAAGCACTTATAACCATGAAGCTGTATTTCTATGAGGTTTCAAGACATCTGAAATTCAAAACTGCAATGTTCAGCCAGTTGGCCTGCATCACTGTTGTCATCCGAGGCCGTTCCTGCTATGGGCACTGTGGAGAAGGGCCCACCTTTTTATCCCCTGAAAGGCCCTCAAGGCACCAGACCATTAAGTAGCTCCTCCCACATTTTTCCCGCTCTTTTCTGGGGTTGCTTGGTGAAGATTTTGAAAGTATAGAGAGATGTTTTTCTGTAGTGGGGATATTGCAACAATTGCTCACCTAACATGAAAGCACTTACTAACTAAAGAAAAATAGAAAGAACTCCTGTTAGGTGAACACCTGATGCTCAAATGCAATCCATCCCTAAATATTATACCATGTACTTCCAGAGTTGTTGTTTATTTCACAGAACTTCAAACTCAAAAGGTAAGCACTTACAAGCTTGAAGCTGTATTTCTATGAGGTTTCAAGGCATCTGAAATTCAAAACTGCAATGTTCAGCCAAAGGGTCTGCATCCCTGTTCTTGTCAGAGGCTGTTTCTGGTATGGGCACTGTGGAATAAGTGCTCGCCTTTTTATCCCTTGAAAGGCCCTGAAGGCACCAAACCATTAAGTAGCTCCTCCCACATTTTTCCCGCTCTTTTCTGAGCTTGCTTGGTGAAGATTTTGAAAGTATAGAGAGATGGTTTTCTGTAGTGGGGATATTGCAACAATTGCTCACCTAACATGGAAGCACTTACTAACTAAAGAAAAATTGAAAGAACTCCTGTTAGGTGAACACCTGATGCTCAAATGCAATCCATCCCTAAATATTATACCATGTACTTCCAGAGTTGTTGTTTATTTCACAGAACTTCAAACTCAAAAGGTAAGCACTTACAAGCTTGAAGCTGTATTTCTATGAGGTTTCAAGACATCTGAAATTCAAAACTGCAATGTTCAGCCTAAGTGTCTGCATCCCTGTTCTTGTCTGAGGCTGTTCCTGGTATGGGCACTGTGGAAGAAGTTCTAGCCTTTTTATCCCTTGAAAGTCCCTGAAGGCACCAAACCATTAAGAAGCTCCTCCCACATTTTTCCCGCTCTTTTCCGAGCTTGCTTGGTGAAGATTTTGAAAGTATAGAGAGATGGTTTTCTGTAGTGGGGATAGTGCAACAATTGCTCACCTAACATAGAAGCACTTACTAACTAAAGAAAAATAGAAAGAACTCCTGTTAGGTGAACACCTGATGCTCAAATGCAATCCATCCCTAAATAGTATACCATGTACTTCCAGAGTTGTTGTTTATTTCACAGAACTTCAAACTCAAAAGGTAAGCACTTATAACCATGAAGCTGTATTTCTATGAGGTTTCAAGACATCTGAAATTCAAAACTGCAATGTTCAGCCAGTTGGCCTGCATCACTGTTGTCATCCGAGGCCGTTCCTGCTATGGGCACTGTGGAGAAGGGCCCACCTTTTTATCCATTGAAAGGCCCTCAAGGCACCAGACCAGTAAGTAGCTCCTCCCACATTTTTCCCGCTCTTTTCTGAGGTTGCTTGGTGAAGATTTTGAAAGTATAGAGAGATGGTTTTCTGTAGTGGGGATATTGCAACAATTGCTCACCTAACATGGAAGCACTTACTAACTAAAGAAAAATAGAAAGAACTCCTGTTAGGTGAGCACCGGATGTTCAAATGCAATCCATCCTAAATATTATAACATACACTTCCAAAGTTGCTGTTTAGTTCACAGAACTTCAACCTCAAAAGGTAAGCACTTATAACCATGAAGCTGTATTTCTATGAGGTTTCAAGACATCTGAAATTCAAAATTGCAATGTTCAGCCAATGGGTCTGCATCCCTGTTCTTGTCTGAGGCTGTTCCTGTTATGGGCACTGTGGAAGAAGTGCTTGCCTTTTTATCCCTTGAAAGGCCCTGAAGGCACCAAACCATTAAGTAGCTCCTCCCACATTTTTCCCGCTCTTTTCTGAGCTTGCTTGGTGAAGATTTTGAAAGTATAGAGAGATGGTTTTCTGTAGTGGAGATATTGCAACAATTGCTCACCTAACATGGAAGCACTTGCTAACTAAAGAAAAATAGAAATAACTCCTGTTAGATGAGCACCTGATGTTCAAATGCAATCCATCCTAAATATTATAACATACACTTCCAAAATTGCTGTTTAGTTCACAGAACTTCAACCTCAAAAGGGAAGCACTTACACATATATAAAACGCAGGTGCCAACCTTGAAGCTGTATTTCTGTGAGGTTCCAAGACATCTGAAATTCAAAACTGCAATGTTCAGCCAGTGGGTCTGCATCCCTGTTCTTGTCAGAGGCTGTTTCTGGTATGGGCACTGTGGAAGAAGTGCCCACCTTTTTATCCCTTGAAAGGCCCTCAAGGCACCAAACCATTAAGTAGCTCCTCCCACATTTTTCCCGCTCTTTTCCGAGCTTGCTTGGTGAAGATTTTGAAAGTATCGAGAGATGGTTTTCTGTAGTGGGGATAGTGCAACAATTGCTCACCTAACATAGAAGCACTTACTAACTAAAGAAAAATAGAAAGAACTCCTGTTAGGTGAACACCTGATGCTCAAATGTAATCCATCCCTAAATATTATACCATGTACTTCCAGAGTTGTTGTTTATTTCACAGAACTTCAAACTCAAAAGGTAAGCACTTACAAGCTTGAAGCTGTATTTCTATGAGGTTTCAAGACATCTGAAATTCAAAACTGCAATGTTCAGCCAAAGGGTCTGCATCCCTGTTCTTGTCTGAGGCTGTTCCTGGTATGGGCACTGTGGAAGAAGTTCTAGCCTTTTTATCCCTTGAAAGTCCCTGAAGGCACCAAACCATTAAGAAGCTCCTCCCACATTTTTCCCGCTCTTTTCTGAGCTTGCTTGGTGAAGATTTTGAAAGTATAGAGAGATGGTTTTCTGTAGTGGAGATATTGCAACAATTGCTCACCTAACATGGAAGCACTTGCTAACTAAAGAAAAATAGAAATAACTCCTGTTAGATGAGCACCTGATGTTCAAATGCAATCCATCCTAAATATTATAACATACACTTCCAAAATTGCTGTTTAGTTCACAGAACTTCAACCTCAAAAGGGAAGCACTTACACATATATAAAACGCAGGTGCCAACCTTGAAGCTATATTTCTGTGAGGTTCCAAGACATCTGAAATTCAAAACTGCAATGTTCAGCCAGTGGGTCTGCATCCCTGTTCTTGTCTGAGGCTGGTATGGGCACTGTGGAATAAGTGCTCGCCTTTTTATCACTTGAAAGGCCCTGAAGGCACCAAACCATTAAGTAGCTCCTCCCACATTTTTCCCGCTCTTTTCTGAGCTTGCTTGGTGAAGATTTTGAAAGTATAGAGGGATGGTTTTCTGTAGTGGAGATATTGCAACAATTGCTCACCTAACATGGAAGCACTTACTAACTAAAGAAAAATAGAAAGAACTCCTGTTAGGTGAGCACCTGATGCTCAAATGCAATTATTCTCTAAATATTATAACATACACTTCCAGAGCTGTTGTTTAGTTAACAGAACTTCAACCTCAAAAGGTAAGCACTTATAACCATGAAGCTGTATTTCTATGAGGTTTCAAGACATCTGAAATTCAAAACTGCAATGTTCAGCCAATGGGTCTGCATCCCTGTTCTTGTCTGAGGCTGTTACTGTTATGGGCACTGTGGAAGAAGTGCTCGCCTTTTTATCCCTTGAAAGGCCCTGAAGGCACCAAACCATTAAGTAGCTCCTCCCACATTTTTCCCGCTCTTTTCTGAGCTTGCTTGGTGAAGATTTTGAAAGTATAGAGAGATGGTTTTCTGTAGTGGAGATATTGCAACAATTGCTCACCTAGCATGGAAGCACTTACTAACTAAAGAAAAATAGAAAGAACTCCTGTTAGGTGAGCACCTGATGCTCAAATGCAATTATTCTCTAAATATTATAACATACACTTCCAGAGCTGTTGTTTAGTTAACAGAACTTCAACCTCAATAGGTAAGCACTTACAAGCTTGAAGCTGTATTTCTATGAGGTTTCAAGACATCTGAAATTCAAAACTGCAATGTTCAGCCAGTTGGCCTGCATCACTGTTCTCATCCGAGGCCGTTCCTGCTATGGGCACTGTGGAAGAAGTGCCCACCTTTTTATCCCTTGAAAGTCCCTGAAGGCACCAAACCATTAAGTAGCTCCTCCCACATTTTTCCCGCTCTTTTCTGAGCTTGCTTGGTGAAGATTTTGAAAGTATAGAGAGATGGTTTTCTGTAGTGGAGATATTGCAACAATTGCTCACCTAACATGGAAGCACTTACTAACTAAAGAAAAATAGAAAGAACTCCTGTTAGGTGAGCACCTGATGCTCAAATGCAATTATTCTCTAAATATTATAACATACACTTCCAGAGCTGTTGTTTAGTTAACAGAACTTCAACCTCAATAGGTAAGCACTTACAAGCTTGAAGCTGTATTTCTATGAGGTTTCAAGACATCTGAAATTCAAAACTGCAATGTTCAGCCAGTTGGCCTGCATCACTGTTCTCATCCGAGGCCGTTCCTGCTATGGGCACTGTGGAAGAAGTGCCCACCTTTTTATCCCTTGAAAGGCCCTCAAGGCACCAAACCATTAAGTAGCTCCTCCCACATTTGTCCCGCTCTTTTCTGAGCTTGCTTGGTGAAGATTTTGAAAGTATAGAGAGATGGTTTTCTGTAGTGGGGATATCGCAACAATTGCTCACCTAACATGGAAGCACTTACTAACTAAAGAAAAATAGAAAGAACTCCTGTTAGGTGAGCACCTGATGTTCAAATGCAATCCATCCTAAATATTATAACATACACTTCCAAAGTTGCTGTTTAGTTCACAGAACTTCAACCTCAAAAGGTAAGCACTTATAACCATGAAGCTGTATTTCTATGAGGTTTCAAGACATCTGAAATTCAAAACTGCAATGTTCAGCCAATGGGTCTGCATCCCTGTTCTTGTCTGAGGCTGTTCCTGTTATGGGTACTGTGGAAGAAGTGCTCGCCTTTTTATCCCTTGAAAGGCCCTGAAGGCACCAAACCATTAAGTAGCTCCTCCCACATGTTTCCCGCTCTTTCTGAGCTTGCTTGGTGAAGATTTTGAAAGTATAGGGAGATGGTTTTCTGTAGTGGGGATATTGCAACAATTGCTCACCTAACATGGAAGCACTTACTAACTAAAGAAAAATAGAAAGAACTCCTGTTAGGTGAACACCTGATGCTCAAATGTAATCCATCCCTAAATATTATACCATGTACTTCCAGAGTTGTTGTTTATTTCACAGAACTTCAAACTCAAAAGGTAAGCACTTACAAGCTTGAAGTTGTATTTCTATGAGGTTTCAAGACATCTGAAATTCAAAACTGCAATGTTCAGCCAAAGGGTCTGCATCCCTGTTCTTGTCTGAGGCTGTTCCTGGTATGGGCACTGTGGAAGAAGTTCTAGCCTTTTTATCCCTTGAAAGTCCCTGAAGGCACCAAACCATTAAGAAGCTCCTCCCACATTTTTCCCGCTCTTTTCTGAGCTTGCTTGGTGAAGATTTTGAAAGTATAGAGAGATGGTTTTCTGTAGTGGAGATATTGCAACAATTGCTCACCTAACATGGAAGCACTTACTAACTAAAGAAAAATAGAAATAACTCCTGTTAGGTGAGCACCTGATGTTCAAATGCAATCCATCCTAAATATTATAACATACACTTCCAAAATTGCTGTTTAGTTCACAGAACTTCAACCTCAAAAGGGAAGCACTTACACATATATAAAACGCAGGTGCCAACCTTGAAGCTGTATTTCTGTGAGGTTCCAAGACATCTGAAATTCAAAACTGCAATGTTCAGCCAGTGGGTCTGCATCCCTGTTCTTGTCTGAGGCTGTTCCTGTTATGGGCACTGTGGAAGAAGTGCTCGCCTTTTTATCCCTTGAAAGGCCCTGAAGGCACCAAAACATTAAGTAGCTCCTCCCACATTTTTCCCGCTCTTTTCTGAGCTTGATTGGTGAAGATTTTGAAAGTATAGAGAGATGGTTTTCTGTAGTGGGGATATTGCAACAATTGCTCACCTAACATGGAAGCACTTACTAACTAAAGAAAAATAGAAAGAACTCCTGTTAGGTGAGCACCTGATGCTCAAATGCAATTATTCTCTAAATATTATAACATACACTTCCAGAGCTGTTGTTTAGTTAACAGAGTTGTTGTTTATTTCACAGAACTCAAAAGGTAAGCACTTACAAGCTTGAAGCTGTATTTCTATGAGGTTTCAAGGCATCTGAAATTCAAAACTGCAATGTTCAGCCAAAGGGTCTGCATCCCTGTTCTTGTCAGAGGCTGTTTCTGGTATGGGCACTGTGGAAGAAGTGCCCACCTTTTTATCCCTTGAAAGGCCCTCAAGGCACCAAACCATTAAGTAGCTCCTCCCACATTTTTCCCGCTCTTTTCCGAGCTTGCTTGGTGAAGATTTTGAAAGTATAGAGAGATGGTTTTCTGTAGTGGGGATAGTGCAACAATTGCTCACCTAACATAGAAGCACTTACTAACTAAAGAAAAATAGAAAGAACTCCTGTTAGGTGAACACCTGATGCTCAAATGCAATCCACCCCTAAATAGTATACCATGTACTTCCAGAGTTGTTGTTTATTTCACAGAACTTCAAACTCAAAAGGTAAGCACTTATAACCATGAAGCTGTATTTCTATGAGGTTTCAAGACATCTGAAATTCAAAACTGCAATGTTCAGCCAGTTGGCCTGCATCACTGTTGTCATCCGAGGCCGTTCCTGCTATGGGCACTGTGGAGAAGGGCCCACCTTTTTATCCCCTGAAAGGCCCTCAAGGCACCAGACCATTAAGTAGCTCCTCCCACATTTTTCCCGCTCTTTTCTGGGGTTGATTGGTGAAGATTTTGAAAGTATAGAGAGATGTTTTTCTGTAGTGGGGATATTGCAACAATTGCTCACCTAACATGAAAGCACTTACTAACTAAAGAAAAATAGAAAGAACTCCTGTTAGGTGAACACCTGATGCTCAAATGCAATCCATCCCTAAATATTATACCATGTACTTCCAGAGTTGTTGTTTATTTCACAGAACTTCAAACTCAAAAGGTAAGCACTTACAAGCTTGAAGCTGTATTTCTATGAGGTTTCAAGGCATCTGAAATTCAAAACTGCAATGTTCAGCCAAAGGGTCTGCATCCCTGTTCTTGTCAGAGGCTGTTTCTGGTATGGGCACTGTGGAATAAGTGCTCGCCTTTTTATCCCTTGAAAGGCCCTGAAGGCACCAAACCATTAAGTAGCTCCTCCCACATTTTTCCCGCTCTTTTCTGAGCTTGCTTGGTGAAGATTTTGAAAGTATAGAGAGATGGTTTTCTGTAGTGGGGATATTGCAACAATTGCTCACCTAACATGGAAGCACTTACTAACTAAAGAAAAATTGAAAGAACTCCTGTTAGGTGAACACCTGATGCTCAAATGCAATCCATCCCTAAATATTATACCATGTACTTCCAGAGTTGTTGTTTATTTCACAGAACTTCAAACTCAAAAGGTAAGCACTTACAAGCTTGAAGCTGTATTTCTATGAGGTTTCAAGACATCTGAAATTCAAAACTGCAATGTTCAGCCTAAGGGTCTGCATCCCTGTTCTTGTCTGAGGCTGTTCCTGGTATGGGCACTGTGGAAGAAGTTCTAGCCTTTTTATCCCTTGAAAGTCCCTGAAGGCACCAAACCATTAAGAAGCTCCTCCCACATTTTTCCCGCTCTTTTCCGAGCTTGCTTGGTGAAGATTTTGAAAGTATAGAGAGATGGTTTTCTGTAGTGGGGATAGTGCAACAATTGCTCACCTAACATAGAAGCACTTACTAACTAAAGAAAAATAGAAAGAACTCCTGTTAGGTGAACACCTGATGCTCAAATGCAATCCATCCCTAAATAGTATACCATGTACTTCCAGAGTTGTTGTTTATTTCACAGAACTTCAAACTCAAAAGGTAAGCACTTATAACCATGAAGCTGTATTTCTATGAGGTTTCAAGACATCTGAAATTCAAAACTGCAATGTTCAGCCAGTTGGCCTGCATCACTGTTGTCATCCGAGGCCGTTCCTGCTATGGGCACTGTGGAGAAGGGCCCACCTTTTTATCCATTGAAAGGCCCTCAAGGCACCAGACCAGTAAGTAGCTCCTCCCACATTTTTCCCGCTCTTTTCTGAGGTTGCTTGGTGAAGATTTTGAAAGTATAGAGAGATGGTTTTCTGTAGTGGGGATATTGCAACAATTGCTCACCTAACATGGAAGCACTTACTAACTAAAGAAAAATAGAAAGAACTCCTGTTAGGTGAGCACCTGATGTTCAAATGCAATCCATCCTAAATATTATAACATACACTTCCAAAGTTGCTGTTTAGTTCACAGAACTTCAACCTCAAAAGGTAAGCACTTATAACCATGAAGCTGTATTTCTATGAGGTTTCAAGACATCTGAAATTCAAAACTGCAATGTTCAGCCAATGGGTCTGCATCCCTGTTCTTGTCTGAGGCTGTTCCTGTTATGGGCACTGTGGAAGAAGTGCTCGCCTTTTTATCCCTTGAAAGGCCCTGAAGGCACCAAACCATTAAGTAGCTCCTCCCACATTTTTCCCGCTCTTTTCTGAGCTTGCTTGGTGAAGATTTTGAAAGTATAGAGAGATGGTTTTCTGTAGTGGGGATATTGCAACAATTGCTCACCTAACATGGAAGCACTTACTAACTAAAGAAAAATAGAAAGAACTCCTGTTAGGTGAACACCTGATGCTCAAATGTAATCCATCCCTAAATATTATACCATGTACTTCCAGAGTTGTTGTTTATTTCACAGAACTTCAAACTCAAAAGGTAAGCACTTACAAGCTTGAAGCTGTATTTCTATGAGGTTTCAAGACATCTGAAATTCAAAACTGCAATGTTCAGCCAAAGGGTCTGCATCCCTGTTCTTGTCTGAGGCTGTTCCTGGTATGGGCACTGTGGAAGAAGTTCTAGCCTTTTTATCCCTTGAAAGTCCCTGAAGGCACCAAACCATTAAGAAGCTCCTCCCACATTTTTCCCGCTCTTTTCTGAGCTTGCTTGGTGAAGATTTTGAAAGTATAGAGAGATGGTTTTCTGTAGTGGAGATATTGCAACAATTGCTCACCTAACATGGAAGCACTTGCTAACTAAAGAAAAATAGAAATAACTCCTGTTAGATGAGCACCTGATGTTCAAATGCAATCCATCCTAAATATTATAACATACACTTCCAAAATTGCTGTTTAGTTCACAGAACTTCAACCTCAAAAGGGAAGCACTTACACATATATAAAACGCAGGTGCCAACCTTGAAGCTGTATTTCTGTGAGGTTCCAAGACATCTGAAATTCAAAACTGCAATGTTCAGCCAGTGGGTCTGCATCCCTGTTCTTGTCTGAGGCTGTTCCTGTTATGGGCACTGTGGAAGAAGTGCTCGCCTTTTTATCCCTTGAAAGGCCCTGAAGGCACCAAAACATTAAGTAGCTCCTCCCACATTTTTCCCGCTCTTTTCTGAGCTTGATTGGTGAAGATTTTGAAAGTATAGAGAGATGGTTTTCTGTAGTGGGGATATTGCAACAATTGCTCACCTAACATGGAAGCACTTACTAACTAAAGAAAAATAGAAAGAACTCCTGTTAGGTTAGCACCTGATGCTCAAATGCAATTATTCTCTAAATATTATAACATACACTTCCAGAGCTGTTGTTTAGTTAACAGAGTTGTTGTTTATTTCACAGAACTTCAAACTCAAAAGGTAAGCACTTACAAGCTTGAAGCTGTATTTCTATGAGGTTTCAAGGCATCTGAAATTCAAAACTGCAATGTTCAGCCAAAGGGTCTGCATCCCTGTTCTTGTCAGAGGCTGTTTCTGGTATGGGCACTGTGGAAGAAGTGCCCACCTTTTTATCCCTTGAAAGGCCCTCAAGGCACCAAACCATTAAGTAGCTCCTCCCACATTTTTCCCGCTCTTTTCCGAGCTTGCTTGGTGAAGATTTTGAAAGTATAGAGAGATGGTTTTCTGTAGTGGGGATAGTGCAACAATTGCTCACCTAACATAGAAGCACTTACTAACTAAAGAAAAATAGAAAGAACTCCTGTTAGGTGAACACCTGATGCTCAAATGTAATCCATCCCTAAATATTATACCATGTACTTCCAGAGTTGTTGTTTATTTCACAGAACTTCAAACTCAAAAGGTAAGCACTTACAAGCTTGAAGCTGTATTTCTATGAGGTTTCAAGACATCTGAAATTCAAAACTGCAATGTTCAGCCAAAGGGTCTGCATCCCTGTTCTTGTCTGAGGCTGTTCCTGGTATGGGCACTGTGGAAGAAGTTCTAGCCTTTTTATCCCTTGAAAGTCCCTGAAGGCACCAAACCATTAAGAAGCTCCTCCCACATTTTTCCCGCTCTTTTCTGAGCTTGCTTGGTGAAGATTTTGAAAGTATAGAGAGATGGTTTTCTGTAGTGGAGATATTGCAACAATTGCTCACCTAACATGGAAGCACTTGCTAACTAAAGAAAAATAGAAATAACTCCTGTTAGATGAGCACCTGATGTTCAAATGCAATCCATCCTAAATATTATAACATACACTTCCAAAATTGCTGTTTAGTTCACAGAACTTCAACCTCAAAAGGGAAGCACTTACACATATATAAAACGCAGGTGCCAACCTTGAAGCTGTATTTCTGTGAGGTTCCAAGACATCTGAAATTCAAAACTGCAATGTTCAGCCAGTGGGTCTGCATCCCTGTTCTTGTCTGAGGCTGGTATGGGCACTGTGGAATAAGTGCTCGCCTTTTTATCACTTGAAAGGCCCTGAAGGCACCAAACCATTAAGTAGCTCCTCCCACATTTTTCCCGCTCTTTTCTGAGCTTGCTTGGTGAAGATTTTGAAAGTATAGAGGGATGGTTTTCTGTAGTGGAGATATTGCAACAATTGCTCACCTAACATGGAAGCACTTACTAACTAAAGAAAAATAGAAAGAACTCCTGTTAGGTGAGCACCTGATGCTCAAATGCAATTATTCTCTAAATATTATAACATACACTTCCAGAGCTGTTGTTTAGTTAACAGAACTTCAACCTCAAAAGGTAAGCACTTATAACCATGAAGCTGTATTTCTATGAGGTTTCAAGACATCTGAAATTCAAAACTGCAATGTTCAGCCAATGGGTCTGCATCCCTGTTCTTGTCTGAGGCTGTTACTGTTATGGGCACTGTGGAAGAAGTGCTCGCCTTTTTATCCCTTGAAAGGCCCTGAAGGCACCAAACCATTAAGTAGCTCCTCCCACATTTTTCCCGCTCTTTTCTGAGCTTGCTTGGTGAAGATTTTGAAAGTATAGAGAGATGGTTTTCTGTAGTGGGGATATTGCAACAATTGCTCACCTAACATGGAAGCACTTACTAACTAAAGAAAAATTGAAAGAACTCCTGTTAGGTGAACACCTGATGCTCAAATGCAATCCATCCCTAAATATTATACCATGTACTTCCAGAGTTGTTGTTTATTTCACAGAACTTCAAACTCAAAAGGTAAGCACTTACAAGCTTGAAGCTGTATTTCTATGAGGTTTCAAGACATCTGAAATTCAAAACTGCAATGTTCAGCCTAAGGGTCTGCATCCCTGTTCTTGTCTGAGGCTGTTCCTGGTATGGGCACTGTGGAAGAAGTTCTAGCCTTTTTATCCCTTGAAAGTCCCTGAAGGCACCAAACCATTAAGAAGCTCCTCCCACATTTTTCCCGCTCTTTTCCGAGCTTGCTTGGTGAAGATTTTGAAAGTATAGAGAGATGGTTTTCTGTAGTGGGGATAGTGCAACAATTGCTCACCTAACATAGAAGCACTTACTAACTAAAGAAAAATAGAAAGAACTCCTGTTAGGTGAACACCTGATGCTCAAATGCAATCCATCCCTAAATAGTATACCATGTACTTCCAGAGTTGTTGTTTATTTCACAGAACTTCAAACTCAAAAGGTAAGCACTTATAACCATGAAGCTGTATTTCTATGAGGTTTCAAGACATCTGAAATTCAAAACTGCAATGTTCAGCCAGTTGGCCTGCATCACTGTTGTCATCCGAGGCCGTTCCTGCTATGGGCACTGTGGAGAAGGGCCCACCTTTTTATCCATTGAAAGGCCCTCAAGGCACCAGACCAGTAAGTAGCTCCTCCCACATTTTTCCCGCTCTTTTCTGAGGTTGCTTGGTGAAGATTTTGAAAGTATAGAGAGATGGTTTTCTGTAGTGGGGATATTGCAACAATTGCTCACCTAACATGGAAGCACTTACTAACTAAAGAAAAATAGAAAGAACTCCTGTTAGGTGAGCACCTGATGTTCAAATGCAATCCATCCTAAATATTATAACATACACTTCCAAAGTTGCTGTTTAGTTCACAGAACTTCAACCTCAAAAGGTAAGCACTTATAACCATGAAGCTGTATTTCTATGAGGTTTCAAGACATCTGAAATTCAAAACTGCAATGTTCAGCCAATGGGTCTGCATCCCTGTTCTTGTCTGAGGCTGTTCCTGTTATGGGCACTGTGGAAGAAGTGCTCGCCTTTTTATCCCTTGAAAGGCCCTGAAGGCACCAAACCATTAAGTAGCTCCTCCCACATTTTTCCCGCTCTTTTCTGAGCTTGCTTGGTGAAGATTTTGAAAGTATAGAGAGATGGTTTTCTGTAGTGGGGATATTGCAACAATTGCTCACCTAACATGGAAGCACTTACTAACTAAAGAAAAATAGAAAGAACTCCTGTTAGGTGAACACCTGATGCTCAAATGTAATCCATCCCTAAATATTATACCATGTACTTCCAGAGTTGTTGTTTATTTCACAGAACTTCAAACTCAAAAGGTAAGCACTTACAAGCTTGAAGCTGTATTTCTATGAGGTTTCAAGACATCTGAAATTCAAAACTGCAATGTTCAGCCAAAGGGTCTGCATCCCTGTTCTTGTCTGAGGCTGTTCCTGGTATGGGCACTGTGGAAGAAGTTCTAGCCTTTTTATCCCTTGAAAGTCCCTGAAGGCACCAAACCATTAAGAAGCTCCTCCCACATTTTTCCCGCTCTTTTCTGAGCTTGCTTGGTGAAGATTTTGAAAGTATAGAGAGATGGTTTTCTGTAGTGGAGATATTGCAACAATTGCTCACCTAACATGGAAGCACTTGCTAACTAAAGAAAAATAGAAATAACTCCTGTTAGATGAGCACCTGATGTTCAAATGCAATCCATCCTAAATATTATAACATACACTTCCAAAATTGCTGTTTAGTTCACAGAACTTCAACCTCAAAAGGGAAGCACTTACACATATATAAAACGCAGGTGCCAACCTTGAAGCTGTATTTCTGTGAGGTTCCAAGACATCTGAAATTCAAAACTGCAATGTTCAGCCAGTGGGTCTGCATCCCTGTTCTTGTCTGAGGCTGTTCCTGTTATGGGCACTGTGGAAGAAGTGCTCGCCTTTTTATCCCTTGAAAGGCCCTGAAGGCACCAAAACATTAAGTAGCTCCTCCCACATTTTTCCCGCTCTTTTCTGAGCTTGATTGGTGAAGATTTTGAAAGTATAGAGAGATGGTTTTCTGTAGTGGGGATATTGCAACAATTGCTCACCTAACATGGAAGCACTTACTAACTAAAGAAAAATAGAAAGAACTCCTGTTAGGTTAGCACCTGATGCTCAAATGCAATTATTCTCTAAATATTATAACATACACTTCCAGAGCTGTTGTTTAGTTAACAGAGTTGTTGTTTATTTCACAGAACTTCAAACTCAAAAGGTAAGCACTTACAAGCTTGAAGCTGTATTTCTATGAGGTTTCAAGGCATCTGAAATTCAAAACTGCAATGTTCAGCCAAAGGGTCTGCATCCCTGTTCTTGTCAGAGGCTGTTTCTGGTATGGGCACTGTGGAAGAAGTGCCCACCTTTTTATCCCTTGAAAGGCCCTCAAGGCACCAAACCATTAAGTAGCTCCTCCCACATTTTTCCCGCTCTTTTCCGAGCTTGCTTGGTGAAGATTTTGAAAGTATAGAGAGATGGTTTTCTGTAGTGGGGATAGTGCAACAATTGCTCACCTAACATAGAAGCACTTACTAACTAAAGAAAAATAGAAAGAACTCCTGTTAGGTGAACACCTGATGCTCAAATGTAATCCATCCCTAAATATTATACCATGTACTTCCAGAGTTGTTGTTTATTTCACAGAACTTCAAACTCAAAAGGTAAGCACTTACAAGCTTGAAGCTGTATTTCTATGAGGTTTCAAGACATCTGAAATTCAAAACTGCAATGTTCAGCCAAAGGGTCTGCATCCCTGTTCTTGTCTGAGGCTGTTCCTGGTATGGGCACTGTGGAAGAAGTTCTAGCCTTTTTATCCCTTGAAAGTCCCTGAAGGCACCAAACCATTAAGAAGCTCCTCCCACATTTTTCCCGCTCTTTTCTGAGCTTGCTTGGTGAAGATTTTGAAAGTATAGAGAGATGGTTTTCTGTAGTGGAGATATTGCAACAATTGCTCACCTAACATGGAAGCACTTGCTAACTAAAGAAAAATAGAAATAACTCCTGTTAGATGAGCACCTGATGTTCAAATGCAATCCATCCTAAATATTATAACATACACTTCCAAAATTGCTGTTTAGTTCACAGAACTTCAACCTCAAAAGGGAAGCACTTACACATATATAAAACGCAGGTGCCAACCTTGAAGCTGTATTTCTGTGAGGTTCCAAGACATCTGAAATTCAAAACTGCAATGTTCAGCCAGTGGGTCTGCATCCCTGTTCTTGTCTGAGGCTGGTATGGGCACTGTGGAATAAGTGCTCGCCTTTTTATCACTTGAAAGGCCCTGAAGGCACCAAACCATTAAGTAGCTCCTCCCACATTTTTCCCGCTCTTTTCTGAGCTTGCTTGGTGAAGATTTTGAAAGTATAGAGGGATGGTTTTCTGTAGTGGAGATATTGCAACAATTGCTCACCTAACATGGAAGCACTTACTAACTAAAGAAAAATAGAAAGAACTCCTGTTAGGTGAGCACCTGATGCTCAAATGCAATTATTCTCTAAATATTATAACATACACTTCCAGAGCTGTTGTTTAGTTAACAGAACTTCAACCTCAAAAGGTAAGCACTTATAACCATGAAGCTGTATTTCTATGAGGTTTCAAGACATCTGAAATTCAAAACTGCAATGTTCAGCCAATGGGTCTGCATCCCTGTTCTTGTCTGAGGCTGTTACTGTTATGGGCACTGTGGAAGAAGTGCTCGCCTTTTTATCCCTTGAAAGGCCCTGAAGGCACCAAACCATTAAGTAGCTCCTCCCACATTTTTCCCGCTCTTTTCTGAGCTTGCTTGGTGAAGATTTTGAAAGTATAGAGAGATGGTTTTCTGTAGTGGAGATATTGCAACAATTGCTCACCTAGCATGGAAGCACTTACTAACTAAAGAAAAATAGAAAGAACTCCTGTTAGGTGAGCACCTGATGCTCAAATGCAATTATTCTCTAAATATTATAACATACACTTCCAGAGCTGTTGTTTAGTTAACAGAACTTCAACCTCAATAGGTAAGCACTTACAAGCTTGAAGCTGTATTTCTATGAGGTTTCAAGACATCTGAAATTCAAAACTGCAATGTTCAGCCAGTTGGCCTGCATCACTGTTCTCATCCGAGGCCGTTCCTGCTATGGGCACTGTGGAAGAAGTGCCCACCTTTTTATCCCTTGAAAGTCCCTGAAGGCACCAAACCATTAAGTAGCTCCTCCCACATTTTTCCCGCTCTTTTCTGAGCTTGCTTGGTGAAGATTTTGAAAGTATAGAGAGATGGTTTTCTGTAGTGGAGATATTGCAACAATTGCTCACCTAACATGGAAGCACTTACTAACTAAAGAAAAATAGAAAGAACTCCTGTTAGGTGAGCACCTGATGCTCAAATGCAATTATTCTCTAAATATTATAACATACACTTCCAGAGCTGTTGTTTAGTTAACAGAACTTCAACCTCAATAGGTAAGCACTTACAAGCTTGAAGCTGTATTTCTATGAGGTTTCAAGACATCTGAAATTCAAAACTGCAATGTTCAGCCAGTTGGCCTGCATCACTGTTCTCATCCGAGGCCGTTCCTGCTATGGGCACTGTGGAAGAAGTGCCCACCTTTTTATCCCTTGAAAGGCCCTCAAGGCACCAAACCATTAAGTAGCTCCTCCCACATTTGTCCCGCTCTTTTCTGAGCTTGCTTGGTGAAGATTTTGAAAGTATAGAGAGATGGTTTTCTGTAGTGGGGATATCGCAACAATTGCTCACCTAACATGGAAGCACTTACTAACTAAAGAAAAATAGAAAGAACTCCTGTTAGGTGAGCCCCTGATGTTCAAATGCAATCCATCCTAAATATTATAACATACACTTCCAAAGTTGCTGTTTAGTTCACAGAACTTCAACCTCAAAAGGTAAGCACTTATAACCATGAAGCTGTATTTCTATGAGGTTTCAAGACATCTGAAATTCAAAACTGCAATGTTCAGCCAATGGGTCTGCATCCCTGTTCTTGTCTGAGGCTGTTCCTGTTATGGGTACTGTGGAAGAAGTGCTCGCCTTTTTATCCCTTGAAAGGCCCTGAAGGCACCAAACCATTAAGTAGCTCCTCCCACATGTTTCCCGCTCTTTCTGAGCTTGCTTGGTGAAGATTTTGAAAGTATAGGGAGATGGTTTTCTGTAGTGGGGATATTGCAACAATTGCTCACCTAACATGGAAGCACTTACTAACTAAAGAAAAATAGAAAGAACTCCTGTTAGGTGAACACCTGATGCTCAAATGTAATCCATCCCTAAATATTATACCATGTACTTCCAGAGTTGTTGTTTATTTCACAGAACTTCAAACTCAAAAGGTAAGCACTTACAAGCTTGAAGTTGTATTTCTATGAGGTTTCAAGACATCTGAAATTCAAAACTGCAATGTTCAGCCAAAGGGTCTGCATCCCTGTTCTTGTCTGAGGCTGTTCCTGGTATGGGCACTGTGGAAGAAGTTCTAGCCTTTTTATCCCTTGAAAGTCCCTGAAGGCACCAAACCATTAAGAAGCTCCTCCCACATTTTTCCCGCTCTTTTCTGAGCTTGCTTGGTGAAGATTTTGAAAGTATAGAGAGATGGTTTTCTGTAGTGGAGATATTGCAACAATTGCTCACCTAACATGGAAGCACTTACTAACTAAAGAAAAATAGAAATAACTCCTGTTAGGTGAGCACCTGATGTTCAAATGCAATCCATCCTAAATATTATAACATACACTTCCAAAATTGCTGTTTAGTTCACAGAACTTCAACCTCAAAAGGGAAGCACTTACACATATATAAAACGCAGGTGCCAACCTTGAAGCTGTATTTCTGTGAGGTTCCAAGACATCTGAAATTCAAAACTGCAATGTTCAGCCAGTGGGTCTGCATCCCTGTTCTTGTCTGAGGCTGTTCCTGTTATGGGCACTGTGGAAGAAGTGCTCGCCTTTTTATCCCTTGAAAGGCCCTGAAGGCACCAAAACATTAAGTAGCTCCTCCCACATTTTTCCCGCTCTTTTCTGAGCTTGATTGGTGAAGATTTTGAAAGTATAGAGAGATGGTTTTCTGTAGTGGGGATATTGCAACAATTGCTCACCTAACATGGAAGCACTTACTAACTAAAGAAAAATAGAAAGAACTCCTGTTAGGTGAGCACCTGATGCTCAAATGCAATTATTCTCTAAATATTATAACATACACTTCCAGAGCTGTTGTTTAGTTAACAGAGTTGTTGTTTATTTCACAGAACTCAAAAGGTAAGCACTTACAAGCTTGAAGCTGTATTTCTATGAGGTTTCAAGGCATCTGAAATTCAAAACTGCAATGTTCAGCCAAAGGGTCTGCATCCCTGTTCTTGTCAGAGGCTGTTTCTGGTATGGGCACTGTGGAAGAAGTGCCCACCTTTTTATCCCTTGAAAGGCCCTCAAGGCACCAAACCATTAAGTAGCTCCTCCCACATTTTTCCCGCTCTTTTCCGAGCTTGCTTGGTGAAGATTTTGAAAGTATAGAGAGATGGTTTTCTGTAGTGGGGATAGTGCAACAATTGCTCACCTAACATAGAAGCACTTACTAACTAAAGAAAAATAGAAAGAACTCCTGTTAGGTGAACACCTGATGCTCAAATGCAATCCATCCCTAAATAGTATACCATGTACTTCCAGAGTTGTTGTTTATTTCACAGAACTTCAAACTCAAAAGGTAAGCACTTATAACCACGAAGCTGTATTTCTATGAGGTTTCAAGACATCTGAAATTCAAAACTGCAATGTTCAGCCAGTTGGCCTGCATCACTGTTGTCATCCGAGGCCGTTCCTGCTATGGGCACTGTGGAGAAGGGCCCACCTTTTTATCCCTTGAAAGGCCCTCAAGGCACCAGACCATTAAGTAGCTCCTCCCACATTTTTCCCGCTCTTTTCTGAGGTTGCTTGGTGAAGATTTTGAAAGTATAGAGAGATGTTTTTCTGTAGTGGGGATATTGCAACAATTGCTCACCTAACATGAAAGCACTTACTAACTAAAGAAAAATAGAAAGAACTCCTGTTAGGTGAACACCTGATGCTCAAATGCAATCCATCCCTAAATATTATACCATGTACTTCCAGAGTTGTTGTTTATTTCACAGAACTTCAAACTCAAAAGGTAAGCACTTACAAGCTTGAAGCTGTATTTCTTTGAGGTTTCAAGGCATCTGAAATTCAAAACTGCAATGTTCAGCCAAAGGGTCTGCATCCCTGTTCTTGTCAGAGGCTGTTTCTGGTATGGGCACTGTGGAATAGGTGCTCGCCTTTTTATCCCTTGAAAGGCCCTGAAGGCACCAAACCATTAAGTAGCTCCTCCCACATTTTTCCCGCTCTTTTCTGAGCTTGCTTGGTGAAGATTTTGAAAGTATAGAGAGATGGTTTTCTGTAGTGGGGATATTGCAACAATTGCTCACCTAACATGGAAGCACTTACTAACTAAAGAAAAATAGAAATAACTCCTGTTAGGTGAACACCTGATGCTCAAATGCAATCCATCCCTAAATATTATACCATGTACTTCCAGAGTTGTTGTTTATTTCACAGAACTTCAAACTCAAAAGGTAAGCACTTATAACCATGAAGCTGTATTTCTATGAGGTTTCAAGACATCTGAAATTCAAAACTGCAATGTTCAGCCAGTTGGCCTGCATCACTGTTGTCATCCGAGGCCGTTCCTGCTATGGGCACTGTGGAGAAGGGCCCACCTTTTTATCCCTTGAAAGGCCCTCAAGCACCAGACCATTAAGTAGCGCCTCCCACATTTTTCCCGCTCTTTTCTGAGGTTGCTTGGTGAAGATTTTGAAAGTATAGAGAGATGGTTTTCTGTAGTGGGGATATTGCAACAATTGCTCACCTAACATGGAAGCACTTACTAACTAAAGAAAAATAGAAAGAACTCCTGTTAGGTGAACACCTGATGCTCAAATGCAATCCATCCCTAAATATTATACCATGTATTTCCAGAGTTGTTTATTTCACAGAACTTCAAACTCAAAAGGTAAGCACTTACAAGCTTGAAGCTGTATTTCTATGAGGTTTCAAGGCATCTGAAATTCAAAACTGCAATGTTCAGCCAAAGGGTCTGCATCCCTGTTCTTGTCAGAGGCTGTTTCTGGTATGGGCACTGTGGAATAAGTGCTCGCCTTTTTATCCCTTGAAAGGCCCTGAAGGCACCAAACCATTAAGTAGCTCCTCCCACATTTTTCCAGCTCTTTTCTGAGCTTGCTTGGTGAAGATTTTGAAAGTATAGAGAGATGGTTTTCTGTAGTGGGGATATTGCAACAATTGCTCACCTAACATGGAAGCACTTACTAACTAAAGAAAAATAGAAAGAACTCCTGTTAGGTGAACACCTGATGCTCAAATGCAATCCATCCCTAAATATTATACCATGTACTTCCAGAGTTGTTGTTTATTTCACAGAACTTCAAACTCAAAAGGTAAGCACTTACAAGCTTGAAGCTGTATTTCTATGAGGTTTCAAGACATCTGAAATTCAAAACTGCAATGTTCAGCCAGTTGGCCTGCATCACTGTTCTCATCCGAGGCCGTTCCTGCTATGGGCACTGTGGAAGAAGTGCCCACCTTTTTATCCCTTGAAAGGCCCTCAAGGCACCAAACCATTAAGTAGCTCCTCCTACATTTTTCCCGCTCTTTTCTGAGCTTGCTTGGTGAAGATTTTGAAAGTATAGAGAGATGGTTTTCTGTAGTAGAGATATTGCTTGGTGAAGATTTTGAAAGTATAGAGAGATGGTTTTCTGTAGTGGGGATAGTGCAACAATTGCTCACCTAACATAGAAGCACTTACTAACTAAAGAAAAATAGAAAGAACTCCTGTTAGGTGAACACCTGATGCTCAAATGCAATCCATCCCTAAATAGTATACCATGTACTTCCAGAGTTGTTGTTTATTTCACAGAACTTCAAACTCAAAAGGTAAGCACTTATAACCATGAAGCTGTATTTCTATGAGGTTTCAAGACATCTGAAATTCAAAACTGCAATGTTCAGCCAGTTGGCCTGCATCACTGTTGTCATCCGAGGCCGTTCCTGCTATGGGCACTGTGGAGAAGGGCCCACCTTTTTATCCATTGAAAGGCCCTCAAGGCACCAGACCAGTAAGTAGCTCCTCCCACATTTTTCCCGCTCTTTTCTGAGGTTGCTTGGTGAAGATTTTGAAAGTATAGAGAGATGGTTTTCTGTAGTGGGGATATTGCAACAATTGCTCACCTAACATGGAAGCACTTACTAACTAAAGAAAAATAGAAAGAACTCCTGTTAGGTGAGCACCTGATGTTCAAATGCAATCCATCCTAAATATTATAACATACACTTCCAAAGTTGCTGTTTAGTTCACAGAACTTCAACCTCAAAAGGTAAGCACTTATAACCATGAAGCTGTATTTCTATGAGGTTTCAAGACATCTGAAATTCAAAACTGCAATGTTCAGCCAATGGGTCTGCATCCCTGTTCTTGTCTGAGGCTGTTCCTGTTATGGGCACTGTGGAAGAAGTGCTCGCCTTTTTATCCCTTGAAAGGCCCTGAAGGCACCAAACCATTAAGTAGCTCCTCCCACATTTTTCCCGCTCTTTTCTGAGCTTGCTTGGTGAAGATTTTGAAAGTATAGAGAGATGGTTTTCTGTAGTGGGGATATTGCAACAATTGCTCACCTAACATGGAAGCACTTACTAACTAAAGAAAAATAGAAAGAACTCCTGTTAGGTGAACACCTGATGCTCAAATGTAATCCATCCCTAAATATTATACCATGTACTTCCAGAGTTGTTGTTTATTTCACAGAACTTCAAACTCAAAAGGTAAGCACTTACAAGCTTGAAGCTGTATTTCTATGAGGTTTCAAGACATCTGAAATTCAAAACTGCGATGTTCAGCCAAAGGGTCTGCATCCCTGTTCTTGTCTGAGGCTGTTCCTGGTATGGGCACTGTGGAAGAAGTTCTAGCCTTTTTATCCCTTGAAAGTCCCTGAAGGCACCAAACCATTAAGAAGCTCCTCCCACATTTTTCCCGCTCTTTTCTGAGCTTGCTTGGTGAAGATTTTGAAAGTATAGAGAGATGGTTTTCTGTAGTGGAGATATTGCAACAATTGCTCACCTAACATGGAAGCACTTGCTAACTAAAGAAAAATAGAAATAACTCCTGTTAGATGAGCACCTGATGTTCAAATGCAATCCATCCTAAATATTATAACATACACTTCCAAAATTGCTGTTTAGTTCACAGAACTTCAACCTCAAAAGGGAAGCACTTACACATATATAAAACGCAGGTGCCAACCTTGAAGCTGTATTTCTGTGAGGTTCCAAGACATCTGAAATTCAAAACTGCAATGTTCAGCCAGTGGGTCTGCATCCCTGTTCTTGTCTGAGGCTGTTCCTGTTATGGGCACTGTGGAAGAAGTGCTCGCCTTTTTATCCCTTGAAAGGCCCTGAAGGCACCAAAACATTAAGTAGCTCCTCCCACATTTTTCCCGCTCTTTTCTGAGCTTGATTGGTGAAGATTTTGAAAGTATAGAGAGATGGTTTTCTGTAGTGGGGATATTGCAACAATTGCTCACCTAACATGGAAGCACTTACTAACTAAAGAAAAATAGAAAGAACTCCTGTTAGGTTAGCACCTGATGCTCAAATGCAATTATTCTCTAAATATTATAACATACACTTCCAGAGCTGTTGTTTAGTTAACAGAGTTGTTGTTTATTTCACAGAACTTCAAACTCAAAAGGTAAGCACTTACAAGCTTGAAGCTGTATTTCTATGAGGTTTCAAGGCATCTGAAATTCAAAACTGCAATGTTCAGCCAAAGGGTCTGCATCCCTGTTCTTGTCAGAGGCTGTTTCTGGTATGGGCACTGTGGAAGAAGTGCCCACCTTTTTATCCCTTGAAAGGCCCTCAAGGCACCAAACCATTAAGTAGCTCCTCCCACATTTTTCCCGCTCTTTTCCGAGCTTGCTTGGTGAAGATTTTGAAAGTATAGAGAGATGGTTTTCTGTAGTGGGGATAGTGCAACAATTGCTCACCTAACATAGAAGCACTTACTAACTAAAGAAAAATAGAAAGAACTCCTGTTAGGTGAACACCTGATGCTCAAATGTAATCCATCCCTAAATATTATACCATGTACTTCCAGAGTTGTTGTTTATTTCACAGAACTTCAAACTCAAAAGGTAAGCACTTACAAGCTTGAAGCTGTATTTCTATGAGGTTTCAAGACATCTGAAATTCAAAACTGCAATGTTCAGCCAAAGGGTCTGCATCCCTGTTCTTGTCTGAGGCTGTTCCTGGTATGGGCACTGTGGAAGAAGTTCTAGCCTTTTTATCCCTTGAAAGTCCCTGAAGGCACCAAACCATTAAGAAGCTCCTCCCACATTTTTCCCGCTCTTTTCTGAGCTTGCTTGGTGAAGATTTTGAAAGTATAGAGAGATGGTTTTCTGTAGTGGAGATATTGCAACAATTGCTCACCTAACATGGAAGCACTTGCTAACTAAAGAAAAATAGAAATAACTCCTGTTAGATGAGCACCTGATGTTCAAATGCAATCCATCCTAAATATTATAACATACACTTCCAAAATTGCTGTTTAGTTCACAGAACTTCAACCTCAAAAGGGAAGCACTTACACATATATAAAACGCAGGTGCCAACCTTGAAGCTGTATTTCTGTGAGGTTCCAAGACATCTGAAATTCAAAACTGCAATGTTCAGCCAGTGGGTCTGCATCCCTGTTCTTGTCTGAGGCTGGTATGGGCACTGTGGAATAAGTGCTCGCCTTTTTATCACTTGAAAGGCCCTGAAGGCACCAAACCATTAAGTAGCTCCTCCCACATTTTTCCCGCTCTTTTCTGAGCTTGCTTGGTGAAGATTTTGAAAGTATAGAGGGATGGTTTTCTGTAGTGGAGATATTGCAACAATTGCTCACCTAACACGGAAGCACTTACTAACTAAAGAAAAATAGAAAGAACTCCTGTTAGGTGAGCACCTGATGCTCAAATGCAATTATTCTCTAAATATTATAACATACACTTCCAGAGCTGTTGTTTAGTTAACAGAACTTCAACCTCAAAAGGTAAGCACTTATAACCATGAAGCTGTATTTCTATGAGGTTTCAAGACATCTGAAATTCAAAACTGCAATGTTCAGCCAATGGGTCTGCATCCCTGTTCTTGTCTGAGGCTGTTACTGTTATGGGCACTGTGGAAGAAGTGCTCGCCTTTTTATCCCTTGAAAGGCCCTGAAGGCACCAAACCATTAAGTAGCTCCTCCCACATTTTTCCCGCTCTTTTCTGAGCTTGCTTGGTGAAGATTTTGAAAGTATAGAGAGATGGTTTTCTGTAGTGGAGATATTGCAACAATTGCTCACCTAGCATGGAAGCACTTACTAACTAAAGAAAAATAGAAAGAACTCCTGTTAGGTGAGCACCTGATGCTCAAATGCAATTATTCTCTAAATATTATAACATACACTTCCAGAGCTGTTGTTTAGTTAACAGAACTTCAACCTCAATAGGTAAGCACTTACAAGCTTGAAGCTGTATTTCTATGAGGTTTCAAGACATCTGAAATTCAAAACTGCAATGTTCAGCCAGTTGGCCTGCATCACTGTTCTCATCCGAGGCCGTTCCTGCTATGGGCACTGTGGAAGAAGTGCCCACCTTTTTATCCCTTGAAAGTCCCTGAAGGCACCAAACCATTAAGTAGCTCCTCCCACATTTTTCCCGCTCTTTTCTGAGCTTGCTTGGTGAAGATTTTGAAAGTATAGAGAGATGGTTTTCTGTAGTGGAGATATTGCAACAATTGCTCACCTAACATGGAAGCACTTACTAACTAAAGAAAAATAGAAAGAACTCCTGTTAGGTGAGCACCTGATGCTCAAATGCAATTATTCTCTAAATATTATAACATACACTTCCAGAGCTGTTGTTTAGTTAACAGAACTTCAACCTCAATAGGTAAGCACTTACAAGCTTGAAGCTGTATTTCTATGAGGTTTCAAGACATCTGAAATTCAAAACTGCAATGTTCAGCCAGTTGGCCTGCATCACTGTTCTCATCCGAGGCCGTTCCTGCTATGGGCACTGTGGAAGAAGTGCCCACCTTTTTATCCCTTGAAAGGCCCTCAAGGCACCAAACCATTAAGTAGCTCCTCCCACATTTGTCCCGCTCTTTTCTGAGCTTGCTTGGTGAAGATTTTGAAAGTATAGAGAGATGGTTTTCTGTAGTGGGGATATCGCAACAATTGCTCACCTAACATGGAAGCACTTACTAACTAAAGAAAAATAGAAAGAACTCCTGTTAGGTGAGCACCTGATGTTCAAATGCAATCCATCCTAAATATTATAACATACACTTCCAAAGTTGCTGTTTAGTTCACAGAACTTCAACCTCAAAAGGTAAGCACTTATAACCATGAAGCTGTATTTCTATGAGGTTTCAAGACATCTGAAATTCAAAACTGCAATGTTCAGCCAATGGGTCTGCATCCCTGTTCTTGTCTGAGGCTGTTCCTGTTATGGGTACTGTGGAAGAAGTGCTCGCCTTTTTATCCCTTGAAAGGCCCTGAAGGCACCAAACCATTAAGTAGCTCCTCCCACATGTTTCCCGCTCTTTCTGAGCTTGCTTGGTGAAGATTTTGAAAGTATAGGGAGATGGTTTTCTGTAGTGGGGATATTGCAACAATTGCTCACCTAACATGGAAGCACTTACTAACTAAAGAAAAATAGAAAGAACTCCTGTTAGGTGAACACCTGATGCTCAAATGTAATCCATCCCTAAATATTATACCATGTACTTCCAGAGTTGTTGTTTATTTCACAGAACTTCAAACTCAAAAGGTAAGCACTTACAAGCTTGAAGTTGTATTTCTATGAGGTTTCAAGACATCTGAAATTCAAAACTGCAATGTTCAGCCAAAGGGTCTGCATCCCTGTTCTTGTCTGAGGCTGTTCCTGGTATGGGCACTGTGGAAGAAGTTCTAGCCTTTTTATCCCTTGAAAGTCCCTGAAGGCACCAAACCATTAAGAAGCTCCTCCCACATTTTTCCCGCTCTTTTCTGAGCTTGCTTGGTGAAGATTTTGAAAGTATAGAGAGATGGTTTTCTGTAGTGGAGATATTGCAACAATTGCTCACCTAACATGGAAGCACTTACTAACTAAAGAAAAATAGAAATAACTCCTGTTAGGTGAGCACCTGATGTTCAAATGCAATCCATCCTAAGTATTATAACATACACTTCCAAAATTGCTGTTTAGTTCACAGAACTTCAACCTCAAAAGGGAAGCACTTACACATATATAAAACGCAGGTGCCAACCTTGAAGCTGTATTTCTGTGAGGTTCCAAGACATCTGAAATTCAAAACTGCAATGTTCAGCCAGTGGGTCTGCATCCCTGTTCTTGTCTGAGGCTGTTCCTGTTATGGGCACTGTGGAAGAAGTGCTCGCCTTTTTATCCCTTGAAAGGCCCTGAAGGCACCAAAACATTAAGTAGCTCCTCCCACATTTTTCCCGCTCTTTTCTGAGCTTGATTGGTGAAGATTTTGAAAGTATAGAGAGATGGTTTTCTGTAGTGGGGATATTGCAACAATTGCTCACCTAACATGGAAGCACTTACTAACTAAAGAAAAATAGAAAGAACTCCTGTTAGGTGAGCACCTGATGCTCAAATGCAATTATTCTCTAAATATTATAACATACACTTCCAGAGCTGTTGTTTAGTTAACAGAGTTGTTGTTTATTTCACAGAACTCAAAAGGTAAGCACTTACAAGCTTGAAGCTGTATTTCTATGAGGTTTCAAGGCATCTGAAATTCAAAACTGCAATGTTCAGCCAAAGGGTCTGCATCCCTGTTCTTGTCAGAGGCTGTTTCTGGTATGGGCACTGTGGAAGAAGTGCCCACCTTTTTATCCCTTGAAAGGCCCTCAAGGCACCAAACCATTAAGTAGCTCCTCCCACATTTTTCCCGCTCTTTTCCGAGCTTGCTTGGTGAAGATTTTGAAAGTATAGAGAGATGGTTTTCTGTAGTGGGGATAGTGCAACAATTGCTCACCTAACATAGAAGCACTTACTAACTAAAGAAAAATAGAAAGAACTCCTGTTAGGTGAACACCTGATGCTCAAATGCAATCCATCCCTAAATAGTATACCATGTACTTCCAGAGTTGTTGTTTATTTCACAGAACTTCAAACTCAAAAGGTAAGCACTTATAACCACGAAGCTGTATTTCTATGAGGTTTCAAGACATCTGAAATTCAAAACTGCAATGTTCAGCCAGTTGGCCTGCATCACTGTTGTCATCCGAGGCCTTTCCTGCTATGGGCACTGTGGAGAAGGGCCCACCTTTTTATCCCTTGAAAGGCCCTCAAGGCACCAGACCATTAAGTAGCTCCTCCCACATTTTTCCCGCTCTTTTCTGAGGTTGCTTGGTGAAGATTTTGAAAGTATAGAGAGATGTTTTTCTGTAGTGGGGATATTGCAACAATTGCTCACCTAACATGAAAGCACTTACTAACTAAAGAAAAATAGAAAGAACTCCTGTTAGGTGAACACCTGATGCTCAAATGCAATCCATCCCTAAATATTATACCATGTACTTCCAGAGTTGTTGTTTATTTCACAGAACTTCAAACTCAAAAGGTAAGCACTTACAAGCTTGAAGCTGTATTTCTTTGAGGTTTCAAGGCATCTGAAATTCAAAACTGCAATGTTCAGCCAAAGGGTCTGCATCCCTGTTCTTGTCAGAGGCTGTTTCTGGTATGGGCACTGTGGAATAGGTGCTCGCCTTTTTATCCCTTGAAAGGCCCTGAAGGCACCAAACCATTAAGTAGCTCCTCCCACATTTTTCCCGCTCTTTTCTGAGCTTGCTTGGTGAAGATTTTGAAAGTATAGAGAGATGGTTTTCTGTAGTGGGGATATTGCAACAATTGCTCACCTAACATGGAAGCACTTACTAACTAAAGAAAAATAGAAAGAACTCCTGTTAGGTGAACACCTGATGCTCAAATGCAATCCATCCCTAAATATTATACCATGTACTTCCAGAGTTGTTGTTTATTTCACAGAACTTCAAACTCAAAAGGTAAGCACTTACAAGCTTGAAGCTGTATTTCTATGAGGTTTCAAGACATCTGAAATTCAAAACTGCAATGTTCAGCCAAAGGGTCTGCATCCCTGTTCTTGTCTGAGGCTCTTCCTGGTATGGGCACTGTGGAAGAAGTTCTAGCCTTTTTATCCCTTGAAAGTCCCTGAAGGCACCAAACCATTAAGAAGCTCCTCCCACATTTTTCCCGCTCTTTTCTGAGCTTGCTTGGTGAAGATTTTGAAAGTATAGAGAGATGGTTTTCTGTAGTGGAGATATTGCAACAATTGCTCACCTAACATGGAAGCACTTGCTAACTAAAGAAAAATAGAAATAACTCCTGTTAGATGAGCACCTGATGTTCAAATGCAATCCATCCTAAATATTATAACATACACTTCCAAAATTGCTGTTTAGTTCACAGAACTTCAACCTCAAAAGGGAAGCACTTACACATATATAAAACGCAGGTGCCAACAATGAAGCTGTATTTCTGTGAGGTTCCAAGACATCTGAAATTCAAAACTGCAATGTTCAGCCAGTGGGTCTGCATCCCTGTTCTTGTCTGAGGCTGTTCCTGTTATGGGCACTGTGGAAGAAGTGCTCGCCTTTTTATCCCTTGAAAGGCCCTGAAGGCACCAAAACATTAAGTAGCTCCTCCCACATTTTTCCCGCTCTTTTCTGAGCTTGATTGGTGAAGATTTTGAAAGTATAGAGAGATGGTTTTCTGTAGTGGGGATATTGCAACAATTGCTCACCTAACATGGAAGCACTTACTAACTAAAGAAAAATAGAAAGAACTCCTGTTAGGTTAGCACCTGATGCTCAAATGCAATTATTCTCTAAATATTATAACATACACTTCCAGAGCTGTTGTTTAGTTAACAGAGTTGTTGTTTATTTCACAGAACTTCAAACTCAAAAGGTAAGCACTTACAAGCTTGAAGCTGTATTTCTATGAGGTTTCAAGGCATCTGAAATTCAAAACTGCAATGTTCAGCCAAAGGGTCTGCATCCCTGTTCTTGTCAGAGGCTGTTTCTGGTATGGGCACTGTGGAAGAAGTGCCCACCTTTTTATCCCTTGAAAGGCCCTCAAGGCACCAAACCATTAAGTAGCTCCTCCCACATTTTTCCCGCTCTTTTCCGAGCTTGCTTGGTGAAGATTTTGAAAGTATAGAGAGATGGTTTTCTGTAGTGGGGATAGTGCAACAATTGCTCACCTAACATAGAAGCACTTACTAACTAAAGAAAAATAGAAAGAACTCCTGTTAGGTGAACACCTGATGCTCAAATGTAATCCATCCCTAAATATTATACCATGTACTTCCAGAGTTGTTGTTTATTTCACAGAACTTCAAACTCAAAAGGTAAGCACTTACAAGCTTGAAGCTGTATTTCTATGAGGTTTCAAGACATCTGAAATTCAAAACTGCAATGTTCAGCCAAAGGGTCTGCATCCCTGTTCTCGTCTGAGGCTGTTCCTGGTATGGGCACTGTGGAAGAAGTTCTAGCCTTTTTATCCCTTGAAAGTCCCTGAAGGCACCAAACCATTAAGAAGCTCCTCCCACATTTTTCCCGCTCTTTTCTGAGCTTGCTTGGTGAAGATTTTGAAAGTATAGAGAGATGGTTTTCTGTAGTGGAGATATTGCAACAATTGCTCACCTAACATGGAAGCACTTGCTAACTAAAGAAAAATAGAAATAACTCCTGTTAGATGAGCACCTGATGTTCAAATGCAATCCATCCTAAATATTATAACATACACTTCCAAAATTGCTGTTTAGTTCACAGAACTTCAACCTCAAAAGGGAAGCACTTACACATATATAAAACGCAGGTGCCAACCTTGAAGCTGTATTTCTGTGAGGTTCCAAGACATCTGAAATTCAAAACTGCAATGTTCAGCCAGTGGGTCTGCATCCCTGTTCTTGTCTGAGGCTGTTCCTGTTATGGGCACTGTGGAAGAAGTGCTCGCCTTTTTATCCCTTGAAAGGCCCTGAAGGCACCAAAACATTAAGTAGCTCCTCCCACATTTTTCCCGCTCTTTTCTGAGCTTGATTGGTGAAGATTTTGAAAGTATAGAGAGATGGTTTTCTGTAGTGGGGATATTGCAACAATTGCTCACCTAACATGGAAGCACTTACTAACTAAAGAAAAATAGAAAGAACTCCTGTTAGGTTAGCACCTGATGCTCAAATGCAATTATTCTCTAAATATTATAACATACACTTCCAGAGCTGTTGTTTAGTTAACAGAGTTGTTGTTTATTTCACAGAACTTCAAACTCAAAAGGTAAGCACTTACAAGCTTGAAGCTGTATTTCTATGAGGTTTCAAGGCATCTGAAATTCAAAACTGCAATGTTCAGCCAAAGGGTCTGCATCCCTGTTCTTGTCAGAGGCTGTTTCTGGTATGGGCACTGTGGAAGAAGTGCCCACCTTTTTATCCCTTGAAAGGCCCTCAAGGCACCAAACCATTAAGTAGCTCCTCCCACATTTTTCCCGCTCTTTTCCGAGCTTGCTTGGTGAAGATTTTGAAAGTATAGAGAGATGGTTTTCTGTAGTGGGGATAGTGCAACAATTGCTCACCTAACATAGAAGCACTTACTAACTAAAGAAAAATAGAAAGAACTCCTGTTAGGTGAACACCTGATGCTCAAATGCAATCCACCCCTAAATAGTATACCATGTACTTCCAGAGTTGTTGTTTATTTCACAGAACTTCAAACTCAAAAGGTAAGCACTTATAACCATGAAGCTGTATTTCTATGAGGTTTCAAGACATCTGAAATTCAAAACTGCAATGTTCAGCCAGTTGGCCTGCATCACTGTTGTCATCCGAGGTCGTTCCTGCTATGGGCACTGTGGAGAAGGGCCCACCTTTTTATCCCTTGAAAGGCCCTCAAGGCACCAGACCATTAAGTAGCTCCTCCCACATTTTTCCCGCTCTTTTCTGGGGTTGCTTGGTGAAGATTTTGAAAGTATAGAGAGATGGTTTTCTGTAGTGGGGATATTGCAACAATTGCTCACCTAACATGGAAGCACTTACTAACTAAAGAAAAATTGAAAGAACTCCTGTTAGGTGAACACCTGATGCTCAAATGCAATCCATCCCTAAATATTATACCATGTACTTCCAGAGTTGTTGTTTATTTCACAGAACTTCAAACTCAAAAGGTAAGCACTTACAAGCTTGAAGCTGTATTTCTATGAGGTTTCAAGACATCTGAAATTCAAAACTGCAATGTTCAGCCTAAGGGTCTGCATCCCTGTTCTTGTCTGAGGCTGTTCCTGGTATGGGCACTGTGGAAGAAGTTCTAGCCTTTTTATCCCTTGAAAGTCCCTGAAGGCACCAAACCATTAAGAAGCTCCTCCCACATTTTTCCCGCTCTTTTCCGAGCTTGCTTGGTGAAGATTTTGAAAGTATAGAGAGATGGTTTTCTGTAGTGGGGATAGTGCAACAATTGCTCACCTAACATAGAAGCACTTACTAACTAAAGAAAAATAGAAAGAACTCCTGTTAGGTGAACACCTGATGCTCAAATGCAATCCATCCCTAAATAGTATACCATGTACTTCCAGAGTTGTTGTTTATTTCACAGAACTTCAAACTCAAAAGGTAAGCACTTATAACCATGAAGCTGTATTTCTATGAGGTTTCAAGACATCTGAAATTCAAAACTGCAATGTTCAGCCAGTTGGCCTGCATCACTGTTGTCATCCGAGGCCGTTCCTGCTATGGGCACTGTGGAGAAGGGCCCACCTTTTTATCCCTTGAAAGGCCCTCAAGGCACCAGACCAGTAAGTAGCTCCTCCCACATTTTTCCCGCTCTTTTCTGAGGTTGCTTGGTGAAGATTTTGAAAGTATAGAGAGATGGTTTTCTGTAGTGGGGATATTGCAACAATTGCTCACCTAACATGGAAGCACTTACTAACTAAAGAAAAATAGAAAGAACTCCTGTTAGGTGAGCACCTGATGTTCAAATGCAATCCATCCTAAATATTATAACATACACTTCCAAAGTTGCTGTTTAGTTCACAGAACTTCAACCTCAAAAGGTAAGCACTTATAACCATGAAGCTGTATTTCTATGAGGTTTCAAGACATCTGAAATTCAAAACTGCAATGTTCAGCCAATGGGTCTGCATCCCTGTTCTTGTCTGAGGCTGTTCCTGTTATGGGCACTGTGGAAGAAGTGCTCGCCTTTTTATCCCTTGAAAGGCCCTGAAGGCACCAAACCATTAAGTAGCTCCTCCCACATTTTTCCCGCTCTTTTCTGAGCTTGCTTGGTGAAGATTTTGAAAGTATAGAGAGATGGTTTTCTGTAGTGGGGATATTGCAACAATTGCTCACCTAACATGGAAGCACTTACTAACTAAAGAAAAATAGAAAGAACTCCTGTTAGGTGAACACCTGATGCTCAAATGTAATCCATCCCTAAATATTATACCATGTACTTCCAGAGTTGTTGTTTATTTCACAGAACTTCAAACTCAAAAGGTAAGCACTTACAAGCTTGAAGCTGTATTTCTATGAGGTTTCAAGACATCTGAAATTCAAAACTGCAATGTTCAGCCAAAGGGTCTGCATCCCTGTTCTTGTCTGAGGCTGTTCCTGGTATGGGCACTGTGGAAGAAGTTCTAGCCTTTTTATCCCTTGAAAGTCCCTGAAGGCACCAAACCATTAAGAAGCTCCTCCCACATTTTTCCCGCTCTTTTCTGAGCTTGCTTGGTGAAGATTTTGAAAGTATAGAGAGATGGTTTTCTGTAGTGGAGATATTGCAACAATTGCTCACCTAACATGGAAGCACTTGCTAACTAAAGAAAAATAGAAATAACTCCTGTTAGATGAGCACCTGATGTTCAAATGCAATCCATCCTAAATATTATAACATACACTTCCAAAATTGCTGTTTAGTTCACAGAACTTCAACCTCAAAAGGGAAGCACTTACACATATATAAAACGCAGGTGCCAACCTTGAAGCTGTATTTCTGTGAGGTTTCAAGACATCTGAAATTCAAAACTGCAATGTTCAGCCAAAGGGTCTGCATCCCTGTTCTTGTCTGAGGCTGTTCCTGGTATGGGCACTGTGGAAGAAGTGCTCGCCTTTTTATCCCTTGAAAGGCCCTGAAGGCACCAAAACATTAAGAAGCTCCTCCCACATTTTTCCCACTCTTTTCTGAGCTTGCTTGGTGAAGATTTTGAAAGTATAGAGAGATGGTTTTCTGTAGTGGAGATATTGCAACAATTGCTCACCTAACATGGAAGCACTTGCTAACTAAAGAAAAATAGAAATAACTCCTGTTAGATGAGCACCTGATGTTCAAATGCAATCCATCCTAAATATTATAACATACACTTCCAAAATTGCTGTTTAGTTCACAGAACTTCAACCTCAAAAGGGAAGCACTTACACATATATAAAACGCAGGTGCCAACCTTGAAGCTGTATTTCTGTGAGGTTCCAAGACATCTGAAATTCAAAACTGCAATGTTCAGCCAGTGGGTCTGCATCCCTGTTCTTGTCTGAGGCTGGTATGGGCACTGTGGAATAAGTGCTCGCCTTTTTATCACTTGAAAGTCCCTGAAGGCACCAAACCATTAAGTAGCTCCTCCCACATTTTTCCCGCTCTTTTCTGAGCTTGCTTGGTGAAGATTTTGAAAGTATAGAGAGATGGTTTTCTGTAGTGGAGATATTGCAACAATTGCTCACCTAACATGGAAGCACTTACTAACTAAAGAAAAATAGAAAGAACTCCTGTTAGGTGAGCACCTGATGCTCAAATGCAATTATTCTCTAAATATTATAACATACACTTCCAGAGCTGTTGTTTAGTTAACAGAACTTCAACCTCAATAGGTAAGCACTTACAAGCTTGAAGCTGTATTTCTATGAGGTTTCAAGACATCTGAAATTCAAAACTGCAATGTTCAGCCAGTTGGCCTGCATCACTGTTCTCATCCGAGGCCGTTCCTGCTATGGGCACTGTGGAAGAAGTGCCCACCTTTTTATCCCTTGAAAGGCCCTCAAGGCACCAAACCATTAAGTAGCTCCTCCCACATTTGTCCCGCTCTTTTCTGAGCTTGCTTGGTGAAGATTTTGAAAGTATAGAGAGATGGTTTTCTGTAGTGGGGATATCGCAACAATTGCTCACCTAACATGGAAGCACTTACTAACTAAAGAAAAATAGAAAGAACTCCTGTTAGGTGAGCACCTGATGTTCAAATGCAATCCATCCTAAATATTATAACATACACTTCCAAAGTTGCTGTTTAGTTCACAGAACTTCAACCTCAAAAGGTAAGCACTTATAACCATGAAGCTGTATTTCTATGAGGTTTCAAGACATCTGAAATTCAAAACTGCAATGTTCAGCCAATGGGTCTGCATCCCTGTTCTTGTCTGAGGCTGTTCCTGTTATGGGTACTGTGGAAGAAGTGCTCGCCTTTTTATCCCTTGAAAGGCCCTGAAGGCACCAAACCATTAAGTAGCTCCTCCCACATGTTTCCCGCTCTTTCTGAGCTTGCTTGGTGAAGATTTTGAAAGTATAGAGAGATGGTTTTCTGTAGTGGGGATATTGCAACAATTGCTCACCTAACATGGAAGCACTTACTAACTAAAGAAAAATAGAAAGAACTCCTGTTAGGTGAGCACCTGATGCTCAAATGCAATTATTCTCTAAATATTATAACATACACTTCCAGAGCTGTTGTTTAGTTAACAGAACTTCAACCTCAATAGGTAAGCACTTACAAGCTTGAAGCTGTATTTCTATGAGGTTTCAAGACATCTGAAATTCAAAACTGCAATGTTCAGCCAGTTGGCCTGCATCACTGTTCTCATCCGAGGCCGTTCCTGCTATGGGCACTGTGGAAGAAGTGCCCACCTTTTTATCCCTTGAAAGTCCCTGAAGGCACCAAACCATTAAGTAGCTCCTCCCACATTTTTCCCGCTATTTTCTGAGCTTGCTTGGTGAAGATTTTGAAAGTATAGAGAGATGGTTTTCTGTAGTGGAGATATTGCAACAATTGCTCACCTAACATGGAAGCACTTACTAACTAAAGAAAAATAGAAAGAACTCCTGTTAGGTGAGCACCTGATGCTCAAATGCAATTATTCTCTAAATATTATAACATACACTTCCAGAGCTGTTGTTTAGTTAACAGAACTTCAACCTCAATAGGTAAGCACTTACAAGCTTGAAGCTGTATTTCTATGAGGTTTCAAGACATCTGAAATTCAAAACTGCAATGTTCAGCCAGTTGGCCTGCATCACTGTTCTCATCCGAGGCCGTTCCTGCTATGGGCACTGTGGAAGAAGTGCCCACCTTTTTATCCCTTGAAAGGCCCTCAAGGCACCAAACCATTAAGTAGCTCCTCCCACATTTGTCCCGCTCTTTTCTGAGCTTGCTTGGTGAAGATTTTGAAAGTATAGAGAGATGGTTTTCTGTAGTGGGGATATCGCAACAATTGCTCACCTAACATGGAAGCACTTACTAACTAAAGAAAAATAGAAAGAACTCCTGTTAGGTGAGCACCTGATGTTCAAATGCAATCCATCCTAAATATTATAACATACACTTCCAAAGTTGCTGTTTAGTTCACAGAACTTCAACCTCAAAAGGTAAGCACTTATAACCATGAAGCTGTATTTCTATGAGGTTTCAAGACATCTGAAATTCAAAACTTCAATGTTCAGCCAATGGGTCTGCATCCCTGTTCTTGTCTGAGGCTGTTCCTGTTATGGGCACTGTGGAAGAAGTGCTCGCCTTTTTATCCCTTGAAAGGCCCTGAAGGCACCAAACCATTAAGTAGCTCCTCCCACATTTTTCCCGCTCTTTTCTGAGCTTGCTTGGTGAAGATTTTGAAAGTATAGAGAGATGGTTTTCTGTAGTGGAGATATTGCAACAATTGCTCACCTAGCATGGAAGCACTTACTAACTAAAGAAAAATAGAAAGAACTCCTGTTAGGTGAGCACCTGATGCTCAAATGCAATTATTCTCTAAATATTATAACATACACTTCCAGAGCTGTTGTTTAGTTAACAGAACTTCAACCTCAATAGGTAAGCACTTACAAGCTTGAAGCTGTATTTCTATGAGGTTTCAAGACATCTGAAATTCAAAACTGCAATGTTCAGCCAGTTGGCCTGCATCACTGTTCTCATCCGAGGCCGTTCCTGCTATGGGCACTGTGGAAGAAGTGCCCACCTTTTTATCCCTTGAAAGTCCCTGAAGGCACCAAACCATTAAGTAGCTCCTCCCACATTTTTCCCGCTCTTTTCTGAGCTTGCTTGGTGAAGATTTTGAAAGTATAGAGAGATGGTTTTCTGTAGTGGAGATATTGCAACAATTGCTCACCTAACATGGAAGCACTTACTAACTAAAGAAAAATAGAAAGAACTCCTGTTAGGTGAGCACCTGATGCTCAAATGCAATTATTCTCTAAATATTATAACATACACTTCCAGAGCTGTTGTTTAGTTAACAGAACTTCAACCTCAATAGGTAAGCACTTACAAGCTTGAAGCTGTATTTCTATGAGGTTTCAAGACATCTGAAATTCAAAACTGCAATGTTCAGCCAGTTGGCCTGCATCACTGTTCTCATCCGAGGCCGTTCCTGCTATGGGCACTGTGGAAGAAGTGCCCACCTTTTTATCCCTTGAAAGGCCCTCAAGGCACCAAACCATTAAGTAGCTCCTCCCACATTTGTCCCGCTCTTTTCTGAGCTTGCTTGGTGAAGATTTTGAAAGTATAGAGAGATGGTTTTCTGTAGTGGGGATATCGCAACAATTGCTCACCTAACATGGAAGCACTTACTAACTAAAGAAAAATAGAAAGAACTCCTGTTAGGTGAGCACCTGATGTTCAAATGCAATCCATCCTAAATATTATAACATACACTTCCAAAGTTGCTGTTTAGTTCACAGAACTTCAACCTCAAAAGGTAAGCACTTATAACCATGAAGCTGTATTTCTATGAGGTTTCAAGACATCTGAAATTCAAAACTGCAATGTTCAGCCAATGGGTCTGCATCCCTGTTCTTGTCTGAGGCTGTTCCTGTTATGGGTACTGTGGAAGAAGTGCTCGCCTTTTTATCCCTTGAAAGGCCCTGAAGGCACCAAACCATTAAGTAGCTCCTCCCACATGTTTCCCGCTCTTTCTGAGCTTGCTTGGTGAAGATTTTGAAAGTATAGGGAGATGGTTTTCTGTAGTGGGGATATTGCAACAATTGCTCACCTAACATGGAAGCACTTACTAACTAAAGAAAAATAGAAAGAACTCCTGTTAGGTGAACACCTGATGCTCAAATGTAATCCATCCCTAAATATTATACCATGTACTTCCAGAGTTGTTGTTTATTTCACAGAACTTCAAACTCAAAAGGTAAGCACTTACAAGCTTGAAGTTGTATTTCTATGAGGTTTCAAGACATCTGAAATTCAAAACTGCAATGTTCAGCCAAAGGGTCTGCATCCCTGTTCTTGTCTGAGGCTGTTCCTGGTATGGGCACTGTGGAAGAAGTTCTAGCCTTTTTATCCCTTGAAAGTCCCTGAAGGCACCAAACCATTAAGAAGCTCCTCCCACATTTTTCCCGCTCTTTTCTGAGCTTGCTTGGTGAAGATTTTGAAAGTATAGAGAGATGGTTTTCTGTAGTGGAGATATTGCAACAATTGCTCACCTAACATGGAAGCACTTACTAACTAAAGAAAAATAGAAATAACTCCTGTTAGGTGAGCACCTGATGTTCAAATGCAATCCATCCTAAATATTATAACATACACTTCCAAAATTGCTGTTTAGTTCACAGAACTTCAACCTCAAAAGGGAAGCACTTACACATATATAAAACGCAGGTGCCAACCTTGAAGCTGTATTTCTGTGAGGTTCCAAGACATCTGAAATTCAAAACTGCAATGTTCAGCCAGTGGGTCTGCATCCCTGTTCTTGTCTGAGGCTGTTCCTGTTATGGGCACTGTGGAAGAAGTGCTCGCCTTTTTATCCCTTGAAAGGCCCTGAAGGCACCAAAACATTAAGTAGCTCCTCCCACATTTTTCCCGCTCTTTTCTGAGCTTGATTGGTGAAGATTTTGAAAGTATAGAGAGATGGTTTTCTGTAGTGGGGATATTGCAACAATTGCTCACCTAACATGGAAGCACTTACTAACTAAAGAAAAATAGAAAGAACTCCTGTTAGGTGAGCACCTGATGCTCAAATGCAATTATTCTCTAAATATTATAACATACACTTCCAGAGCTGTTGTTTAGTTAACAGAGTTGTTGTTTATTTCACAGAACTCAAAAGGTAAGCACTTACAAGCTTGAAGCTGTATTTCTATGAGGTTTCAAGGCATCTGAAATTCAAAACTGCAATGTTCAGCCAAAGGGTCTGCATCCCTGTTCTTGTCAGAGGCTGTTTCTGGTATGGGCACTGTGGAAGAAGTGCCCACCTTTTTATCCCTTGAAAGGCCCTCAAGGCACCAAACCATTAAGTAGCTCCTCCCACATTTTTCCCGCTCTTTTCCGAGCTTGCTTGGTGAAGATTTTGAAAGTATAGAGAGATGGTTTTCTGTAGTGGGGATAGTGCAACAATTGCTCACCTAACATAGAAGCACTTACTAACTAAAGAAAAATAGAAAGAACTCCTGTTAGGTGAACACCTGATGCTCAAATGCAATCCATCCCTAAATAGTATACCATGTACTTCCAGAGTTGTTGTTTATTTCACAGAACTTCAAACTCAAAAGGTAAGCACTTATAACCACGAAGCTGTATTTCTATGAGGTTTCAAGACATCTGAAATTCAAAACTGCAATGTTCAGCCAGTTGGCCTGCATCACTGTTGTCATCCGAGGCCGTTCCTGCTATGGGCACTGTGGAGAAGGGCCCACCTTTTTATCCCTTGAAAGGCCCTCAAGGCACCAGACCATTAAGTAGCTCCTCCCACATTTTTCCCGCTCTTTTCTGAGGTTGCTTGGTGAAGATTTTGAAAGTATAGAGAGATGTTTTTCTGTAGTGGGGATATTGCAACAATTGCTCACCTAACATGAAAGCACTTACTAACTAAAGAAAAATAGAAAGAACTCCTGTTAGGTGAACACCTGATGCTCAAATGCAATCCATCCCTAAATATTATACCATGTACTTCCAGAGTTGTTGTTTATTTCACAGAACTTCAAACTCAAAAGGTAAGCACTTACAAGCTTGAAGCTGTATTTCTATGAGGTTTCAAGACATCTGAAATTCAAAACTGCAATGTTCAGCCAAAGGGTCTGCATCCCTGTTCTTGTCTGAGGCTCTTCCTGGTATGGGCACTGTGGAAGAAGTTCTAGCCTTTTTATCCCTTGAAAGTCCCTGAAGGCACCAAACCATTAAGAAGCTCCTCCCACATTTTTCCCGCTCTTTTCTGAGCTTGCTTGGTGAAGATTTTGAAAGTATAGAGAGATGGTTTTCTGTAGTGGAGATATTGCAACAATTGCTCACCTAACATGGAAGCACTTACTAACTAAAGAAAAATAGAAATAACTCCTGTTAGGTGAGCACCTGATGTTCAAATGCAACCCATCCCTAAATATTATACCATGTACTTCCAGAGTTGTTGTTTATTTCACAGAACTTCAAACTCAAAAGGTAAGCACTTATAACCATGAAGCTGTATTTCTATGAGGTTTCAAGACATCTGAAATTCAAAACTGCAATGTTCAGCCAGTTGGCCTGCATCACTGTTGTCATCCGAGGCCGTTCCTGCTATGGGCACTGTGGAGAAGGGCCCACCTTTTTATCCCTTGAAAGGCCCTCAAGCACCAGACCATTAAGTAGCGCCTCCCACATTTTTCCCGCTCTTTTCTGAGGTTGCTTGGTGAAGATTTTGAAAGTATAGAGAGATGGTTTTCTGTAGTGGGGATATTGCAACAATTGCTCACCTAACATGGAAGCACTTACTAACTAAAGAAAAATAGAAAGAACTCCTGTTAGGTGAACACCTGATGCTCAAATGCAATCCATCCCTAAATATTATACCATGTATTTCCAGAGTTGTTTATTTCACAGAACTTCAAACTCAAAAGGTAAGCACTTACAAGCTTGAAGCTGTATTTCTATGAGGTTTCAAGGCATCTGAAATTCAAAACTGCAATGTTCAGCCAAAGGGTCTGCATCCCTGTTCTTGTCAGAGGCTGTTTCTGGTATGGGCACTGTGGAATAAGTGCTCGCCTTTTTATCCCTTGAAAGGCCCTGAAGGCACCAAACCATTAAGTAGCTCCTCCCACATTTTTCCAGCTCTTTTCTGAGCTTGCTTGGTGAAGATTTTGAAAGTATAGAGAGATGGTTTTCTGTAGTGGGGATATTGCAACAATTGCTCACCTAACATGGAAGCACTTACTAACTAAAGAAAAATAGAAAGAACTCCTGTTAGGTGAACACCTGATGCTCAAATGCAATCCATCCCTAAATATTATACCATGTACTTCCAGAGTTGTTGTTTATTTCACAGAACTTCAAACTCAAAAGGTAAGCACTTACAAGCTTGAAGCTGTATTTCTATGAGGTTTCAAGACATCTGAAATTCAAAACTGCAATGTTCAGCCAGTTGGCCTGCATCACTGTTCTCATCCGAGGCCGTTCCTGCTATGGGCACTGTGGAAGAAGTGCCCACCTTTTTATCCCTTGAAAGGCCCTCAAGGCACCAAACCATTAAGTAGCTCCTCCTACATTTTTCCCGCTCTTTTCTGAGCTTGCTTGGTGAAGATTTTGAAAGTATAGAGAGATGGTTTTCTGTAGTAGAGATATTGCAACAATTGCTCACCTAACATGGAAGCACTTACTAACTAAAGAAAAATAGAAAGAACTCCTGTTAGGTGAACACCTGATGCTCAAATGTAATCCATCCCTAAATATTATACCATGTACTTCCAGAGTTGTTGTTTATTTCACAGAACTTCAAACTCAAAAGGTAAGCACTTACAAGCTTGAAGCTGTATTTCTATGAGGTTTCAAGACATCTGAAATTCAAAACTGCAATGTTCAGCCAAAGGGTCTGCATCCCTGTTCTTGTCTGAGGCTGTTCCTGGTATGGGCACTGTGGAAGAAGTTCTAGCCTTTTTATCCCTTGAAAGTCCCTGAAGGCACCAAACCATTAAGAAGCTCCTCCCACATTTTTCCCGCTCTTTTCTGAGCTTGCTTGGTGAAGATTTTGAAAGTATAGAGAGATGGTTTTCTGTAGTGGAGATATTGCAACAATTGCTCACCTAACATGGAAGCACTTGCTAACTAAAGAAAAATAGAAATAACTCCTGTTAGATGAGCACCTGATGTTCAAATGCAATCCATCCTAAATATTATAACATACACTTCCAAAATTGCTGTTTAGTTCACAGAACTTCAACCTCAAAAGGGAAGCACTTACACATATATAAAACGCAGGTGCCAACAATGAAGCTGTATTTCTGTGAGGTTCCAAGACATCTGAAATTCAAAACTGCAATGTTCAGCCAGTGGGTCTGCATCCCTGTTCTTGTCTGAGGCTGTTCCTGTTATGGGCACTGTGGAAGAAGTGCTCGCCTTTTTATCCCTTGAAAGGCCCTGAAGGCACCAAAACATTAAGTAGCTCCTCCCACATTTTTCCCGCTCTTTTCTGAGCTTGATTGGTGAAGATTTTGAAAGTATAGAGAGATGGTTTTCTGTAGTGGGGATATTGCAACAATTGCTCACCTAACATGGAAGCACTTACTAACTAAAGAAAAATAGAAAGAACTCCTGTTAGGTTAGCACCTGATGCTCAAATGCAATTATTCTCTAAATATTATAACATACACTTCCAGAGCTGTTGTTTAGTTAACAGAGTTGTTGTTTATTTCACAGAACTTCAAACTCAAAAGGTAAGCACTTACAAGCTTGAAGCTGTATTTCTATGAGGTTTCAAGGCATCTGAAATTCAAAACTGCAATGTTCAGCCAAAGGGTCTGCATCCCTGTTCTTGTCAGAGGCTGTTTCTGGTATGGGCACTGTGGAAGAAGTGCCCACCTTTTTATCCCTTGAAAGGCCCTCAAGGCACCAAACCATTAAGTAGCTCCTCCCACATTTTTCCCGCTCTTTTCCGAGCTTGCTTGGTGAAGATTTTGAAAGTATAGAGAGATGGTTTTCTGTAGTGGGGATAGTGCAACAATTGCTCACCTAACATAGAAGCACTTACTAACTAAAGAAAAATAGAAAGAACTCCTGTTAGGTGAACACCTGATGCTCAAATGTAATCCATCCCTAAATATTATACCATGTACTTCCAGAGTTGTTGTTTATTTCACAGAACTTCAAACTCAAAAGGTAAGCACTTACAAGCTTGAAGCTGTATTTCTATGAGGTTTCAAGACATCTGAAATTCAAAACTGCAATGTTCAGCCAAAGGGTCTGCATCCCTGTTCTTGTCTGAGGCTGTTCCTGGTATGGGCACTGTGGAAGAAGTTCTAGCCTTTTTATCCCTTGAAAGTCCCTGAAGGCACCAAACCATTAAGAAGCTCCTCCCACATTTTTCCCGCTCTTTTCTGAGCTTGCTTGGTGAAGATTTTGAAAGTATAGAGAGATGGTTTTCTGTAGTGGAGATATTGCAACAATTGCTCACCTAACATGGAAGCACTTGCTAACTAAAGAAAAATAGAAATAACTCCTGTTAGATGAGCACCTGATGTTCAAATGCAATCCATCCTAAATATTATAACATACACTTCCAAAATTGCTGTTTAGTTCACAGAACTTCAACCTCAAAAGGGAAGCACTTACACATATATAAAACGCAGGTGCCAACCTTGAAGCTGTATTTCTGTGAGGTTCCAAGACATCTGAAATTCAAAACTGCAATGTTCAGCCAGTGGGTCTGCATCCCTGTTCTTGTCTGAGGCTGTTCCTGTTATGGGCACTGTGGAAGAAGTGCTCGCCTTTTTATCCCTTGAAAGGCCCTGAAGGCACCAAAACATTAAGTAGCTCCTCCCACATTTTTCCCGCTCTTTTCTGAGCTTGATTGGTGAAGATTTTGAAAGTATAGAGAGATGGTTTTCTGTAGTGGGGATATTGCAACAATTGCTCACCTAACATGGAAGCACTTACTAACTAAAGAAAAATAGAAAGAACTCCTGTTAGGTTAGCACCTGATGCTTAAATGCAATTATTCTCTAAATATTATAACATACACTTCCAGAGCTGTTGTTTAGTTAACAGAGTTGTTGTTTATTTCACAGAACTTCAAACTCAAAAGGTAAGCACTTACAAGCTTGAAGCTGTATTTCTATGAGGTTTCAAGGCATCTGAAATTCAAAACTGCAATGTTCAGCCAAAGGGTCTGCATCCCTGTTCTTGTCAGAGGCTGTTTCTGGTATGGGCACTGTGGAAGAAGTGCCCACCTTTTTATCCCTTGAAAGGCCCTCAAGGCACCAAACCATTAAGTAGCTCCTCCCACATTTTTCCCGCTCTTTTCCGAGCTTGCTTGGTGAAGATTTTGAAAGTATAGAGAGATGGTTTTCTGTAGTGGGGATAGTGCAACAATTGCTCACCTAACATAGAAGCACTTACTAACTAAAGAAAAATAGAAAGAACTCCTGTTAGGTGAACACCTGATGCTCAAATGCAATCCACCCCTAAATAGTATACCATGTACTTCCAGAGTTGTTGTTTATTTCACAGAACTTCAAACTCAAAAGGTAAGCACTTATAACCATGAAGCTGTATTTCTATGAGGTTTCAAGACATCTGAAATTCAAAACTGCAATGTTCAGCCAGTTGGCCTGCATCACTGTTGTCATCCGAGGTCGTTCCTGCTATGGGCACTGTGGAGAAGGGCCCACCTTTTTATCCCTTGAAAGGCCCTCAAGGCACCAGACCATTAAGTAGCTCCTCCCACATTTTTCCCGCTCTTTTCTGGGGTTGCTTGGTGAAGATTTTGAAAGTATAGAGAGATGGTTTTCTGTAGTGGGGATATTGCAACAATTGCTCACCTAACATGGAAGCACTTACTAACTAAAGAAAAATTGAAAGAACTCCTGTTAGGTGAACACCTGATGCTCAAATGCAATCCATCCCTAAATATTATACCATGTACTTCCAGAGTTGTTGTTTATTTCACAGAACTTCAAACTCAAAAGGTAAGCACTTACAAGCTTGAAGCTGTATTTCTATGAGGTTTCAAGACATCTGAAATTCAAAACTGCAATGTTCAGCCTAAGGGTCTGCATCCCTGTTCTTGTCTGAGGCTGTTCCTGGTATGGGCACTGTGGAAGAAGTTCTAGCCTTTTTATCCCTTGAAAGTCCCTGAAGGCACCAAACCATTAAGAAGCTCCTCCCACATTTTTCCCGCTCTTTTCCGAGCTTGCTTGGTGAAGATTTTGAAAGTATAGAGAGATGGTTTTCTGTAGTGGGGATAGTGCAACAATTGCTCACCTAACATAGAAGCACTTACTAACTAAAGAAAAATAGAAAGAACTCCTGTTAGGTGAACACCTGATGCTCAAATGCAATCCATCCCTAAATAGTATACCATGTACTTCCAGAGTTGTTGTTTATTTCACAGAACTTCAAACTCAAAAGGTAAGCACTTATAACCATGAAGCTGTATTTCTATGAGGTTTCAAGACATCTGAAATTCAAAACTGCAATGTTCAGCCAGTTGGCCTGCATCACTGTTGTCATCCGAGGCCGTTCCTGCTATGGGCACTGTGGAGAAGGGCCCACCTTTTTATCCCTTGAAAGGCCCTCAAGGCACCAGACCAGTAAGTAGCTCCTCCCACATTTTTCCCGCTCTTTTCTGAGGTTGCTTGGTGAAGATTTTGAAAGTATAGAGAGATGGTTTTCTGTAGTGGGGATATTGCAACAATTGCTCACCTAACATGGAAGCACTTACTAACTAAAGAAAAATAGAAAGAACTCCTGTTAGGTGAGCACCTGATGTTCAAATGCAATCCATCCTAAATATTATAACATACACTTCCAAAGTTGCTGTTTAGTTCACAGAACTTCAACCTCAAAAGGTAAGCACTTATAACCATGAAGCTGTATTTCTATGAGGTTTCAAGACATCTGAAATTCAAAACTGCAATGTTCAGCCAATGGGTCTGCATCCCTGTTCTTGTCTGAGGCTGTTCCTGTTATGGGCACTGTGGAAGAAGTGCTCGCCTTTTTATCCCTTGAAAGGCCCTGAAGGCACCAAACCATTAAGTAGCTCCTCCCACATTTTTCCCGCTCTTTTCTGAGCTTGCTTGGTGAAGATTTTGAAAGTATAGAGAGATGGTTTTCTGTAGTGGGGATATTGCAACAATTGCTCACCTAACATGGAAGCACTTACTAACTAAAGAAAAATAGAAAGAACTCCTGTTAGGTGAACACCTGATGCTCAAATGTAATCCATCCCTAAATATTATACCATGTACTTCCAGAGTTGTTGTTTATTTCACAGAACTTCAAACTCAAAAGGTAAGCACTTACAAGCTTGAAGCTGTATTTCTATGAGGTTTCAAGACATCTGAAATTCAAAACTGCAATGTTCAGCCAAAGGGTCTGCATCCCTGTTCTTGTCTGAGGCTGTTCCTGGTATGGGCACTGTGGAAGAAGTTCTAGCCTTTTTATCCCTTGAAAGTCCCTGAAGGCACCAAACCATTAAGAAGCTCCTCCCACATTTTTCCCGCTCTTTTCTGAGCTTGCTTGGTGAAGATTTTGAAAGTATAGAGAGATGGTTTTCTGTAGTGGAGATATTGCAACAATTGCTCACCTAACATGGAAGCACTTGCTAACTAAAGAAAAATAGAAATAACTCCTGTTAGATGAGCACCTGATGTTCAAATGCAATCCATCCTAAATATTATAACATACACTTCCAAAATTGCTGTTTAGTTCACAGAACTTCAACCTCAAAAGGGAAGCACTTACACATATATAAAACGCAGGTGCCAACCTTGAAGCTGTATTTCTGTGAGGTTCCAAGACATCTGAAATTCAAAACTGCAATGTTCAGCCAGTGGGTCTGCATCCCTGTTCTTGTCTGAGGCTGTTCCTGTTATGGGCACTGTGGAAGAAGTGCTCGCCTTTTTATCCCTTGAAAGGCCCTGAAGGCACCAAAACATTAAGTAGCTCCTCCCACATTTTTCCCGCTCTTTTCTGAGCTTGATTGGTGAAGATTTTGAAAGTATAGAGAGATGGTTTTCTGTAGTGGGGATATTGCAACAATTGCTCACCTAACATGGAAGCACTTACTAACTAAAGAAAAATAGAAAGAACTCCTGTTAGGTTAGCACCTGATGCTCAAATGCAATTATTCTCTAAATATTATAACATACACTTCCAGAGCTGTTGTTTAGTTAACAGAGTTGTTGTTTATTTCACAGAACTTCAAACTCAAAAGGTAAGCACTTACAAGCTTGAAGCTGTATTTCTATGAGGTTTCAAGGCATCTGAAATTCAAAACTGCAATGTTCAGCCAAAGGGTCTGCATCCCTGTTCTTGTCAGAGGCTGTTTCTGGTATGGGCACTGTGGAAGAAGTGCCCACCTTTTTATCCCTTGAAAGGCCCTCAAGGCACCAAACCATTAAGTAGCTCCTCCCACATTTTTCCCGCTCTTTTCCGAGCTTGCTTGGTGAAGATTTTGAAAGTATAGAGAGATGGTTTTCTGTAGTGGGGATAGTGCAACAATTGCTCACCTAACATAGAAGCACTTACTAACTAAAGAAAAATAGAAAGAACTCCTGTTAGGTGAACACCTGATGCTCAAATGTAATCCATCCCTAAATATTATACCATGTACTTCCAGAGTTGTTGTTTATTTCACAGAACTTCAAACTCAAAAGGTAAGCACTTACAAGCTTGAAGCTGTATTTCTATGAGGTTTCAAGACATCTGAAATTCAAAACTGCAATGTTCAGCCAAAGGGTCTGCATCCCTGTTCTTGTCTGAGGCTGTTCCTGGTATGGGCACTGTGGAAGAAGTTCTAGCCTTTTTATCCCTTGAAAGTCCCTGAAGGCACCAAACCATTAAGAAGCTCCTCCCACATTTTTCCCACTCTTTTCTGAGCTTGCTTGGTGAAGATTTTGAAAGTATAGAGAGATGGTTTTCTGTAGTGGAGATATTGCAACAATTGCTCACCTAACATGGAAGCACTTGCTAACTAAAGAAAAATAGAAATAACTCCTGTTAGATGAGCACCTGATGTTCAAATGCAATCCATCCTAAATATTATAACATACACTTCCAAAATTGCTGTTTAGTTCACAGAACTTCAACCTCAAAAGGGAAGCACTTACACATATATAAAACGCAGGTGCCAACCTTGAAGCTGTATTTCTGTGAGGTTCCAAGACATCTGAAATTCAAAACTGCAATGTTCAGCCAGTGGGTCTGCATCCCTGTTCTTGTCTGAGGCTGGTATGGGCACTGTGGAATAAGTGCTCGCCTTTTTATCACTTGAAAGGCCCTGAAGGCACCAAACCATTAAGTAGCTCCTCCCACATTTTTCCCGCTCTTTTCTGAGCTTGCTTGGTGAAGATTTTGAAAGTATAGAGGGATGGTTTTCTGTAGTGGAGATATTGCAACAATTGCTCACCTAACATGGAAGCACTTACTAACTAAAGAAAAATAGAAAGAACTCCTGTTAGGTGAGCACCTGATGCTCAAATGCAATTATTCTCTAAATATTATAACATACACTTCCAGAGCTGTTGTTTAGTTAACAGAACTTCAACCTCAAAAGGTAAGCACTTATAACCATGAAGCTGTATTTCTATGAGGTTTCAAGACATCTGAAATTCAAAACTGCAATGTTCAGCCAATGGGTCTGCATCCCTGTTCTTGTCTGAGGCTGTTACTGTTATGGGCACTGTGGAAGAAGTGCTCGCCTTTTTATCCCTTGAAAGGCCCTGAAGGCACCAAACCATTAAGTAGCTCCTCCCACATTTTTCCCGCTCTTTTCTGAGCTTGCTTGGTGAAGATTTTGAAAGTATAGAGAGATGGTTTTCTGTAGTGGAGATATTGCAACAATTGCTCACCTAGCATGGAAGCACTTACTAACTAAAGAAAAATAGAAAGAACTCCTGTTAGGTGAGCACCTGATGCTCAAATGCAATTATTCTCTAAATATTATAACATACACTTCCAGAGCTGTTGTTTAGTTAACAGAACTTCAACCTCAATAGGTAAGCACTTACAAGCTTGAAGCTGTATTTCTATGAGGTTTCAAGACATCTGAAATTCAAAACTGCAATGTTCAGCCAGTTGGCCTGCATCACTGTTCTCATCCGAGGCCGTTCCTGCTATGGGCACTGTGGAAGAAGTGCCCACCTTTTTATCCCTTGAAAGTCCCTGAAGGCACCAAACCATTAAGTAGCTCCTCCCACATTTTTCCCGCTCTTTTCTGAGCTTGCTTGGTGAAGATTTTGAAAGTATAGAGAGATGGTTTTCTGTAGTGGAGATATTGCAACAATTGCTCACCTAACATGGAAGCACTTACTAACTAAAGAAAAATAGAAAGAACTCCTGTTAGGTGAGCACCTGATGCTCAAATGCAATTATTCTCTAAATATTATAACATACACTTCCAGAGCTGTTGTTTAGTTAACAGAACTTCAACCTCAATAGGTAAGCACTTACAAGCTTGAAGCTGTATTTCTATGAGGTTTCAAGACATCTGAAATTCAAAACTGCAATGTTCAGCCAGTTGGCCTGCATCACTGTTCTCATCCGAGGCCGTTCCTGCTATGGGCACTGTGGAAGAAGTGCCCACCTTTTTATCCCTTGAAAGGCCCTCAAGGCACCAAACCATTAAGTAGCTCCTCCCACATTTGTCCCGCTCTTTTCTGAGCTTGCTTGGTGAAGATTTTGAAAGTATAGAGAGATGGTTTTCTGTAGTGGGGATATCGCAACAATTGCTCACCTAACATGGAAGCACTTACTAACTAAAGAAAAATAGAAAGAACTCCTGTTAGGTGAGCACCTGATGTTCAAATGCAATCCATCCTAAATATTATAACATACACTTCCAAAGTTGCTATTTAGTTCACAGAACTTCAACCTCAAAAGGTAAGCACTTATAACCATGAAGCTGTATTTCTATGAGGTTTCAAGACATCTGAAATTCAAAACTGCAATGTTCAGCCAATGGGTCTGCATCCCTGTTCTTGTCTGAGGCTGTTCCTGTTATGGGTACTGTGGAAGAAGTGCTCGCCTTTTTATCCCTTGAAAGGCCCTGAAGGCACCAAACCATTAAGTAGCTCCTCCCACATGTTTCCCGCTCTTTCTGAGCTTGCTTGGTGAAGATTTTGAAAGTATAGAGAGATGGTTTTCTGTAGTGGGGATATTGCAACAATTGCTCACCTAACATGGAAGCACTTACTAACTAAAGAAAAATAGAAAGAACTCCTGTTAGGTGAGCACCTGATGCTCAAATGCAATTATTCTCTAAATATTATAACATACACTTCCAGAGCTGTTGTTTAGTTAACAGAACTTCAACCTCAATAGGTAAGCACTTACAAGCTTGAAGCTGTATTTCTATGAGGTTTCAAGACATCTGAAATTCAAAACTGCAATGTTCAGCCAGTTGGCCTGCATCACTGTTCTCATCCGAGGCCGTTCCTGCTATGGGCACTGTGGAAGAAGTGCCCACCTTTTTATCCCTTGAAAGTCCCTGAAGGCACCAAACCATTAAGTAGCTCCTCCCACATTTTTCCCGCTATTTTCTGAGCTTGCTTGGTGAAGATTTTGAAAGTATAGAGAGATGGTTTTCTGTAGTGGAGATATTGCAACAATTGCTCACCTAACATGGAAGCACTTACTAACTAAAGAAAAATAGAAAGAACTCCTGTTAGGTGAGCACCTGATGCTCAAATGCAATTATTCTCTAAATATTATAACATACACTTCCAGAGCTGTTGTTTAGTTAACAGAACTTCAACCTCAATAGGTAAGCACTTACAAGCTTGAAGCTGTATTTCTATGAGGTTTCAAGACATCTGAAATTCAAAACTGCAATGTTCAGCCAGTTGGCCTGCATCACTGTTCTCATCCGAGGCCGTTCCTGCTATGGGCACTGTGGAAGAAGTGCCCACCTTTTTATCCCTTGAAAGGCCCTCAAGGCACCAAACCATTAAGTAGCTCCTCCCACATTTGTCCCGCTCTTTTCTGAGCTTGCTTGGTGAAGATTTTGAAAGTATAGAGAGATGGTTTTCTGTAGTGGGGATATCGCAACAATTGCTCACCTAACATGGAAGCACTTACTAACTAAAGAAAAATAGAAAGAACTCCTGTTAGGTGAGCACCTGATGTTCAAATGCAATCCATCCTAAATATTATAACATACACTTCCAAAGTTGCTGTTTAGTTCACAGAACTTCAACCTCAAAAGGTAAGCACTTATAACCATGAAGCTGTATTTCTATGAGGTTTCAAGACATCTGAAATTCAAAACTGCAATGTTCAGCCAATGGGTCTGCATCCCTGTTCTTGTCTGAGGCTGTTCCTGTTATGGGCACTGTGGAAGAAGTGCTCGCCTTTTTATCCCTTGAAAGGCCCTGAAGGCACCAAACCATTAAGTAGCTCCTCCCACATTTTTCCCGCTCTTTCTGAGCTTGCTTGGTGAAGATTTTGAAAGTATAGAGAGATGGTTTTCTGTAGTGGGGATATTGCAACAATTGCTCACCTAACATGGAAGCACTTACTAACTAAAGAAAAATAGAAAGAACTCCTGTTAGGTGAAGACCTGATGCTCAAATGTAATCCATCCCTAAATATTATACCATGTACTTCCAGAGTTGTTGTTTATTTCACAGAACTTCAAACTCAAAAGGTAAGCACTTACAAGCTTGAAGCTGTATTTCTATGAGGTTTCAAGACATCTGAAATTCAAAACTGCAATGTTCAGCCAAAGGGTCTGCATCCCTGTTCTTGTCTGAGGCTGTTCCTGGTATGGGCACTGTGGAAGAAGTTCTAGCCTTTTTATCCCTTGAAAGTCCCTGAAGGCACCAAACCATTAAGAAGCTCCTCCCATATTTTTCCCGCTCTTTTCTGAGCTTGCTTGGTGAAGATTTTGAAAGTATAGAGAGATGGTTTTCTGTAGTGGAGATATTGCAACAATTGCTCACCTAACATGGAAGCACTTACTAACTAAAGAAACATAGAAATAACTCCTGTTAGGTGAGCACCTGATGTTCAAATGCAATCCATCCTAAATATTATAACATACACTTCCAAAATTGCTGTTTAGTTCACAGAACTTCAACCTCAAAAGGGAAGCACTTACACATATATAAAACGCAGGTGCCAACCTTGAAGCTGTATTTCTGTGAGGTTCCAAGACATCTGAAATTCAAAACTGCAATGTTCAGCCAGTGGGTCTGCATCCCTGTTCTTGTCTGAGGCTGTTCCTGTTATGGGCACTGTGGAAGAAGTGCTCGCCTTTTTATCCCTTGAAAGGCCCTGAAGGCACCAAAACATTAAGTAGCTCCTCCCACATTTTTCCCGCTCTTTTCTGAGCTTGATTGGTGAAGATTTTGAAAGTATAGAGAGATGGTTTTCTGTAGTGGGGATATTGCAACAATTGCTCACCTAACATGGAAGCACTTACTAACTAAAGAAAAATAGAAAGAACTCCTGTTAGGTGAGCACCTGATGCTCAAATGCAATTATTCTCTAAATATTATAACATACACTTCCAGAGCTGTTGTTTAGTTAACAGAGTTGTTGTTTATTTCACAGAACTTCAAACTCAAAAGGTAAGCACTTACAAGCTTGAAGCTGTATTTCTATGAGGTTTCAAGGCATCTGAAATTCAAAACTGCAATGTTCAGCCAAAGGGTCTGCATCCCTGTTCTTGTCAGAGGCTGTTTCTGGTATGGGCACTGTGGAAGAAGTGCCCACCTTTTTATCCCTTGAAAGGCCCTCAAGGCACCAAACCATTAAGTAGCTCCTCCCACATTTTTCCCGCTCTTTTCCGAGCTTGCTTGGTGAAGATTTTGAAAGTATAGAGAGATGGTTTTCTGTAGTGGGGATAGTGCAACAATTGCTCACCTAACATAGAAGCACTTACTAACTAAAGAAAAATAGAAAGAACTCCTGTTAGGTGAACACCTGATGCTCAAATGCAATCCATCCCTAAATAGTATACCATGTACTTCCAGAGTTGTTGTTTATTTCACAGAACTTCAAACTCAAAAGGTAAGCACTTATAACCATGAAGCTGTATTTCTATGAGGTTTCAAGACATCTGAAATTCAAAACTGCAATGTTCAGCCAGTTGGCCTGCATCACTGTTGTCATCCGAGGCCGTTCCTGCTATGGGCACTGTGGAAGAAGTGCCCACCTTTTTATCCCTTGAAAGGCCCTCAAGGCACCAAACCATTAAGTAGCTCCTCCCACATTTTTCCCGCTCTTTTCTGAGCTTGCTTGGTGAAGATTTTGAAAGTATAGAGAGATGGTTTTCTGTAGTAGAGATATTGCAACAATTGCTCACCTAACATGGAAGCACTTACTAACTAAAGAAAAATAGAAAGAACTCCTGTTAGGTGAACACCTGATGCTCAAATGCAATCCATCCCTAAATATTATACCATGTACTTCCAGAGTTGTTGTTTATTTCACAGAACTTCAAACTCAAAAGGTAAGCACTTACAAGCTTGAAGCTGTATTTCTATGAGGTTTCAAGGCATCTGAAATTCAAAACTGCAATGTTCAGCCAGTTGGCCTGCATCACTGTTCTCATCCGAGGCCGTTCCTGCTATGGGCACTGTGGAAGAAGTGCCCACCTTTTTATCCCTTGAAAGGCCCTCAAGGCACCAAACCATTAAGTAGCTCCTCCCACATTTTTCCCGCTCTTTTCTGAGCTTGCTTGGTGAAGATTTTGAAAGTATAGAGAGATGGTTTTCTGTAGTGGGGATATTGCAACAGTTGCTCACCTAACATGGAAGCACTTACTAACTAAAGAAAAATAGAAAGAACTCCTGTTAGGTGAGCACCTGATGCTCAAATGCAATTATTCTCTAAATATTATAACATACACTTCCAGAGCTGTTGTTTAGTTAACAGAACTTCAACCTCAATAGGTAAGCACTTACAAGCTTGAAGCTGTATTTCTATGAGGTTTCAAGACATCTGAAATTCAAAACTGCAATGTTCAGCCAGTTGGCCTGCATCACTGTTCTCATCCGAGGCCGTTCCTGCTATGGGCACTGTGGAAGAAGTGCCCACCTTTTTATCCCTTGAAAGGCCCTCAAGGCACCAAACCATTAAGTAGCTCCTCCCACATTTTTCCCGCTCTTTTCTGAGCTTGCTTGGTGAAGATTTTGAAAGTTTAGAGAGATGGTTTTCTGTAGTAGAGATATTGCAACAATTGCTCACCTAACATGGAAGCACTTACTAACTAAAGAAAAATAGAAAGAACTCCTGTTAGGTGAGCACCTGATGCTCAAATGCAATTATTCTCTAAATATTATAACATACACTTCCAGAGCTGTTGTTTAGTTAACAGAACTTCAACCTCAATAGGTAAGCACTTACAAGCTTGAAGCTGTATTTCTATGAGGTTTCAAGACATCTGAAATTCAAAACTGCAATGTTCAGCCAGTTGGTCTGCATCACTGTTCTCATCCGAGGCCGTTCCTGCTATGGGCACTGTGGAAGAAGTGCCCACCTTTTTATCCCTTGAAAGGCCCTCAAGGCACCAAACCATTAAGTAGCTCCTCCCACATTTTTCCCGCTCTTTTCTGAGCTTGCTTGGTGAAGATTTTGAAAGTATAGAGAGATGGTTTTCTGTAGTGGGGATATTGCAACAATTGCTCACCTAACATGGAAGCACTTACTAACTAAAGAAAAATAAAAAGAACTCCTGTTAGGTGAGCACCTGATGTTCAAATGCAATCCATCCTAAATATTATAACATACACTTCCAAAGTTGCTGTTTAGTTCACAGAACTTCAACCTCAAAAGGTAAGCACTTATAACCATGAAGCTGTATTTCTATGAGGTTTCAAGACATCTGAAATTCAAAACTGCAATGTTCAGCCAATGGGTCTGCATCCCTGTTCTTGTCTGAGGCTGTTCCTGTTATTGGCACTGTGGAAGAAGTGCTCGCCTTTTTATCCCTTGAAAGGCCCTGAAGGCACCAAACCATTAAGTAGCTCCTCCCACATTTTTCCCGCTCTTTCTGAGCTTGCTTGGTGAAGATTTTGAAAGTATAGAGAGATGGTTTTCTGTAGTGGGGATATTGCAACAATTGCTCACCTAACATGGAAGCACTTACTAACTAAAGAAAAATAGAAAGAACTCCTGTTAGGTGAACACCTGATGCTCAAATGTAATCCATCCCTAAATATTATACCATGTACTTCCAGAGTTGTTGTTTATTTCACAGAACTTCAAACTCAAAAGGTAAGCACTTACAAGCTTGAAGCTGTATTTCTATGAGGTTTCAAGACATCTGAAATTCAAAACTGCAATGTTCAGCCAAAGGGTCTGCATCCCTGTTCTTGTCTGAGGCTGTTCCTGGTATGGGCACTGTGGGAGAAGTTCTAGCCTTTTTATCCCTTGAAAGTCCCTGAAGGCACCAAACCATTAAGAAGCTCCTCCCACATTTTTCCCGCTCTTTTCAGAGCTTGCTTGGTGAAGATTTTGAAAGTATAGAGAGATGGTTTTCTGTAGTGGAGATATTGCAACAATTGCTCACCTAACATGGAAGCACTTACTAACTAAAGAAAAATAGAAATAACTCCTGTTAGGTGAGCACCTGATGTTCAAATGCAATCCATCCTAAATATTATAACATACACTTCCAAAATTGCTGTTTAGTTCACAGAACTTCAACCTCAAAAGGGAAGCACTTACACATATATAAAACGCAGGTGCCAACCTTGAAGCTGTATTTCTGTGAGGTTCCAAGACATCTGAAATTCAAAACTGCAATGTTCAGCCAGTGGGTCTGCATCCCTGTTCTTGTCTGAGGCTGTTCCTGTTATGGGCACTGTGGAAGAAGTGCTCGCCTTTTTATCCCTTGAAAGGCACTGAAGGCACCAAAACATTAAGTAGCTCCTCCCACATTTTTCCCGCTCTTTTCTGAGCTTGATTGGTGAAGATTTTGAAAGTATAGAGAGATGGTTTTCTGTAGTGGGGATATTGCAACAATTGCTCACCTAACATGGAAGCACTTACTAACTAAAGAAAAATAGAAAGAACTCCTGTTAGGTGAGCACCTGATGCTCAAATGCAATTATTCTCTAAATATTATAACATACACTTCCAGAGCTGTTGTTTAGTTAACAGAACTTCAACCTCAATAGGTAAGCACTTACAAGCTTGAAGCTGTATTTCTATGAGGTTTCAAGACATCTGAAATTCAAAACTGCAATGTTCAGCCAGTTGGCCTGCTTCACTGTTCTCATCCGAGGCCGTTCCTGCTATGGGCACTGTGGAAGAAGTGCCCACCTTTTTATCCCTTGAAAGGCCCTCAAGGCACCAAACCATTAAGTAGCTCCTCCCACATTTTTCCCGCTCTTTTCTGAGCTTGCTTGGTGAAGATTTTGAAAGTATAGAGAGATGGTTTTCTGTAGTGGGGATATTGCAACAATTGCTCACCTAACATGGAAGCACTTACTAACTAAAGAAAAATAGAAAGAACTCCTGTTAGGTGAGCACCTGATGTTCAAATGCAATCCATCCTAAATATTATAACATACACTTCCAAAGTTGCTGTTTAGTTCACAGAACTTCAACCTCAAAAGGTAAGCACTTATAACCATGAAGCTGTATTTCTATGAGGTTTCAAGACATCTGAAATTCAAAACTGCAATGTTCAGCCAAAGGGTCTGCATCCCTGTTCTTGTCAGAGGCTGTTTCTGGTATGGGCACTGTGGAATAAGTGCTCGCCTTTTTATCCCTTGAAAGGCCCTGAAGGCACCAAACCATTAAGTAGCTCCTCCCACATTTTTCCCGCTCTTTTCTGAGCTTGCTTGGTGAAGATTTTGAAAGTATAGAGAGATGGTTTTCTGTAGTGGGGATATTGCAACAATTGCTCACCTAACATGGAAGCACTTACTAACTAAAGAAAAATAGAAAGAACTCCTGTTAGGTGAACACCTAATGCTCAAATGCAATCCATCCCTAAATATTATACCATGTACTTCCAGAGTTGTTGTTTATTTCACAGAACTTCAAACTCAAAAGGTAAGCACTTACAAGCTTGAAGCTGTATTTCTATGAGGTTTCAAGACATCTGAAATTCAAAACTGCAATGTTCAGCCAAAGGGTCTGCATCCCTGTTCTTGTCTGAGGCTTTTCCTGGTATGGGCACTGTGGAAGAAGTTCTAGCCTTTTTATCCCTTGAAAGTCCCTGAAGGCACCAAACCATTAAGTAGCTCCTCCCACATTTTTCCCGCTCTTTTCTGAGCTTGCTTGGTGAAGATTTTGAAAGTATAGAGAGATGGTTTTCTGTAGTGGGGATATTGCAACAGTTGCTCACCTAACATGGAAGCACTTACTAACTAAAGAAAAATAGAAAGAACTCCTGTTAGGTGAGCACCTGATGCTCAAATGCAATTATTCTCTAAATATTATAACATACACTTCCAGAGCTGTTGTTTAGTTAACAGAACTTCAACCTCAATAGGTAAGCACTTACAAGCTTGAAGCTGTATTTCTATGAGGTTTCAAGACATCTGAAATTCAAAACTGCAATGTTCAGCCAGTTGGCCTGCATCACTGTTCTCATCCGAGGCCGTTCCTGCTATGGGCACTGTGGAAGAAGTGCCCACCTTTTTATCCCTTGAAAGGCCCTCAAGGCACCAAACCATTAAGTAGCTCCTCCCACATTTTTCCCGCTCTTTTCTGAGCTTGCTTGGTGAAGATTTTGAAAGTTTAGAGAGATGGTTTTCTGTAGTAGAGATATTGCAACAATTGCTCACCTAACATGGAAGCACTTACTAACTAAAGAAAAATAGAAAGAACTCCTGTTAGGTGAGCACCTGATGCTCAAATGCAATTATTCTCTAAATATTATAACATACACTTCCAGAGCTGTTGTTTAGTTAACAGAACTTCAACCTCAATAGGTAAGCACTTACAAGCTTGAAGCTGTATTTCTATGAGGTTTCAAGACATCTGAAATTCAAAACTGCAATGTTCAGCCAGTTGGCCTGCATCACTGTTCTCATCCGAGGCCGTTCCTGCTATGGGCACTGTGGAAGAAGTGCCCACCTTTTTATCCCTTGAAAGGCCCTCAAGGCACCAAACCATTAAGTAGCTCCTCCCACATTTTTCCCGCTCTTTTCTGAGCTTGCTTGGTGAAGATTTTGAAAGTATAGAGAGATGGTTTTCTGTAGTGGGGATATTGCAACAATTGCTCACCTAACATGGAAGCACTTACTAACTAAAGAAAAATAAAAAGAACTCCTGTTAGGTGAGCACCTGATGTTCAAATGCAATCCATCCTAAATATTATAACATACACTTCCAAAGTTGCTGTTTAGTTCACAGAACTTCAACCTCAAAAGGTAAGCACTTATAACCATGAAGCTGTATTTCTATGAGGTTTCAAGACATCTGAAATTCAAAACTGCAATGTTCAGCCAATGGGTCTGCATCCCTGTTCTTGTCTGAGGCTGTTCCTGTTATGGGCACTGTGGAAGAAGTGCTCGCCTTTTTATCCCTTGAAAGGCCCTGAAGGCACCAAACCATTAAGTAGCTCCTCCCACATTTTTCCCGCTCTTTCTGAGCTTGCTTGGTGAAGATTTTGAAAGTATAGAGAGATGGTTTTCTGTAGTGGGGATATTGCAACAATTGCTCACCTAACATGGAAGCACTTACTAACTAAAGAAAAATAGAAAGAACTCCTGTTAGGTGAACACCTGATGCTCAAATGCAATCCATCCCTAAATATTATACCATGTACTTCCAGAGTTGTTGTTTATTTCACAGAACTTCAAACTCAAAAGGTAAGCACTTACAAGCTTGAAGCTGTAATTCTATGAGGTTTCAAGGCATCTGAAATTCAAAACTGCAATGTTCAGCCAAAGGGTCTGCATCCCTGTTCTTGTCTGAGGCTGTTCCTGGTATGGGCACTGTGGGAGAAGTTCTAGCCTTTTTATCCCTTGAAAGTCCCTGAAGGCACCAAACCATTAAGAAGCTCCTCCCACATTTTTCCCGCTCTTTTCAGAGCTTGCTTGGTGAAGATTTTGAAAGTATAGAGAGATGGTTTTCTGTAGTGGAGATATTGCAACAATTGCTCACCTAACATGGAAGCACTTACTAACTAAAGAAAAATAGAAATAACTCCTGTTAGGTGAGCACCTGATGTTCAAATGCAATCCATCCTAAATATTATAACATACACTTCCAAAATTGCTGTTTAGTTCACAGAACTTCAACCTCAAAAGGGAAGCACTTACACATATATAAAACGCAGGTGCCAACCTTGAAGCTGTATTTCTGTGAGGTTCCAAGACATCTGAAATTCAAAACTGCAATGTTCAGCCAGTGGGTCTGCATCCCTGTTCTTGTCTGAGGCTGTTCCTGTTATGGGCACTGTGGAAGAAGTGCTCGCCTTTTTATCCCTTGAAAGGCACTGAAGGCACCAAAACATTAAGTAGCTCCTCCCACATTTTTCCCGCTCTTTTCTGAGCTTGATTGGTGAAGATTTTGAAAGTATAGAGAGATGGTTTTCTGTAGTGGGGATATTGCAACAATTGCTCACCTAACATGGAAGCACTTACTAACTAAAGAAAAATAGAAAGAACTCCTGTTAGGTGAGCACCTGATGCTCAAATGCAATTATTCTCTAAATATTATAACATACACTTCCAGAGCTGTTGTTTAGTTAACAGAACTTCAACCTCAATAGGTAAGCACTTACAAGCTTGAAGCTGTATTTCTATGAGGTTTCAAGACATCTGAAATTCAAAACTGCAATGTTCAGCCAGTTGGCCTGCTTCACTGTTCTCATCCGAGGCCGTTCCTGCTATGGGCACTGTGGAAGAAGTGCCCACCTTTTTATCCCTTGAAAGGCCCTCAAGGCACCAAACCATTAAGTAGCTCCTCCCACATTTTTCCCGCTCTTTTCTGAGCTTGCTTGGTGAAGATTTTGAAAGTATAGAGAGATGGTTTTCTGTAGTGGGGATATTGCAACAATTGCTCACCTAACATGGAAGCACTTACTAACTAAAGAAAAATAGAAAGAACTCCTGTTAGGTGAGCACCTGATGTTCAAATGCAATCCATCCTAAATATTATAACATACACTTCCAAAGTTGCTGTTTAGTTCACAGAACTTCAACCTCAAAAGGTAAGCACTTATAACCATGAAGCTGTATTTCTATGAGGTTTCAAGACATCTGAAATTCAAAACTGCAATGTTCAGCCAAAGGGTCTGCATCCCTGTTCTTGTCAGAGGCTGTTTCTGGTATGGGCACTGTGGAATAAGTGCTCGCCTTTTTATCCCTTGAAAGGCCCTGAAGGCACCAAACCATTAAGTAGCTCCTCCCACATTTTTCCCGCTCTTTTCTGAGCTTGCTTGGTGAAGATTTTGAAAGTATAGAGAGATGGTTTTCTGTAGTGGGGATATTGCAACAATTGCTCACCTAACATGGAAGCACTTACTAACTAAAGAAAAATAGAAAGAACTCCTGTTAGGTGAACACCTAATGCTCAAATGCAATCCATCCCTAAATATTATACCATGTACTTCCAGAGTTGTTGTTTATTTCACAGAACTTCAAACTCAAAAGGTAAGCACTTACAAGCTTGAAGCTGTATTTCTATGAGGTTTCAAGACATCTGAAATTCAAAACTGCAATGTTCAGCCAAAGGGTCTGCATCCCTGTTCTTGTCTGAGGCTTTTCCTGGTATGGGCACTGTGGAAGAAGTTCTAGCCTTTTTATCCCTTGAAAGTCCCTGAAGGCACCAAACCATTAAGAAGCTCCTCCCACATTTTTCCCGCTCTTTTCTGAGCTTGCTTGGTGAAGATTTTGAAAGTATAGAGAGATATTTTTCTGTAGTGGAGATATTGCAACAATTGCGCACCTAACATGGAAGCACTTACTAACTAAAGAAAAATAGAAATAACTCCTGTTAGGTGAGCACCTGATGTTCAAATGCAATCCATCCTAAATATTATAACATACACTTCCAAAATTGCTGTTTAGTTCACAGAACTTCAACCTCAAAAGGGAAGCACTTACACATATATAAAACGCAGGTGCCAACCTTGAAGCTGTATTTCTGTGAGGTTCCAAGACATCTGAAATTCAAAACTGCAATGTTCAGCCAGTGGGTCTGCATCCCTGTTCTTGTCTGAGGCTGTTCCTGTTATGGGCACTGTGGAAGAAGTGCTCGCCTTTTTATCCCTTGAAAGGCCCTGAAGGCACCAAAACATTAAGTAGCTCCTCCCACATTTTTCCCGCTCTTTTCTGAGCTTGATTGGTGAAGATTTTGAAAGTATAGAGAGATGGTTTTCTGTAGTGGGGATATTGCAACAATTGCTCACCTAACATGGAAGCACTTACTAACTAAAGAAAAATAGAAAGAACTCCTGTTAGGTGAGCACCTGATGCTCAAATGCAATTATTCTCTAAATATTATAACATACACTTCCAGAGCTGTTGTTTAGTTAACAGAGTTGTTGTTTATTTCACAGAACTTCAAACTCAAAAGGTAAGCACTTACAAGCTTGAAGCTGTATTTCTATGAGGTTTCAAGGCATCTGAAATTCAAAACTGCAATGTTCAGCCAAAGGGTCTGCATCCCTGTTCTTGTCAGAGGCTGTTTCTGGTATGGGCACTGTGGAAGAAGTGCCCACCTTTTTATCCCTTGAAAGGCCCTCAAGGCACCAAACCATTAAGTAGCTCCTCCCACATTTTTCCCGCTCTTTTCCGAGCTTGCTTGGTGAAGATTTTGAAAGTATAGAGAGATGGTTTTCTGTAGTGGGGATAGTGCAACAATTGCTCACCTAACATAGAAGCACTTACTAACTAAAGAAAAATAGAAAGAACTCCTGTTAGGTGAACACCTGATGCTCAAATGCAATCCATCCCTAAATAGTATACCATGTACTTCCAGAGTTGTTGTTTATTTCACAGAACTTCAAACTCAAAAGGTAAGCACTTATAACCATGAAGCTGTATTTCTATGAGGTTTCAAGACATCTGAAATTCAAAACTGCAATGTTCAGCCAGTTGGCCTGCATCACTGTTGTCATCCGAGGCCGTTCCTGCTATGGGCACTGTGGAGAAGGGCCCACCTTTTTATCCCTTGAAAGCCCTCAAGGCACCAGACCATTAAGTAGCTCCTCCCACATTTTTCCCGCTCTTTTCTGAGGTTGCTTGGTGAAGATTTTGAAAGTATAGAGAGATGGTTTTCTGTAGTGGGGATATTGCAACAATTGCTCACCTAACATGGAAGCACTTACTAACTAAAGAAAAATAGAAAGAACTCCTGTTAGGTGAACACCTGATGCTCAAATGCAATCCATCCCTAAATATTATACCATGTACTTCCAGAGTTGTTGTTTATTTCACAGAACTTCAAACTCAAAAGGTAAGCACTTACAAGCTTGAAGCTGTATTTCTATGAGGTTTCAAGACATCTGAAATTCAAAACTGCAATGTTCAGCCAATGGGTCTGCATCCCTGTTCTTGTCAGAGGCTGTTTCTGGTATGGGCACTGTGGAATAAGTGCTCGCCTTTTTATCCCTTGAAAGGCCCTGAAGGCACCAAACCATTAAGTAGCTCCTCCCACATTTTTCCCGCTCTTTCTGAGCTTGCTTGGTGAAGATTTTGAAAGTATAGAGAGATGGTTTTCTGTAGTGGGGATATTGCAACAATTGCTCACCTAACATGGAAGCACTTACTAACTAAAGAAAAATAGAAAGAACTCCTGTTAGGTGAACACCTGATGCTCAAATGCAATCCATCCCTAAATATTATACCATGTACTTCCAGAGTTGTTGTTTATTTCACAGAACTTCAAACTCAAAAGGTAAGCACTTACAAGCTTGAAGCTGTAATTCTATGAGGTTTCAAGGCATCTGAAATTCAAAACTGCAATGTTCAGCCAAAGGGTCTGCATCCCTGTTCTTGTCTGAGGCTGTTCCTGGTATGGGCACTGTGGGAGAAGTTCTAGCCTTTTTATCCCTTGAAAGTCCCTGAAGGCACCAAACCATTAAGAAGCTCCTCCCACATTTTTCCCGCTCTTTTCAGAGCTTGCTTGGTGAAGATTTTGAAAGTATAGAGAGATGGTTTTCTGTAGTGGAGATATTGCAACAATTGCTCACCTAACATGGAAGCACTTACTAACTAAAGAAAAATAGAAATAACTCCTGTTAGGTGAGCACCTGATGTTCAAATGCAATCCATCCTAAATATTATAACATACACTTCCAAAATTGCTGTTTAGTTCACAGAACTTCAACCTCAAAAGGGAAGCACTTACACATATATAAAACGCAGGTGCCAACCTTGAAGCTGTATTTCTGTGAGGTTCCAAGACATCTGAAATTCAAAACTGCAATGTTCAGCCAGTGGGTCTGCATCCCTGTTCTTGTCTGAGGCTGTTCCTGTTATGGGCACTGTGGAAGAAGTGCTCGCCTTTTTATCCCTTGAAAGGCACTGAAGGCACCAAAACATTAAGTAGCTCCTCCCACATTTTTCCCGCTCTTTTCTGAGCTTGATTGGTGAAGATTTTGAAAGTATAGAGAGATGGTTTTCTGTAGTGGGGATATTGCAACAATTGCTCACCTAACATGGAAGCACTTACTAACTAAAGAAAAATAGAAAGAACTCCTGTTAGGTGAGCACCTGATGCTCAAATGCAATTATTCTCTAAATATTATAACATACACTTCCAGAGCTGTTGTTTAGTTAACAGAACTTCAACCTCAATAGGTAAGCACTTACAAGCTTGAAGCTGTATTTCTATGAGGTTTCAAGACATCTGAAATTCAAAACTGCAATGTTCAGCCAGTTGGCCTGCTTCACTGTTCTCATCCGAGGCCGTTCCTGCTATGGGCACTGTGGAAGAAGTGCCCACCTTTTTATCCCTTGAAAGGCCCTCAAGGCACCAAACCATTAAGTAGCTCCTCCCACATTTTTCCCGCTCTTTTCTGAGCTTGCTTGGTGAAGATTTTGAAAGTATAGAGAGATGGTTTTCTGTAGTGGGGATATTGCAACAATTGCTCACCTAACATGGAAGCACTTACTAACTAAAGAAAAATAGAAAGAACTCCTGTTAGGTGAGCACCTGATGTTCAAATGCAATCCATCCTAAATATTATAACATACACTTCCAAAGTTGCTGTTTAGTTCACAGAACTTCAACCTCAAAAGGTAAGCACTTATAACCATGAAGCTGTATTTCTATGAGGTTTCAAGACATCTGAAATTCAAAACTGCAATGTTCAGCCAAAGGGTCTGCATCCCTGTTCTTGTCAGAGGCTGTTTCTGGTATGGGCACTGTGGAATAAGTGCTCGCCTTTTTATCCCTTGAAAGGCCCTGAAGGCACCAAACCATTAAGTAGCTCCTCCCACATTTTTCCCGCTCTTTTCTGAGCTTGCTTGGTGAAGATTTTGAAAGTATAGAGAGATGGTTTTCTGTAGTGGGGATATTGCAACAATTGCTCACCTAACATGGAAGCACTTACTAACTAAAGAAAAATAGAAAGAACTCCTGTTAGGTGAACACCTAATGCTCAAATGCAATCCATCCCTAAATATTATACCATGTACTTCCAGAGTTGTTGTTTATTTCACAGAACTTCAAACTCAAAAGGTAAGCACTTACAAGCTTGAAGCTGTATTTCTATGAGGTTTCAAGACATCTGAAATTCAAAACTGCAATGTTCAGCCAAAGGGTCTGCATCCCTGTTCTTGTCTGAGGCTTTTCCTGGTATGGGCACTGTGGAAGAAGTTCTAGCCTTTTTATCCCTTGAAAGTCCCTGAAGGCACCAAACCATTAAGAAGCTCCTCCCACATTTTTCCCGCTCTTTTCTGAGCTTGCTTGGTGAAGATTTTGAAAGTATAGAGAGATATTTTTCTGTAGTGGAGATATTGCAACAATTGCGCACCTAACATGGAAGCACTTACTAACTAAAGAAAAATAGAAATAACTCCTGTTAGGTGAGCACCTGATGTTCAAATGCAATCCATCCTAAATATTATAACATACACTTCCAAAATTGCTGTTTAGTTCACAGAACTTCAACCTCAAAAGGGAAGCACTTACACATATATAAAACGCAGGTGCCAACCTTGAAGCTGTATTTCTGTGAGGTTCCAAGACATCTGAAATTCAAAACTGCAATGTTCAGCCAGTGGGTCTGCATCCCTGTTCTTGTCTGAGGCTGTTCCTGTTATGGGCACTGTGGAAGAAGTGCTCGCCTTTTTATCCCTTGAAAGGCCCTGAAGGCACCAAAACATTAAGTAGCTCCTCCCACATTTTTCCCGCTCTTTTCTGAGCTTGATTGGTGAAGATTTTGAAAGTATAGAGAGATGGTTTTCTGTAGTGGGGATATTGCAACAATTGCTCACCTAACATGGAAGCACTTACTAACTAAAGAAAAATAGAAAGAACTCCTGTTAGGTGAGCACCTGATGCTCAAATGCAATTATTCTCTAAATATTATAACATACACTTCCAGAGCTGTTGTTTAGTTAACAGAGTTGTTGTTTATTTCACAGAACTTCAAACTCAAAAGGTAAGCACTTACAAGCTTGAAGCTGTATTTCTATGAGGTTTCAAGGCATCTGAAATTCAAAACTGCAATGTTCAGCCAAAGGGTCTGCATCCCTGTTCTTGTCAGAGGCTGTTTCTGGTATGGGCACTGTGGAAGAAGTGCCCACCTTTTTATCCCTTGAAAGGCCCTCAAGGCACCAAACCATTAAGTAGCTCCTCCCACATTTTTCCCGCTCTTTTCCGAGCTTGCTTGGTGAAGATTTTGAAAGTATAGAGAGATGGTTTTCTGTAGTGGGGATAGTGCAACAATTGCTCACCTAACATAGAAGCACTTACTAACTAAAGAAAAATAGAAAGAACTCCTGTTAGGTGAACACCTGATGCTCAAATGCAATCCATCCCTAAATAGTATACCATGTACTTCCAGAGTTGTTGTTTATTTCACAGAACTTCAAACTCAAAAGGTAAGCACTTATAACCATGAAGCTGTATTTCTATGAGGTTTCAAGACATCTGAAATTCAAAACTGCAATGTTCAGCCAGTTGGCCTGCATCACTGTTGTCATCCGAGGCCGTTCCTGCTATGGGCACTGTGGAGAAGGGCCCACCTTTTTATCCCTTGAAAGCCCTCAAGGCACCAGACCATTAAGTAGCTCCTCCCACATTTTTCCCGCTCTTTTCTGAGGTTGCTTGGTGAAGATTTTGAAAGTATAGAGAGATGGTTTTCTGTAGTGGGGATATTGCAACAATTGCTCACCTAACATGGAAGCACTTACTAACTAAAGAAAAATAGAAAGAACTCCTGTTAGGTGAACACCTGATGCTCAAATGCAATCCATCCCTAAATATTATAGCATGTACTTCCAGAGTTGTTGTTTATTTCACAGAACTTCAAACTCAAAAGGTAAGCACTTACAAGCTTGAAGCTGTATTTCTATGAGGTTTCAAGGCATCTGAAATTCAAAACTGCAATGTTCAGCCAAAGGGTCTGCATCCCTGTTCTTGTCAGAGGCTGTTTCTGGTATGGGCACTGTGGAATAAGTGCTCGCCTTTTTATCCCTTGAAAGGCCCTGAAGGCACCAAACCATTAAGTAGCTCCTCCCACATTTTTCCCGCTCTTTTCTGAGCTTGCTTGGTGAATATTTTGAAAGTATAGAGAGATGGTTTTCTGTAGTGGAGATATTGCAACAATTGCTCACCTAACATGGAAGCACTTACTAACTAAAGAAAAATAGAAAGAACTCCTGTTAGGTGAGCACCTGATGTTCAAATGCAACCCATCCCTAAATATTATACCATGTACTTCCAGAGTTGTTGTTTATTTCACAGAACTTCAAACTCAAAAGGTAAGCACTTACAACCATGAAGCTGTATTTCTATGAGGTTTCAAGATATCTGAAATTCAAAACTGCAATGTTCAGCCAAAGGGTCTGCATCCCTGTTCTTGTCTGAGGCTGTTCCTGGTATGGGCACTGTGGGAGAAGTTCTAGCCTTTTTATCCCTTGAAAGTCCCTGAAGGCACCAAACCATTAAGAAGCTCCTCCCACATTTTTCCCGCTCTTTTCAGAGCTTGCTTGGTGAAGATTTTGAAAGTATAGAGAGATGGTTTTCTGTAGTGGAGATATTGCAACAATTGCTCACCTAACATGGAAGCACTTACTAACTAAAGAAAAATAGAAATAACTCCTGTTAGGTGAGCACCTGATGTTCAAATGCAATCCATCCTAAATATTATAACATACACTTCCAAAATTGCTGTTTAGTTCACAGAACTTCAACCTCAAAAGGGAAGCACTTACACATATATAAAACGCAGGTGCCAACCTTGAAGCTGTATTTCTGTGAGGTTCCAAGACATCTGAAATTCAAAACTGCAATGTTCAGCCAGTGGGTCTGCATCCCTGTTCTTGTCTGAGGCTGTTCCTGTTATGGGCACTGTGGAAGAAGTGCTCGCCTTTTTATCCCTTGAAAGGCACTGAAGGCACCAAAACATTAAGTAGCTCCTCCCACATTTTTCCCGCTCTTTTCTGAGCTTGATTGGTGAAGATTTTGAAAGTATAGAGAGATGGTTTTCTGTAGTGGGGATATTGCAACAATTGCTCACCTAACATGGAAGCACTTACTAACTAAAGAAAAATAGAAAGAACTCCTGTTAGGTGAGCACCTGATGCTCAAATGCAATTATTCTCTAAATATTATAACATACACTTCCAGAGCTGTTGTTTAGTTAACAGAACTTCAACCTCAATAGGTAAGCACTTACAAGCTTGAAGCTGTATTTCTATGAGGTTTCAAGACATCTGAAATTCAAAACTGCAATGTTCAGCCAGTTGGCCTGCTTCACTGTTCTCATCCGAGGCCGTTCCTGCTATGGGCACTGTGGAAGAAGTGCCCACCTTTTTATCCCTTGAAAGGCCCTCAAGGCACCAAACCATTAAGTAGCTCCTCCCACATTTTTCCCGCTCTTTTCTGAGCTTGCTTGGTGAAGATTTTGAAAGTATAGAGAGATGGTTTTCTGTAGTGGGGATATTGCAACAATTGCTCACCTAACATGGAAGCACTTACTAACTAAAGAAAAATAGAAAGAACTCCTGTTAGGTGAGCACCTGATGTTCAAATGCAATCCATCCTAAATATTATAACATACACTTCCAAAGTTGCTGTTTAGTTCACAGAACTTCAACCTCAAAAGGTAAGCACTTATAACCATGAAGCTGTATTTCTATGAGGTTTCAAGACATCTGAAATTCAAAACTGCAATGTTCAGCCAAAGGGTCTGCATCCCTGTTCTTGTCAGAGGCTGTTTCTGGTATGGGCACTGTGGAATAAGTGCTCGCCTTTTTATCCCTTGAAAGGCCCTGAAGGCACCAAACCATTAAGTAGCTCCTCCCACATTTTTCCCGCTCTTTTCTGAGCTTGCTTGGTGAAGATTTTGAAAGTATAGAGAGATGGTTTTCTGTAGTGGGGATATTGCAACAATTGCTCACCTAACATGGAAGCACTTACTAACTAAAGAAAAATAGAAAGAACTCCTGTTAGGTGAACACCTAATGCTCAAATGCAATCCATCCCTAAATATTATACCATGTACTTCCAGAGTTGTTGTTTATTTCACAGAACTTCAAACTCAAAAGGTAAGCACTTACAAGCTTGAAGCTGTATTTCTATGAGGTTTCAAGACATCTGAAATTCAAAACTGCAATGTTCAGCCAAAGGGTCTGCATCCCTGTTCTTGTCTGAGGCTTTTCCTGGTATGGGCACTGTGGAAGAAGTTCTAGCCTTTTTATCCCTTGAAAGTCCCTGAAGGCACCAAACCATTAAGAAGCTCCTCCCACATTTTTCCCGCTCTTTTCTGAGCTTGCTTGGTGAAGATTTTGAAAGTATAGAGAGATATTTTTCTGTAGTGGAGATATTGCAACAATTGCGCACCTAACATGGAAGCACTTACTAACTAAAGAAAAATAGAAATAACTCCTGTTAGGTGAGCACCTGATGTTCAAATGCAATCCATCCTAAATATTATAACATACACTTCCAAAATTGCTGTTTAGTTCACAGAACTTCAACCTCAAAAGGGAAGCACTTACACATATATAAAACGCAGGTGCCAACCTTGAAGCTGTATTTCTGTGAGGTTCCAAGACATCTGAAATTCAAAACTGCAATGTTCAGCCAGTGGGTCTGCATCCCTGTTCTTGTCTGAGGCTGTTCCTGTTATGGGCACTGTGGAAGAAGTGCTCGCCTTTTTATCCCTTGAAAGGCCCTGAAGGCACCAAAACATTAAGTAGCTCCTCCCACATTTTTCCCGCTCTTTTCTGAGCTTGATTGGTGAAGATTTTGAAAGTATAGAGAGATGGTTTTCTGTAGTGGGGATATTGCAACAATTGCTCACCTAACATGGAAGCACTTACTAACTAAAGAAAAATAGAAAGAACTCCTGTTAGGTGAGCACCTGATGCTCAAATGCAATTATTCTCTAAATATTATAACATACACTTCCAGAGCTGTTGTTTAGTTAACAGAGTTGTTGTTTATTTCACAGAACTTCAAACTCAAAAGGTAAGCACTTACAAGCTTGAAGCTGTATTTCTATGAGGTTTCAAGGCATCTGAAATTCAAAACTGCAATGTTCAGCCAAAGGGTCTGCATCCCTGTTCTTGTCAGAGGCTGTTTCTGGTATGGGCACTGTGGAAGAAGTGCCCACCTTTTTATCCCTTGAAAGGCCCTCAAGGCACCAAACCATTAAGTAGCTCCTCCCACATTTTTCCCGCTCTTTTCCGAGCTTGCTTGGTGAAGATTTTGAAAGTATAGAGAGATGGTTTTCTGTAGTGGGGATAGTGCAACAATTGCTCACCTAACATAGAAGCACTTACTAACTAAAGAAAAATAGAAAGAACTCCTGTTAGGTGAACACCTGATGCTCAAATGCAATCCATCCCTAAATAGTATACCATGTACTTCCAGAGTTGTTGTTTATTTCACAGAACTTCAAACTCAAAAGGTAAGCACTTATAACCATGAAGCTGTATTTCTATGAGGTTTCAAGACATCTGAAATTCAAAACTGCAATGTTCAGCCAGTTGGCCTGCATCACTGTTGTCATCCGAGGCCGTTCCTGCTATGGGCACTGTGGAGAAGGGCCCACCTTTTTATCCCTTGAAAGCCCTCAAGGCACCAGACCATTAAGTAGCTCCTCCCACATTTTTCCCGCTCTTTTCTGAGGTTGCTTGGTGAAGATTTTGAAAGTATAGAGAGATGGTTTTCTGTAGTGGGGATATTGCAACAATTGCTCACCTAACATGGAAGCACTTACTAACTAAAGAAAAATAGAAAGAACTCCTGTTAGGTGAACACCTGATGCTCAAATGCAATCCATCCCTAAATATTATACCATGTACTTCCAGAGTTGTTGTTTATTTCACAGAACTTCAAACTCAAAAGGTAAGCACTTACAAGCTTGAAGCTGTATTTCTATGAGGTTTCAAGGCATCTGAAATTCAAAACTGCAATGTTCAGCCAAAGGGTCTGCATCCCTGTTCTTGTCAGAGGCTGTTTCTGGTATGGGCACTGTGGAATAAGTGCTCGCCTTTTTATCCCTTGAAAGGCCCTGAAGGCACCAAACCATTAAGTAGCTCCTCCCACATTTTTCCCGCTCTTTTCTGAGCTTGCTTGGTGAATATTTTGAAAGTATAGAGAGATGGTTTTCTGTAGTGGAGATATTGCAACAATTGCTCACCTAACATGGAAGCACTTACTAACTAAAGAAAAATAGAAAGAACTCCTGTTAGGTGAGCACCTGATGTTCAAATGCAACCCATCCCTAAATATTATACCATGTACTTCCAGAGTTGTTGTTTATTTCACAGAACTTCAAACTCAAAAGGTAAGCACTTACAACCATGAAGCTGTATTTCTATGAGGTTTCAAGATATCTGAAATTCAAAACTGCAATGTTCAGCCAGTTGGCCTGCATCACTGTTCTCATCCGAGGCCGTTCCTGCTATGGGCACTGTGGAAGAAGTGCCCACCTTGTTATGCCTTGAAAGGCACTCAAGGCACCAAACCATTAAGTAGCTCCTCCCACATTTTTCCCGCTCTTTTCTGAGCTTGCTTGGTGAAGATTTTGAAAGTATAGAGAGATGGTTTTCTGTAGTGGGGATATTGCAACAATTGCTCACCTAACATAGAAGCACTTACTAACTAAAGAAAAATAGAAAGAACTCCTGTTAGGTGAACACCTGATGCTCAAATGCAATCCATCCCTAAATAGTATACCATGTACTTCCAGAGTTGTTGTTTATTTCACAGAACTTCAAACTCAAAAGGTAAGCACTTATAACCATGAAGCTGTATTTCTATGAGGTTTCAAGACATCTGAAATTCAAAACTGCAATGTTCAGCCAGTTGGCCTGCATCACTGTTGTCATCCGAGGCCGTTCCTGCTATGGGCACTGTGGAGAAGTGCCCACATTTTTATCCCTTGAAAGGACCTCAAGGCACCAGACCATTAAGTAGCTCCTCCCATATTTTTCCCCCTCTTTTCTGAGCTTGCTTGGTGAAGATTTTGAAAGTATAGAGAGATGGTTTTCTGTAGTGGAGATATTGCAACAATTGCTCACCTAACATGGAAGCACTTACTAACTAAAGAAAAATAGAAAGAACTCCTGTTAGGTGAACACCTGATGCTCAAATGCAATCCATCCCTAAATATTATACCATGTACTTCCAGAGTTGTTGTTTATTTCACAGAACTTCAAACTCAAAAGGTAAGCACTTACAAGCTTGAAGCTGTAATTCTATGAGGTTTCAAGGCATCTGAAATTCAAAACTGCAATGTTCAGCCAAAGGGTCTGCATCCTTGTTCTTGTCAGAGGCTGTTTCTGGTATGGGCACTGTGGAATAAGTGCTCGCCTTTTTATCCCTTGAAAGGCCCTGAAGGCACCAAACCATTAAGTAGCTCCTCCCACATTTTTCCCGCTCTTTTCTGAGCTTGCTTGGTGAAGATTTTGAAAGTATAGAGAGATGGTTTTCTGTAGTGGGGATATTGCAACAATTGCTCACCTAACATGGAAGCACTTACTAACTAAAGAAAAATAGAAAGAACTCCTGTTAGGTGAACACCTGATGCTCAAATGCAATCCATCCCTAAATATTTTACCATGTACTTCCAGAGTTGTTGTTTATTTCACAGAACTTCAAACTCAAAAGGTAAGCACTTACAAGCTTGAAGCTGTATTTCTGTGAGGTTCCAAGGCATCTGAAATTCAAAACTGCAATGTTCAGCCAAAGGGTCTGCATCCCTGTTCTTGTCTGAGGCTGGTATGGGCACTGTGGAAGAAGTTCTAGCCTTTTTATCCCTTGAAAGTCCCTGAAGGCACCAAACCATTAAGAAGCTCCTCCCACATTTTTCCCGCTCTTTTCTGAGCTTGCTTGGTGAAGATTTTGAAAGTATAGAGGGATGGTTTTCTGTAGTGGAGATATTGCAACAATTGCTCACCTAACATGGAAGCACTTACTAACTAAAGAAAAATAGAAAGAACTCCTGTTAGGTGAGCACCTGATGCTCAAATGCAATTATTCTCTTAATATTATAACATACACTTCCAGAGCTGTTGTTTATTTCACAGAACTTCAAACTCAAAAGGTAAGCACTTATAACCATGAAGCTGTATTTCTATGAGGTTTCAAGACATCTGAAATTCAAAACTGCAATGTTCAGCCAGTTGGCCTGCATCACTGTTGTCATCCGAGGCCGTTCCTGCTATGGGCACTGTGGAGAAGGGCCCACCTTTTTATCCCTTGAAAGGCCCTCAAGGCACCAGACCATTAAGTAGCTCCTCCCACATTTTTCCCGCTCTTTTCTGAGGTTGCTTGGTGAAGATTTTGAAAGTATAGAGAGATGTTTTTCTGTAGTGGGGATATTGCAACAATTGCTCACCTAACATGAAAGCACTTAATAACTAAAGAAAAATAGAAAGAACTCCTGTTAGGTGAACACCTGATGCTCAAATGCAATCCATCCCTAAATATTATACCATGTACTTCCAGAGTTGTTTATTTCACAGAACTTCAAACTCAAAAGGTAAGCACTTACAAGCTTGAAGCTGTATTTCTATGAGGTTTCAAGGCATCTGAAATTCAAAACTGCAATGTTCAGCCAAAGGGTCTGCATCCCTGTTCTTGTCAGAGGCTGTTTCTGGTATGGGCACTGTGGAATAAGTGCTTGCCTTTTTATCCCTTGAAAGGCCCTGAAGGCACCAAACCATTAAGAAGCTCCTCCCACATTTTTCCCGCTCTTTTCTGAGCTTGCTTGGTGAAGATTTTGAAAGTATAGAGAGATGGTTTTCTGTAGTGGAGATATTGCAACAATTGCTCACCTAACATGGAAGCACTTACTAACTAAAGAAAAATAGAAATAACTCCTGTTAGGTGAGCACCTGATGTTCAAATGCAACCCATCCCTAAATATTATACCATGTACTTCCAGAGTTGTTGTTTATTTCACAGAACTTCAAACTCAAAAGGTAAGCACTTATAACCATGAAGCTGTATTTCTATGAGGTTTCAAGACATCTGAAATTCAAAACTGCAATGTTCAGCCAGTTGGCCTGCATCACTGTTGTCATCCGAGGCCGTTCCTGCTATGGGCACTGTGGAGAAGGGCCCACCTTTTTATCCCTTGAAAGGCCCTCAAGGCACCAGACCATTAAGTAGCGCCTCCCACATTTTTCCCGCTCTTTTCTGAGGTTGCTTGGTGAAGATTTTGAAAGTATAGAGAGATGGTTTTCTGTAGTGGGGATATTGCAACAATTGCTCACCTAACATGGAAGCACTTACTAACTAAAGAAAAATAGAAAGAACTCCTGTTAGGTGAACACCCGATGCTCAAATGCAATCCATCCCTAAATATTATACCATGTACTTCCAGAGTTGTTTATTTCACAGAACTTCAAACTCAAAAGGTAAGCACTTACAAGCTTGAAGCTGTATTTCTATGAGGTTTCAAGGCATCTGAAATTCAAAACTGCAATGTTCAGCCAAAGGGTCTGCATCCCTGTTCTTGTCAGAGGCTGTTTCTGGTATGGGCACTGTGGAATAAGTGCTCGCCTTTTTATCCCTTGAAAGGCACTGAAGGCACCAAAACATTAAGTAGCTCCTCCCACATTTTTCCCGCTCTTTTCTGAGCTTGATTGGTGAAGATTTTGAAAGTATAGAGAGATGGTTTTCTGTAGTGGGGATATTGCAACAATTGCTCACCTAACATGGAAGCACTTACTAACTAAAGAAAAATAGAAAGAACTCCTGTTAGGTGAGCACCTGATGCTCAAATGCAATTATTCTCTAAATATTATAACATACACTTCCAGAGCTGTTGTTTAGTTAACAGAACTTCAACCTCAATAGGTAAGCACTTACAAGCTTGAAGCTGTATTTCTATGAGGTTTCAAGACATCTGAAATTCAAAACTGCAATGTTCAGCCAGTTGGCCTGCTTCACTGTTCTCATCCGAGGCCGTTCCTGCTATGGGCACTGTGGAAGAAGTGCCCACCTTTTTATCCCTTGAAAGGCCCTCAAGGCACCAAACCATTAAGTAGCTCCTCCCACATTTTTCCCGCTCTTTTCTGAGCTTGCTTGGTGAAGATTTTGAAAGTATAGAGAGATGGTTTTCTGTAGTGGGGATATTGCAACAATTGCTCACCTAACATGGAAGCACTTACTAACTAAAGAAAAATAGAAAGAACTCCTGTTAGGTGAGCACCTGATGTTCAAATGCAATCCATCCTAAATATTATAACATACACTTCCAAAGTTGCTGTTTAGTTCACAGAACTTCAACCTCAAAAGGTAAGCACTTATAACCATGAAACTGTATTTCTATGAGGTTTCAAGACATCTGAAATTCAAAACTGCAATGTTCAGCCAAAGGGTCTGCATCCCTGTTCTTGTCAGAGGCTGTTTCTGGTATGGGCACTGTGGAATAAGTGCTCGCCTTTTTATCCCTTGAAAGGCCCTGAAGGCACCAAACCATTAAGTAGCTCCTCCCACATTTTTCCCGCTCTTTTCTGAGCTTGCTTGGTGAAGATTTTGAAAGTATAGAGAGATGGTTTTCTGTAGTGGGGATATTGCAACAATTGCTCACCTAACATGGAAGCACTTACTAACTAAAGAAAAATAGAAAGAACTCCTGTTAGGTGAACACCTAATGCTCAAATGCAATCCATCCCTAAATATTATACCATGTACTTCCAGAGTTGTTGTTTATTTCACAGAACTTCAAACTCAAAAGGTAAGCACTTACAAGCTTGAAGCTGTATTTCTATGAGGTTTCAAGACATCTGAAATTCAAAACTGCAATGTTCAGCCAAAGGGTCTGCATCCCTGTTCTTGTCTGAGGCTTTTCCTGGTATGGGCACTGTGGAAGAAGTTCTAGCCTTTTTATCCCTTGAAAGTCCCTGAAGGCACCAAACCATTAAGAAGCTCCTCCCACATTTTTCCCGCTCTTTTCTGAGCTTGCTTGGTGAAGATTTTGAAAGTATAGAGAGATGTTTTTCTGTAGTGGAGATATTGCAACAATTGCGCACCTAACATGGAAGCACTTACTAACTAAAGAAAAATAGAAATAACTCCTGTTAGGTGAGCACCTGATGTTCAAATGCAATCCATCCTAAATATTATAACATACACTTCCAAAATTGCTGTTTAGTTCACAGAACTTCAACCTCAAAAGGGAAGCACTTACACATATATAAAACGCAGGTGCCAACCTTGAAGCTGTATTTCTGTGAGGTTCCAAGACATCTGAAATTCAAAACTGCAATGTTCAGCCAGTGGGTCTGCATCCCTGTTCTTGTCTGAGGCTGTTCCTGTTATGGGCACTGTGGAAGAAGTGCTCGCCTTTTTATCCCTTGAAAGGCCCTGAAGGCACCAAAACATTAAGTAGCTCCTCCCACATTTTTCCCGCTCTTTTCTGAGCTTGATTGGTGAAGATTTTGAAAGTATAGAGAGATGGTTTTCTGTAGTGGGGATATTGCAACAATTGCTCACCTAACATGGAAGCACTTACTAACTAAAGAAAAATAGAAAGAACTCCTGTTAGGTGAGCACCTGATGCTCAAATGCAATTATTCTCTAAATATTATAACATACACTTCCAGGGCTGTTGTTTAGTTAACAGAGTTGTTGTTTATTTCACAGAACTTCAAACTCAAAAGGTAAGCACTTACAAGCTTGAAGCTGTATTTCTATGAGGTTTCAAGGCATCTGAAATTCAAAACTGCAATGTTCAGCCAAAGGGTCTGCATCCCTGTTCTTGTCAGAGGCTGTTTCTGGTATGGGCACTGTGGAAGAAGTGCCCACCTTTTTATCCCTTGAAAGGCCCTCAAGGCACCAAACCATTAAGTAGCTCCTCCCACATTTTTCCCGCTCTTTTCCGAGCTTGCTTGGTGAAGATTTTGAAAGTATAGAGAGATGGTTTTCTGTAGTGGGGATATTGCAACAATTGCTCACCTAACATGGAAGCACTTACTAACTAAAGAAAAATAGAAAGAACTCCTGTTAGGTGAGCACCTGATGCTCAAATGCAATTATTCTCTAAATATTATAACATACACTTCCAGAGCTGTTGTTTAGTTAACAGAACTTCAACCTCAATAGGTAAGCACTTACAAGCTTGAAGCTGTATTTCTATGAGGTTTCAAGACATCTGAAATTCAAAACTGCAATGTTCAGCCAGTTGGCCTGCTTCACTGTTCTCATCCGAGGCCGTTCCTGCTATGGGCACTGTGGAAGAAGTGCCCACCTTTTTATCCCTTGAAAGGCCCTCAAGGCACCAAACCATTAAGTAGCTCCTCCCACATTTTTCCCGCTCTTTTCTGAGCTTGCTTGGTGAAGATTTTGAAAGTATAGAGAGATGGTTTTCTGTAGTGGGGATATTGCAACAATTGCTCACCTAACATGGAAGCACTTACTAACTAAAGAAAAATAGAAAGAACTCCTGTTAGGTGAGCACCTGATGTTCAAATGCAATCCATCCTAAATATTATAACATACACTTCCAAAGTTGCTGTTTAGTTCACAGAACTTCAACCTCAAAAGGTAAGCACTTATAACCATGAAGCTGTATTTCTATGAGGTTTCAAGACATCTGAAATTCAAAACTGCAATGTTCAGCCAAAGGGTCTGCATCCCTGTTCTTGTCAGAGGCTGTTTCTGGTATGGGCACTGTGGAATAAGTGCTCGCCTTTTTATCCCTTGAAAGGCCCTGAAGGCACCAAACCATTAAGTAGCTCCTCCCACATTTTTCCCGCTCTTTTCTGAGCTTGCTTGGTGAAGATTTTGAAAGTATAGAGAGATGGTTTTCTGTAGTGGGGATATTGCAACAATTGCTCACCTAACATGGAAGCACTTACTAACTAAAGAAAAATAGAAAGAACTCCTGTTAGGTGAACACCTAATGCTCAAATGCAATCCATCCCTAAATATTATACCATGTACTTCCAGAGTTGTTGTTTATTTCACAGAACTTCAAACTCAAAAGGTAAGCACTTACAAGCTTGAAGCTGTATTTCTATGAGGTTTCAAGACATCTGAAATTCAAAACTGCAATGTTCAGCCAAAGGGTCTGCATCCCTGTTCTTGTCTGAGGCTTTTCCTGGTATGGGCACTGTGGAAGAAGTTCTAGCCTTTTTATCCCTTGAAAGTCCCTGAAGGCACCAAACCATTAAGAAGCTCCTCCCACATTTTTCCCGCTCTTTTCTGAGCTTGCTTGGTGAAGATTTTGAAAGTATAGAGAGATATTTTTCTGTAGTGGAGATATTGCAACAATTGCGCACCTAACATGGAAGCACTTACTAACTAAAGAAAAATAGAAATAACTCCTGTTAGGTGAGCACCTGATGTTCAAATGCAATCCATCCTAAATATTATAACATACACTTCCAAAATTGCTGTTTAGTTCACAGAACTTCAACCTCAAAAGGGAAGCACTTACACATATATAAAACGCAGGTGCCAACCTTGAAGCTGTATTTCTGTGAGGTTCCAAGACATCTGAAATTCAAAACTGCAATGTTCAGCCAGTGGGTCTGCATCCCTGTTCTTGTCTGAGGCTGTTCCTGTTATGGGCACTGTGGAAGAAGTGCTCGCCTTTTTATCCCTTGAAAGGCCCTGAAGGCACCAAAACATTAAGTAGCTCCTCCCACATTTTTCCCGCTCTTTTCTGAGCTTGATTGGTGAAGATTTTGAAAGTATAGAGAGATGGTTTTCTGTAGTGGGGATATTGCAACAATTGCTCACCTAACATGGAAGCACTTACTAACTAAAGAAAAATAGAAAGAACTCCTGTTAGGTGAGCACCTGATGCTCAAATGCAATTATTCTCTAAATATTATAACATACACTTCCAGAGCTGTTGTTTAGTTAACAGAGTTGTTGTTTATTTCACAGAACTTCAAACTCAAAAGGTAAGCACTTACAAGCTTGAAGCTGTATTTCTATGAGGTTTCAAGGCATCTGAAATTCAAAACTGCAATGTTCAGCCAAAGGGTCTGCATCCCTGTTCTTGTCAGAGGCTGTTTCTGGTATGGGCACTGTGGAAGAAGTGCCCACCTTTTTATCCCTTGAAAGGCCCTCAAGGCACCAAACCATTAAGTAGCTCCTCCCACATTTTTCCCGCTCTTTTCCGAGCTTGCTTGGTGAAGATTTTGAAAGTATAGAGAGATGGTTTTCTGTAGTGGGGATAGTGCAACAATTGCTCACCTAACATAGAAGCACTTACTAACTAAAGAAAAATAGAAAGAACTCCTGTTAGGTGAACACCTGATGCTCAAATGCAATCCATCCCTAAATAGTATACCATGTACTTCCAGAGTTGTTGTTTATTTCACAGAACTTCAAACTCAAAAGGTAAGCACTTATAACCATGAAGCTGTATTTCTATGAGGTTTCAAGACATCTGAAATTCAAAACTGCAATGTTCAGCCAGTTGGCCTGCATCACTGTTGTCATCCGAGGCCGTTCCTGCTATGGGCACTGTGGAGAAGGGCCCACCTTTTTATCCCTTGAAAGCCCTCAAGGCACCAGACCATTAAGTAGCTCCTCCCACATTTTTCCCGCTCTTTTCTGAGGTTGCTTGGTGAAGATTTTGAAAGTATAGAGAGATGGTTTTCTGTAGTGGGGATATTGCAACAATTGCTCACCTAACATGGAAGCACTTACTAACTAAAGAAAAATAGAAAGAACTCCTGTTAGGTGAACACCTGATGCTCAAATGCAATCCATCCCTAAATATTATACCATGTACTTCCAGAGTTGTTGTTTATTTCACAGAACTTCAAACTCAAAAGGTAAGCACTTACAAGCTTGAAGCTGTATTTCTATGAGGTTTCAAGGCATCTGAAATTCAAAACTGCAATGTTCAGCCAAAGGGTCTGCATCCCTGTTCTTGTCAGAGGCTGTTTCTGGTATGGGCACTGTGGAATAAGTGCTCGCCTTTTTATCCCTTGAAAGGCCCTGAAGGCACCAAACCATTAAGTAGCTCCTCCCACATTTTTCCCGCTCTTTTCTGAGCTTGCTTGGTGAATATTTTGAAAGTATAGAGAGATGGTTTTCTGTAGTGGAGATATTGCAACAATTGCTCACCTAACATGGAAGCACTTACTAACTAAAGAAAAATAGAAAGAACTCCTGTTAGGTGAGCACCTGATGTTCAAATGCAACCCATCCCTAAATATTATACCATGTACTTCCAGAGTTGTTGTTTATTTCACAGAACTTCAAACTCAAAAGGTAAGCACTTACAACCATGAAGCTGTATTTCTATGAGGTTTCAAGATATCTGAAATTCAAAACTGCAATGTTCAGCCAGTTGGCCTGCATCACTGTTCTCATCCGAGGCCGTTCCTGCTATGGGCACTGTGGAAGAAGTGCCCACCTTGTTATGCCTTGAAAGGCACTCAAGGCACCAAACCATTAAGTAGCTCCTCCCACATTTTTCCCGCTCTTTTCTGAGCTTGCTTGGTGAAGATTTTGAAAGTATAGAGAGATGGTTTTCTGTAGTGGGGATATTGCAACAATTGCTCACCTAACATAGAAGCACTTACTAACTAAAGAAAAATAGAAAGAACTCCTGTTAGGTGAACACCTGATGCTCAAATGCAATCCATCCCTAAATAGTATACCATGTACTTCCAGAGTTGTTGTTTATTTCACAGAACTTCAAACTCAAAAGGTAAGCACTTATAACCATGAAGCTGTATTTCTATGAGGTTTCAAGACATCTGAAATTCAAAACTGCAATGTTCAGCCAGTTGGCCTGCATCACTGTTGTCATCCGAGGCCGTTCCTGCTATGGGCACTGTGGAGAAGTGCCCACATTTTTATCCCTTGAAAGGACCTCAAGGCACCAGACCATTAAGTAGCTCCTCCCATATTTTTCCCGCTCTTTTCTGAGCTTGCTTGGTGAAGATTTTGAAAGTATAGAGAGATGGTTTTCTGTAGTGGAGATATTGCAACAATTGCTCACCTAACATGGAAGCACTTACTAACTAAAGAAAAATAGAAAGAACTCCTGTTAGGTGAACACCTGATGCTCAAATGCAATCCATCCCTAAATATTATACCATGTACTTCCAGAGTTGTTGTTTATTTCACAGAACTTCAAACTCAAAAGGTAAGCACTTACAAGCTTGAAGCTGTAATTCTATGAGGTTTCAAGGCATCTGAAATTCAAAACTGCAATGTTCAGCCAAAGGGTCTGCATCCCTGTTCTTGTCAGAGGCTGTTTCTGGTATGGGCACTGTGGAATAAGTGCTCGCCTTTTTATCCCTTGAAAGGCCCTGAAGGCACCAAACCATTAAGTAGCTCCTCCCACATTTTTCCCGCTCTTTTCTGAGCTTGCTTGGTGAAGATTTTGAAAGTATAGAGAGATGGTTTTCTGTAGTGGGGATATTGCAACAATTGCTCACCTAACATGGAAGCACTTACTAACTAAAGAAAAATAGAAAGAACTCCTGTTAGGTGAACACCTGATGCTCAAATGCAATCCATCCCTAAATATTTTACCATGTACTTCCAGAGTTGTTGTTTATTTCACAGAACTTCAAACTCAAAAGGTAAGCACTTACAAGCTTGAAGCTGTATTTCTGTGAGGTTCCAAGGCATCTGAAATTCAAAACTGCAATGTTCAGCCAAAGGGTCTGCATCCCTGTTCTTGTCTGAGGCTGGTATGGGCACTGTGGAAGAAGTTCTAGCCTTTTTATCCCTTGAAAGTCCCTGAAGGCACCAAACCATTAAGAAGCTCCTCCCACATTTTTCCCGCTCTTTTCTGAGCTTGCTTGGTGAAGATTTTGAAAGTATAGAGGGATGGTTTTCTGTAGTGGAGATATTGCAACAATTGCTCACCTAACATGGAAGCACTTACTAACTAAAGAAAAATAGAAAGAACTCCTGTTAGGTGAGCACCTGATGCTCAAATGCAATTATTCTCTTAATATTATAACATACACTTCCAGAGCTGTTGTTTATTTCACAGAACTTCAAACTCAAAAGGTAAGCACTTATAACCATGAAGCTGTATTTCTATGAGGTTTCAAGACATCTGAAATTCAAAACTGCAATGTTCAGCCAGTTGGCCTGCATCACTGTTGTCATCCGAGGCCGTTCCTGCTATGGGCACTGTGGAGAAGGGCCCACCTTTTTATCCCTTGAAAGGCCCTCAAGGCACCAGACCATTAAGTAGCTCCTCCCACATTTTTCCCGCTCTTTTCTGAGGTTGCTTGGTGAAGATTTTGAAAGTATAGAGAGATGTTTTTCTGTAGTGGGGATATTGCAACAATTGCTCACCTAACATGAAAGCACTTAATAACTAAAGAAAAATAGAAAGAACTCCTGTTAGGTGAACACCTGATGCTCAAATGCAATCCATCCCTAAATATTATACCATGTACTTCCAGAGTTGTTTATTTCACAGAACTTCAAACTCAAAAGGTAAGCACTTACAAGCTTGAAGCTGTATTTCTATGAGGTTTCAAGGCATCTGAAATTCAAAACTGCAATGTTCAGCCAAAGGGTCTGCATCCCTGTTCTTGTCAGAGGCTGTTTCTGGTATGGGCACTGTGGAATAAGTGCTTGCCTTTTTATCCCTTGAAAGGCCCTGAAGGCACCAAACCATTAAGAAGCTCCTCCCACATTTTTCCCGCTCGTTTCTGAGCTTGCTTGGTGAAGATTTTGAAAGTATAGAGAGATGGTTTTCTGTAGTGGAGATATTGCAACAATTGCTCACCTAACATGGAAGCACTTACTAACTAAAGAAAAATAGAAATAACTCCTGTTAGGTGAGCACCTGATGTTCAAATGCAACCCATCCCTAAATATTATACCATGTACTTCCAGAGTTGTTGTTTATTTCACAGAACTTCAAACTCAAAAGGTAAGCACTTATAACCATGAAGCTGTATTTCTATGAGGTTTCAAGACATCTGAAATTCAAAACTGCAATGTTCAGCCAGTTGGCCTGCATCACTGTTGTCATCCGAGGCCGTTCCTGCTATGGGCACTGTGGAGAAGGGCCCACCTTTTTATCCCTTGAAAGGCCCTCAAGGCACCAGACCATTAAGTAGCGCCTCCCACATTTTTCCCGCTCTTTTCTGAGGTTGCTTGGTGAAGATTTTGAAAGTATAGAGAGATGGTTTTCTGTAGTGGGGATATTGCAACAATTGCTCACCTAACATGGAAGCACTTACTAACTAAAGAAAAATAGAAAGAACTCCTGTTAGGTGAACACCCGATGCTCAAATGCAATCCATCCCTAAATATTATACCATGTACTTCCAGAGTTGTTTATTTCACAGAACTTCAAACTCAAAAGGTAAGCACTTACAAGCTTGAAGCTGTATTTCTATGAGGTTTCAAGGCATCTGAAATTCAAAACTGCAATGTTCAGCCAAAGGGTCTGCATCCCTGTTCTTGTCAGAGGCTGTTTCTGGTATGGGCACTGTGGAATAAGTGCTCGCCTTTTTATCCCTTGAAAGGCACTGAAGGCACCAAAACATTAAGTAGCTCCTCCCACATTTTTCCCGCTCTTTTCTGAGCTTGATTGGTGAAGATTTTGAAAGTATAGAGAGATGGTTTTCTGTAGTGGGGATATTGCAACAATTGCTCACCTAACATGGAAGCACTTACTAACTAAAGAAAAATAGAAAGAACTCCTGTTAGGTGAGCACCTGATGCTCAAATGCAATTATTCTCTAAATATTATAACATACACTTCCAGAGCTGTTGTTTAGTTAACAGAACTTCAACCTCAATAGGTAAGCACTTACAAGCTTGAAGCTGTATTTCTATGAGGTTTCAAGACATCTGAAATTCAAAACTGCAATGTTCAGCCAGTTGGCCTGCTTCACTGTTCTCATCCGAGGCCGTTCCTGCTATGGGCACTGTGGAAGAAGTGCCCACCTTTTTATCCCTTGAAAGGCCCTCAAGGCACCAAACCATTAAGTAGCTCCTCCCACATTTTTCCCGCTCTTTTCTGAGCTTGCTTGGTGAAGATTTTGAAAGTATAGAGAGATGGTTTTCTGTAGTGGGGATATTGCAACAATTGCTCACCTAACATGGAAGCACTTACTAACTAAAGAAAAATAGAAAGAACTCCTGTTAGGTGAGCACCTGATGTTCAAATGCAATCCATCCTAAATATTATAACATACACTTCCAAAGTTGCTGTTTAGTTCACAGAACTTCAACCTCAAAAGGTAAGCACTTATAACCATGAAACTGTATTTCTATGAGGTTTCAAGACATCTGAAATTCAAAACTGCAATGTTCAGCCAAAGGGTCTGCATCCCTGTTCTTGTCAGAGGCTGTTTCTGGTATGGGCACTGTGGAATAAGTGCTCGCCTTTTTATCCCTTGAAAGGCCCTGAAGGCACCAAACCATTAAGTAGCTCCTCCCACATTTTTCCCGCTCTTTTCTGAGCTTGCTTGGTGAAGATTTTGAAAGTATAGAGAGATGGTTTTCTGTAGTGGGGATATTGCAACAATTGCTCACCTAACATGGAAGCACTTACTAACTAAAGAAAAATAGAAAGAACTCCTGTTAGGTGAACACCTAATGCTCAAATGCAATCCATCCCTAAATATTATACCATGTACTTCCAGAGTTGTTGTTTATTTCACAGAACTTCAAACTCAAAAGGTAAGCACTTACAAGCTTGAAGCTGTATTTCTATGAGGTTTCAAGACATCTGAAATTCAAAACTGCAATGTTCAGCCAAAGGGTCTGCATCCCTGTTCTTGTCTGAGGCTTTTCCTGGTATGGGCACTGTGGAAGAAGTTCTAGCCTTTTTATCCCTTGAAAGTCCCTGAAGGCACCAAACCATTAAGAAGCTCCTCCCACATTTTTCCCGCTCTTTTCTGAGCTTGCTTGGTGAAGATTTTGAAAGTATAGAGAGATGTTTTTCTGTAGTGGAGATATTGCAACAATTGCGCACCTAACATGGAAGCACTTACTAACTAAAGAAAAATAGAAATAACTCCTGTTAGGTGAGCACCTGATGTTCAAATGCAATCCATCCTAAATATTATAACATACACTTCCAAAATTGCTGTTTAGTTCACAGAACTTCAACCTCAAAAGGGAAGCACTTACACATATATAAAACGCAGGTGCCAACCTTGAAGCTGTATTTCTGTGAGGTTCCAAGACATCTGAAATTCAAAACTGCAATGTTCAGCCAGTGGGTCTGCATCCCTGTTCTTGTCTGAGGCTGTTCCTGTTATGGGCACTGTGGAAGAAGTGCTCGCCTTTTTATCCCTTGAAAGGCCCTGAAGGCACCAAAACATTAAGTAGCTCCTCCCACATTTTTCCCGCTCTTTTCTGAGCTTGATTGGTGAAGATTTTGAAAGTATAGAGAGATGGTTTTCTGTAGTGGGGATATTGCAACAATTGCTCACCTAACATGGAAGCACTTACTAACTAAAGAAAAATAGAAAGAACTCCTGTTAGGTGAGCACCTGATGCTCAAATGCAATTATTCTCTAAATATTATAACATACACTTCCAGAGCTGTTGTTTAGTTAACAGAGTTGTTGTTTATTTCACAGAACTTCAAACTCAAAAGGTAAGCACTTACAAGCTTGAAGCTGTATTTCTATGAGGTTTCAAGGCATCTGAAATTCAAAACTGCAATGTTCAGCCAAAGGGTCTGCATCCCTGTTCTTGTCAGAGGCTGTTTCTGGTATGGGCACTGTGGAAGAAGTGCCCACCTTTTTATCCCTTGAAAGGCCCTCAAGGCACCAAACCATTAAGTAGCTCCTCCCACATTTTTCCCGCTCTTTTCCGAGCTTGCTTGGTGAAGATTTTGAAAGTATAGAGAGATGGTTTTCTGTAGTGGGGATAGTGCAACAATTGCTCACCTAACATAGAAGCACTTACTAACTAAAGAAAAATAGAAAGAACTCCTGTTAGGTGAACACCTGATGCTCAAATGCAATCCATCCCTAAATAGTATACCATGTACTTCCAGAGTTGTTGTTTATTTCACAGAACTTCAAACTCAAAAGGTAAGCACTTATAACCATGAAGCTGTATTTCTATGAGGTTTCAAGACATCTGAAATTCAAAACTGCAATGTTCAGCCAGTTGGCCTGCATCACTGTTGTCATCCGAGGCCGTTCCTGCTATGGGCACTGTGGAGAAGGGCCCACCTTTTTATCCCTTGAAAGCCCTCAAGGCACCAGACCATTAAGTAGCTCCTCCCACATTTTTCCCGCTCTTTTCTGAGGTTGCTTGGTGAAGATTTTGAAAGTATAGAGAGATGGTTTTCTGTAGTGGGGATATTGCAACAATTGCTCACCTAACATGGAAGCACTTACTAACTAAAGAAAAATAGAAAGAACTCCTGTTAGGTGAACACCTGATGCTCAAATGCAATCCATCCCTAAATATTATACCATGTACTTCCAGAGTTGTTGTTTATTTCACAGAACTTCAAACTCAAAAGGTAAGCACTTACAAGCTTGAAGCTGTATTTCTATGAGGTTTCAAGGCATCTGAAATTCAAAACTGCAATGTTCAGCCAAAGGGTCTGCATCCCTGTTCTTGTCAGAGGCTGTTTCTGGTATGGGCACTGTGGAATAAGTGCTCGCCTTTTTATCCCTTGAAAGGCCCTGAAGGCACCAAACCATTAAGTAGCTCCTCCCACATTTTTCCCGCTCTTTTCTGAGCTTGCTTGGTGAATATTTTGAAAGTATAGAGAGATGGTTTTCTGTAGTGGAGATATTGCAACAATTGCTCACCTAACATGGAAGCACTTACTAACTAAAGAAAAATAGAAAGAACTCCTGTTAGGTGAGCACCTGATGTTCAAATGCAACCCATCCCTAAATATTATACCATGTACTTCCAGAGTTGTTGTTTATTTCACAGAACTTCAAACTCAAAAGGTAAGCACTTACAACCATGAAGCTGTATTTCTATGAGGTTTCAAGATATCTGAAATTCAAAACTGCAATGTTCAGCCAGTTGGCCTGCATCACTGTTCTCATCCGAGGCCGTTCCTGCTATGGGCACTGTGGAAGAAGTGCCCACCTTGTTATGCCTTGAAAGGCACTCAAGGCACCAAACCATTAAGTAGCTCCTCCCACATTTTTCCCGCTCTTTTGCGAGCTTGCTTGGTGAAGATTTAGAAAGTATAGAGAGATGGTTTTCTGTAGTGGGGATAGTGCAACAATTGCTCACCTAACATAGAAGCACTTACTAACTAAAGAAAAATAGAAAGAACTCCTGTTAGGTGAACACCTGATGATCAAATGCAATCCATCCCTAAATAGTATACCATGTACTTCCAGAGTTGTTGTTTATTTCACAGAACTTCAAACTCAAAAGGTAAGCACTTATAACCATGAAGCTGTATTTCTATGAGGTTTCAAGACATCTGAAATTCAAAACTGCAATGTTCAGCCAGTTGGCCTGCATCACTGTTGTCATCCGAGGCCGTTCCTGCTATGGGCACTGTGGAGAAGTGCCCACCTTTTTATCCCTTGAAAGGACCTCAAGGCACCAGACCATTAAGTAGCTCCTCCCATATTTTTCCCGCTCTTTTCTGAGCTTGCTTGGTGAAGATTTTGAAAGTATAGAGAGATGGTTTTCTGTAGTGGAGATATTGCAACAATTGCTCACCTAACATGGAAGCACTTACTAACTAAAGAAAAATAGAAAGAACTCCTGTTAGGTGAACACCTGATGCTCAAATGCAATCCATCCCTAAATATTATACCATGTACTTCCAGAGTTGTTGTTTATTTCACAGAACTTCAAACTCAAAAGGTAAGCACTTACAAGCTTGAAGCTGTAATTCTATGAGGTTTCAAGGCATCTGAAATTCAAAACTGCAATGTTCAGCCAAAGGGTCTGCATCCCTGTTCTTGTCAGAGGCTGTTTCTGGTATGGGCACTGTGGAATAAGTGCTCGCCTTTTTATCCCTTGAAAGGCCCTGAAGGCACCAAACCATTAAGTAGCTCCTCCCACATTTTTCCCGCTCTTTTCTGAGCTTGCTTGGTGAAGATTTTGAAAGTATAGAGAGATGGTTTTCTGTAGTGGGGATATTGCAACAATTGCTCACCTAACATGGAAGCACTTACTAACTAAAGAAAAATAGAAAGAACTCCTGTTAGGTGAACACCTGATGCTCAAATGCAATCCATCCCTGAATATTTTACCATGTACTTCCAGAGTTGTTGTTTATTTCACAGAACTTCAAACTCAAAAGGTAAGCACTTACAAGCTTGAAGCTGTATTTCTGTGAGGTTCCAAGGCATCTGAAATTCAAAACTGCAATGTTCAGCCAAAGGGTCTGCATCCCTGTTCTTGTCTGAGGCTGGTATGGGCACTGTGGAAGAAGTTCTAGCCTTTTTATCCCTTGAAAGTCCCTGAAGGCACCAAACCATTAAGAAGCTCCTCCCACATTTTTCCCGCTCTTTTCTGAGCTTGCTTGGTGAAGATTTTGAAAGTATAGAGGGATGGTTTTCTGTAGTGGAGATATTGCAACAATTGCTCACCTAACATGGAAGCACTTACTAACTAAAGAAAAATAGAAAGAACTCCTGTTAGGTGAGCACCTGATGCTCAAATGCAATTATTCTCTAAATATTATAACATACACTTCCAGAGCTGTTGTTTATTTCACAGAACTTCAAACTCAAAAGGTAAGCACTTATAACCATGAAGCTGTATTTCTATGAGGTTTCAAGACATCTGAAATTCAAAACTGCAATGTTCAGCCAGTTGGCCTGCATCACTGTTGTCATCCGAGGCCGTTCCTGCTATGGGCACTGTGGAGAAGGGCCCACCTTTTTATCCCTTGAAAGGCCCTCAAGGCACCAGACCATTAAGTAGCTCCTCCCACATTTTTCCCGCTCTTTTCTGAGGTTGCTTGGTGAAGATTTTGAAAGTATAGAGAGATGTTTTTCTGTAGTGGGGATATTGCAACAATTGCTCACCTAACATGAAAGCACTTACTAATTAAAGAAAAATAGAAAGAACTCCTGTTAGGTGAACACCTGATGCTCAAATGCAATCCATCCCTAAATATTATACCATGTACTTCCAGAGTTGTTGTTTATTTCACAGAACTTCAAACTCAAAAGGTAAGCACTTACAAGCTTGAAGCTGTATTTCTATGAGGTTTCAAGGCATCTGAAATTCAAAACTGCAATGTTCAGCCAAAGGGTCTGCATCCCTGTTCTTGTCAGAGGCTGTTTCTGGTATGGGCACTGTGGAATAAGTGCTTGCCTTTTTATCCCTTGAAAGGCCCTGAAGGCACCAAACCATTAAGTAGCTCCTCCCACATTTTTCCCGCTCTTTTCTGAGCTTGCTTGGTGAAGATTTTGAAAGTATAGAGAGATGGTTTTCTGTAGTGGGGATATTGCAACAATTGCTCACCTAACATGGAAGCACTTACTAACTAAAGAACAATAGAAAGAACTCCTGTTAGGTGAACACCTGATGCTCAAATGCAATCCATCCCTAAATATTATACCATGTACTTCCAGAGTTGTTGTTTATTTCACAGAACTTCAAACTCAAAAGGTAAGCACTTACAAGCTTGAAGCTGTATTTCTATGAGGTTTCAAGACATCTGAAATTCAAAACTGCAATGTTCAGCCAAAGGGTCTGCATCCCTGTTCTTGTCTGAGGCTGTTCCTGGTATGGGCACTGTGGAAGAAGTTCTAGCCTTTTTATCCCTTGAAAGTCCCTGAAGGCACCAAACCATTAAGAAGCTCCTCCCACATTTTTCCCGCTCTTTTCTGAGCTTGCTTGGTGAAGATTTTGAAAGTATAGAGGGATGGTTTTCTGTAGTGGAGATATTGCAACAATTGCTCACCTAACATGGAAGCACTTACTAACTAAAGAAAAATAGAAAGAACTCCTGTTAGGTGAGCACCTGATGCTCAAATGCAATTATTCTCTAAATATTATAACATACACTTCCAGAGCTGTTGTTTAGTTAACAGAACTTCAACCTCAAAAGGTAAGCACTTATAACCATGAAGCTGTATTTCTATGAGGTTTCAAGACATCTGAAATTCAAAACTGCAATGTTCAGCCAATGGGTCTGCATCCCTGTTCTTGTCTGAGGCTGTTACTGTTATGGGCACTGTGGAAGAAGTGCTCGCCTTTTTATCCCTTGAAAGGCCCTGAAGGCACCAAACCATTAAGTAGCTCCTCCCACATTTTTCCCGCTCTTTTCTGAGCTTGCTTGGTGAAGATTTTGAAAGTATAGAGAGATGGTTTTCTGTAGTGGAGATATTGCAACAATTGCTCACCTAGCATGGAAGCACTTACTAACTAAAGAAAAATAGAAAGAACTCCTGTTAGGTGAGCACCTGATGCTCAAATGCAATTATTCTCTAAATATTATAACATACACTTCCAGAGCTGTTGTTTAGTTAACAGAACTTCAACCTCAATAGGTAAGCACTTACAAGCTTGAAGCTGTATTTCTATGAGGTTTCAAGACATCTGAAATTCAAAACTGCAATGTTCAGCCAGTTGGCCTGCATCACTGTTCTCATCCGAGGCCGTTCCTGCTATGGGCACTGTGGAAGAAGTGCCCACCTTTTTATCCCTTGAAAGTCCCTGAAGGCACCAAACCATTAAGTAGCTCCTCCCACATTTTTCCCGCTCTTTTCTGAGCTTGCTTGGTGAAGATTTTGAAAGTATAGAGAGATGGTTTTCTGTAGTGGAGATATTGCAACAATTGCTCACCTAACATGGAAGCACTTACTAACTAAAGAAAAATAGAAAGAACTCCTGTTAGGTGAGCACCTGATGCTCAAATGCAATTATTCTCTAAATATTATAACATACACTTCCAGAGCTGTTGTTTAGTTAACAGAACTTCAACCTCAATAGGTAAGCACTTACAAGCTTGAAGCTGTATTTCTATGAGGTTTCAAGACATCTGAAATTCAAAACTGCAATGTTCAGCCAGTTGGCCTGCATCACTGTTCTCATCCGAGGCCGTTCCTGCTATGGGCACTGTGGAAGAAGTGCCCACCTTTTTATCCCTTGAAAGGCCCTCAAGGCACCAAACCATTAAGTAGCTCCTCCCACATTTGTCCCGCTCTTTTCTGAGCTTGCTTGGTGAAGATTTTGAAAGTATAGAGAGATGGTTTTCTGTAGTGGGGATATCGCAACAATTGCTCACCTAACATGGAAGCACTTACTAACTAAAGAAAAATAGAAAGAACTCCTGTTAGGTGAGCACCTGATGTTCAAATGCAATCCATCCTAAATATTATAACATACACTTCCAAAGTTGCTGTTTAGTTCACAGAACTTCAACCTCAAAAGGTAAGCACTTATAACCATGAAGCTGTATTTCTATGAGGTTTCAAGACATCTGAAATTCAAAACTGCAATGTTCAGCCAATGGGTCTGCATCCCTGTTCTTGTCTGAGGCTGTTCCTGTTATGGGTACTGTGGAAGAAGTGCTCGCCTTTTTATCCCTTGAAAGGCCCTGAAGGCACCAAACCATTAAGTAGCTCCTCCCACATGTTTCCCGCTCTTTCTGAGCTTGCTTGGTGAAGATTTTGAAAGTATAGAGAGATGGTTTTCTGTAGTGTGGATATTGCAACAATTGCTCACCTAACATGGAAGCACTTACTAACTAAAGAAAAATAGAAAGAACTCCTGTTAGGTGAGCACCTGATGCTCAAATGCAATTATTCTCTAAATATTATAACATACACTTCCAGAGCTGTTGTTTAGTTAACAGAACTTCAACCTCAATAGGTAAGCACTTACAAGCTTGAAGCTGTATTTCTATGAGGTTTCAAGACATCTGAAATTCAAAACTGCAATGTTCAGCCAGTTGGCCTGCATCACTGTTCTCATCCGAGGCCGTTCCTGCTATGGGCACTGTGGAAGAAGTGCCCACCTTTTTATCCCTTGAAAGTCCCTGAAGGCACCAAACCATTAAGTAGCTCCTCCCACATTTTTCCCGCTATTTTCTGAGCTTGCTTGGTGAAGATTTTGAAAGTATAGAGAGATGGTTTTCTGTAGTGGAGATATTGCAACAATTGCTCACCTAACATGGAAGCACTTACTAACTAAAGAAAAATAGAAAGAACTCCTGTTAGGTGAGCACCTGATGCTCAAATGCAATTATTCTCTAAATATTATAACATACACTTCCAGAGCTGTTGTTTAGTTAACAGAACTTCAACCTCAATAGGTAAGCACTTACAAGCTTGAAGCTGTATTTCTATGAGGTTTCAAGACATCTGAAATTCAAAACTGCAATGTTCAGCCAGTTGGCCTGCATCACTGTTCTCATCCGAGGCCGTTCCTGCTATGGGCACTGTGGAAGAAGTGCCCACCTTTTTATCCCTTGAAAGGCCCTCAAGGCACCAAACCATTAAGTAGCTCCTCCCACATTTGTCCCGCTCTTTTCTGAGCTTGCTTGGTGAAGATTTTGAAAGTATAGAGAGATGGTTTTCTGTAGTGGGGATATCGCAACAATTGCTCACCTAACATGGAAGCACTTACTAACTAAAGAAAAATAGAAAGAACTCCTGTTAGGTGAGCACCTGATGTTCAAATGCAATCCATCCTAAATATTATAACATACACTTCCAAAGTTGCTGTTTAGTTCACAGAACTTCAACCTCAAAAGGTAAGCACTTATAACCATGAAGCTGTATTTCTATGAGGTTTCAAGACATCTGAAATTCAAAACTGCAATGTTCAGCCAATGGGTCTGCATCCCTGTTCTTGTCTGAGGCTGTTCCTGTTATGGGCACTGTGGAAGAAGTGCTCGCCTTTTTATGCCTTGAAAGGCCCTGAAGGCACCAAACCATTAAGTAGCTCCTCCCACATTTTTCCCGCTCTTTCTGAGCTTGCTTGGTGAAGATTTTGAAAGTATAGAGAGATGGTTTTCTGTAGTGGGGATATTGCAACAATTGCTCACCTAACATGGAAGCACTTACTAACTAAAGAAAAATAGAAAGAACTCCTGTTAGGTGAAGACCTGATGCTCAAATGTAATCCATCCCTAAATATTATACCATGTACTTCCAGAGTTGTTGTTTATTTCACAGAACTTCAAACTCAAAAGGTAAGCACTTACAAGCTTGAAGCTGTATTTCTATGAGGTTTCAAGACATCTGAAATTCAAAACTGCAATGTTCAGCCAAAGGGTCTGCATCCCTGTTCTTGTCTGAGGCTGTTCCTGGTATGGGCACTGTGGAAGAAGTTCTAGCCTTTTTATCCCTTGAAAGTCCCTGAAGGCACCAAACCATTAAGAAGCTCCTCCCACATTTTTCCCGCTCTTTTCTGAGCTTGCTCGGTGAAGATTTTGAAAGTATAGAGAGATGGTTTTCTGTAGTGGAGATATTGCAACAATTGCTCACCTAACATGGAAGCACTTACTAACTAAAGAAAAATAGAAATAACTCCTGTTAGGTGAGCACCTGATGTTCAAATGCAATCCATCCTAAATATTATAACATACACTTCCAAAATTGCTGTTTAGTTCACAGAACTTCAACCTCAAAAGGGAAGCACTTACACATATATAAAACGCAGGTGCCAACCTTGAAGCTGTATTTCTGTGAGGTTCCAAGACATCTGAAATTCAAAACTGCAATGTTCAGCCAGTGGGTCTGCATCCCTGTTCTTGTCTGAGGCTGTTCCTGTTATGGGCACTGTGGAAGAAGTGCTCGCCTTTTTATCCCTTGAAAGGCCCTGAAGGCACCAAAACATTAAGTAGCTCCTCCCACATTTTTCCCGCTCTTTTCTGAGCTTGATTGGTGAAGATTTTGAAAGTATAGAGAGATGGTTTTCTGTAGTGGGGATATTGCAACAATTGCTCACCTAACATGGAAGCACTTACTAACTAAAGAAAAATAGAAAGAACTCCTGTTAGGTGAGCACCTGATGCTCAAATGCAATTATTCTCTAAATATTATAACATACACTTCCAGAGCTGTTGTTTAGTTAACAGAGTTGTTGTTTATTTCACAGAACTTCAAACTCAAAAGGTAAGCACTTACAAGCTTGAAGCTGTATTTCTATGAGGTTTCAAGGCATCTGAAATTCAAAACTGCAATGTTCAGCCAAAGGGTCTGCATCCCTGTTCTTGTCAGAGGCTGTTTCTGGTATGGGCACTGTGGAAGAAGTGCCCACCTTTTTATCCCTTGAAAGGCCCTCAAGGCACCAAACCATTAAGTAGCTCCTCCCACATTTTTCCCGCTCTTTTCCGAGCTTGCTTGGTGAAGATTTTGAAAGTATAGAGAGATGGTTTTCTGTAGTGGGGATAGTGCAACAATTGCTCACCTAACATAGAAGCACCTACTAACTAAAGAAAAATAGAAAGAACTCCTGTTAGGTGAACACCTGATGCTCAAATGCAATCCATCCCTAAATAGTATACCATGTACTTCCAGAGTTGTTGTTTATTTCACAGAACTTCAAACTCAAAAGGTAAGCACTTATAACCATGAAGCTGTATTTCTATGAGGTTTCAAGACATCTGAAATTCAAAACTGCAATGTTCAGCCAGTTGGCCTGCATCACTGTTGTCATCCGAGGCCGTTCCTGCTATGGGCACTGTGGAGAAGGGCCCACCTTTTTATCCCTTGAAAGGCCCTCAAGGCACCAGACCATTAAGTAGCTCCTCCCACATTTTTCCCGCTCTTTTCTGAGGTTGCTTGGTGAAGATTTTGAAAGTATAGAGAGATGTTTTTCTGTAGTGGGATATTGCAACAATTGCTCACCTAACATGAAAGCACTTACTAACTAAAGAAAAATAGAAAGAACTCCTGTTAGGTGATCACCTGATGCTCAAATGCAATCCATCCCTAAATATTATACCATGTACTTCCAGAGTTGTTTATTTCACAGAACTTCAAACTCAAAAGGTAAGCACTTACAAGCTTGAAGCTGTATTTCTATGAGGTTTCAAGGCATCTGAAATTCAAAACTGCAATGTTCAGCCAAAGGGTCTGCATCCCTGTTCTTGTCAGAGGCTGTTTCTGGTATGGGCACTGTGGAATAAGTGCTCGCCTTTTTATCCCTTGAAAGGCCCTGAAGGCACCAAACCATTAAGTAGCTCCTCCCACATTTTTCCGGCTCTTTTCTGAGCTTGCTTGGTGAAGATTTTGAAAGTATAGAGAGATGGTTTTCTGTAGTGGGGATATTGCAACAATTGCTCACCTAACATGGAAGCACTTACTAACTAAAGAAAAATAGAAAGAACTCCTGTTAGGTGAACACCTGATGCTCAAATGCAATCCATCCCTAAATATTATACCATGTACTTCCAGAGTTGTTGTTTATTTCACAGAACTTCAAACACAAAAGGTAAGCACTTACAAGCTTGAAGCTGTATTTCTATGAGGTTTCAAGACATCTGAAATTCAAAACTGCAATGTTCAGCCAGTTGGCCTGCATCACTGTTCTCATCCGAGGCCGTTCCTGCTATGGGCACTGTGGAAGAAGTGCCCACCTTTTTATCCCTTGAAAGGCCCTCAAGGCACCAAACCATTAAGTAGCTCCTCCCACATTTTTCCCGCTCTTTTCTGAGCTTGCTTGGTGAAGATTTTGAAAGTATAGAGAGATGGTTTTCTGTAGTAGAGATATTGCAACAATTGCTCACCTAACATGGAAGCACTTACTAACTAAAGAAAAATAGAAAGAACTCCTGTTAGGTGAACACCTGATGCTCAAATGCAATCCATCCCTAAATATTATACCATGTACTTCCAGAGTTGTTGTTTATTTCACAGAACTTCAAACTCAAAAGGTAAGCACTTACAAGCTTGAAGCTGTATTTCTATGAGGTTTCAAGACATCTGAAATTCAAAACTGCAATGTTCAGCCAGTTGGCCTGCATCACTGTTCTCATCCGAGGCCGTTCCTGCTATGGGCACTGTGGAAGAAGTGCCCACCTTTTTATCCCTTGAAAGGCCCTCAAGGCACCAAACCATTAAGTAGCTCCTCCCACATTTTTCCCGCTCTTTTCTGAGCTTGCTTGGTGAAGATTTTGAAAGTATAGAGAGATGGTTTTCTGTAGTGGGGATATTGCAACAGTTGCTCACCTAACATGGAAGCACTTACTAACTAAAGAAAAATAGAAAGAACTCCTGTTAGGTGAGCACCTGATGCTCAAATGCAATTATTCTCTAAATATTATAACATACACTTCCAGAGCTGTTGTTTAGTTAACAGAACTTCAACCTCAATAGGTAAGCACTTACAAGCTTGAAGCTGTATTTCTATGAGGTTTCAAGACATCTGAAATTCAAAACTGCAATGTTCAGCCAGTTGGCCTGCATCACTGTTCTCATCCGAGGCCGTTCCTGCTATGGGCACTGTGGAAGAAGTGCCCACCTTTTTATCCCTTGAAAGGCCCTCAAGGCACCAAACCATTAAGTAGCTCCTCCCACATTTTTCCCGCTCTTTTCTGAGCTTGCTTGGTGAAGATTTTGAAAGTATAGAGAGATGGTTTTCTGTAGTAGAGATATTGCAACAATTGCTCACCTAACATGGAAGCACTTACTAACTAAAGAAAAATAGAAAGAACTCCTGTTAGGTGAGCACCTGATGCTCAAATGCAATTATTCTCTAAATATTATAACATACACTTCCAGAGCTGTTGTTTAGTTAACAGAACTTCAACCTCAATAGGTAAGCACTTACAAGCTTGAAGCTGTATTTCTATGAGGTTTCAAGACATCTGAAATTCAAAACTGCAATGTTCAGCCAGTTGGCCTGCATCACTGTTCTCATCCGAGGCCGTTCCTGCTATGGGCACTGTGGAAGAAGTGCCCACCTTTTTATCCCTTGAAAGGCCCTCAAGGCACCAAACCATTAAGTAGCTCCTCCCACATTTTTCCCGCTCTTTTCTGAGCTTGCTTGGTGAAGATTTTGAAAGTATAGAGAGATGGTTTTCTGTAGTGGGGATATTGCAACAATTGCTCACCTAACATGGAAGCACTTACTAACTAAAGAAAAATAAAAAGAACTCCTGTTAGGTGAGCACCTGATGTTCAAATGCAATCCATCCTAAATATTATAACATACACTTCCAAAGTCGCTGTTTAGTTCACAGAACTTCAACCTCAAAAGGTAAGCACTTATAACCATGAAGCTGTATTTCTATGAGGTTTCAAGACATCTGAAATTCAAAACTGCAATGTTCAGCCAATGGGTCTGCATCCCTGTTCTTGTCTGAGGCTGTTCCTGTTATGGGCACTGTGGAAGAAGTGCTCGCCTTTTTATCCCTTGAAAGGCCCTGAAGGCACCAAACCATTAAGTAGCTCCTCCCACATTTTTCCCGCTCTTTCTGAGCTTGCTTGGTGAAGATTTTGAAAGTATAGAGAGATGGTTTTCTGTAGTGGGGATATTGCAACAATTGCTCACCTAACATGGAAGCACTTACTAACTAAAGAAAAATAGAAAGAACTCCTGTTAGGTGAACACCTGATGCTCAAATGTAATCCATCCCTAAATATTATACCATGTACTTCCAGAGTTGTTGTTTATTTCACAGAACTTCAAACTCAAAAGGTAAGCACTTACAAGCTTGAAGCTGTATTTCTATGAGGTTTCAAGACATCTGAAATTCAAAACTGCAATGTTCAGCCAAAGGGTCTGCATCCCTGTTCTTGTCTGAGGCTGTTCCTGGTATGGGCACTGTGGGAGAAGTGCCCACCTTTTTATCCCTTGAAAGGCCCTCAAGGCACCAAACCATTAAGTAGCTCCTCCTACATTTTTCCCGCTCTTTTCTGAGCTTGCTTGGTGAAGATTTTGAAAGTATAGAGAGATGGTTTTCTGTAGTAGAGATATTGCAACAATTGCTCACCTAACATGGAAGCACTTACTAACTAAAGAAAAATAGAAAGAACTCCTGTTAGGTGAACACCTGATGCTCAAATGTAATCCATCCCTAAATATTATACCATGTACTTCCAGAGTTGTTGTTTATTTCACAGAACTTCAAACTCAAAAGGTAAGCACTTACAAGCTTGAAGCTGTATTTCTATGAGGTTTCAAGACATCTGAAATTCAAAACTGCAATGTTCAGCCAAAGGGTCTGCATCCCTGTTCTTGTCTGAGGCTGTTCCTGGTATGGGCACTGTGGAAGAAGTTCTAGCCTTTTTATCCCTTGAAAGTCCCTGAAGGCACCAAACCATTAAGAAGCTCCTCCCACATTTTTCCCGCTCTTTTCTGAGCTTGCTTGGTGAAGATTTTGAAAGTATAGAGAGATGGTTTTCTGTAGTGGAGATATTGCAACAATTGCTCACCTAACATGGAAGCACTTGCTAACTAAAGAAAAATAGAAATAACTCCTGTTAGATGAGCACCTGATGTTCAAATGCAATCCATCCTAAATATTATAACATACACTTCCAAAATTGCTGTTTAGTTCACAGAACTTCAACCTCAAAAGGGAAGCACTTACACATATATAAAACGCAGGTGCCAACAATGAAGCTGTATTTCTGTGAGGTTCCAAGACATCTGAAATTCAAAACTGCAATGTTCAGCCAGTGGGTCTGCATCCCTGTTCTTGTCTGAGGCTGTTCCTGTTATGGGCACTGTGGAAGAAGTGCTCGCCTTTTTATCCCTTGAAAGGCCCTGAAGGCACCAAAACATTAAGTAGCTCCTCCCACATTTTTCCCGCTCTTTTCTGAGCTTGATTGGTGAAGATTTTGAAAGTATAGAGAGATGGTTTTCTGTAGTGGGGATATTGCAACAATTGCTCACCTAACATGGAAGCACTTACTAACTAAAGAAAAATAGAAAGAACTCCTGTTAGGTTAGCACCTGATGCTCAAATGCAATTATTCTCTAAATATTATAACATACACTTCCAGAGCTGTTGTTTAGTTAACAGAGTTGTTGTTTATTTCACAGAACTTCAAACTCAAAAGGTAAGCACTTACAAGCTTGAAGCTGTATTTCTATGAGGTTTCAAGGCATCTGAAATTCAAAACTGCAATGTTCAGCCAAAGGGTCTGCATCCCTGTTCTTGTCAGAGGCTGTTTCTGGTATGGGCACTGTGGAAGAAGTGCCCACCTTTTTATCCCTTGAAAGGCCCTCAAGGCACCAAACCATTAAGTAGCTCCTCCCACATTTTTCCCGCTCTTTTCCGAGCTTGCTTGGTGAAGATTTTGAAAGTATAGAGAGATGGTTTTCTGTAGTGGGGATAGTGCAACAATTGCTCACCTAACATAGAAGCACTTACTAACTAAAGAAAAATAGAAAGAACTCCTGTTAGGTGAACACCTGATGCTCAAATGTAATCCATCCCTAAATATTATACCATGTACTTCCAGAGTTGTTGTTTATTTCACAGAACTTCAAACTCAAAAGGTAAGCACTTACAAGCTTGAAGCTGTATTTCTATGAGGTTTCAAGACATCTGAAATTCAAAACTGCAATGTTCAGCCAAAGGGTCTGCATCCCTGTTCTTGTCTGAGGCTGTTCCTGGTATGGGCACTGTGGAAGAAGTTCTAGCCTTTTTATCCCTTGAAAGTCCCTGAAGGCACCAAACCATTAAGAAGCTCCTCCCACATTTTTCCCGCTCTTTTCTGAGCTTGCTTGGTGAAGATTTTGAAAGTATAGAGAGATGGTTTTCTGTAGTGGAGATATTGCAACAATTGCTCACCTAACATGGAAGCACTTGCTAACTAAAGAAAAATAGAAATAACTCCTGTTAGATGAGCACCTGATGTTCAAATGCAATCCATCCTAAATATTATAACATACACTTCCAAAATTGCTGTTTAGTTCACAGAACTTCAACCTCAAAAGGGAAGCACTTACACATATATAAAACGCAGGTGCCAACCTTGAAGCTGTATTTCTGTGAGGTTCCAAGACATCTGAAATTCAAAACTGCAATGTTCAGCCAGTGGGTCTGCATCCCTGTTCTTGTCTGAGGCTGTTCCTGTTATGGGCACTGTGGAAGAAGTGCTCGCCTTTTTATCCCTTGAAAGGCCCTGAAGGCACCAAAACATTAAGTAGCTCCTCCCACATTTTTCCCGCTCTTTTCTGAGCTTGATTGGTGAAGATTTTGAAAGTATAGAGAGATGGTTTTCTGTAGTGGGGATATTGCAACAATTGCTCACCTAACATGGAAGCACTTACTAACTAAAGAAAAATAGAAAGAACTCCTGTTAGGTGAGCACCTGATGCTCAAATGCAATTATTCTCTAAATATTATAACATACACTTCCAGAGCTGTTGTTTAGTTAACAGAGTTGTTGTTTATTTCACAGAACTTCAAACTCAAAAGGTAAGCACTTACAAGCTTGAAGCTGTATTTCTATGAGGTTTCAAGGCATCTGAAATTCAAAACTGCAATGTTCAGCCAAAGGGTCTGCATCCCTGTTCTTGTCAGAGGCTGTTTCTGGTATGGGCACTGTGGAAGAAGTGCCCACCTTTTTATCCCTTGAAAGGCCCTCAAGGCACCAAACCATTAAGTAGCTCCTCCCACATTTTTCCCGCTCTTTTCCGAGCTTGCTTGGTGAAGATTTTGAAAGTATAGAGAGATGGTTTTCTGTAGTGGGGATAGTGCAACAATTGCTCACCTAACATAGAAGCACTTACTAACTAAAGAAAAATAGAAAGAACTCCTGTTAGGTGAACACCTGATGCTCAAATGCAATCCACCCCTAAATAGTATACCATGTACTTCCAGAGTTGTTGTTTATTTCACAGAACTTCAAACTCAAAAGGTAAGCACTTATAACCATGAAGCTGTATTTCTATGAGGTTTCAAGACATCTGAAATTCAAAACTGCAATGTTCAGCCAGTTGGCCTGCATCACTGTTGTCATCCGAGGTCGTTCCTGCTATGGGCACTGTGGAGAAGGGCCCACCTTTTTATCCCTTGAAAGGCCCTCAAGGCACCAGACCATTAAGTAGCTCCTCCCACATTTTTCCCGCTCTTTTCTGGGGTTGCTTGGTGAAGATTTTGAAAGTATAGAGAGATGGTTTTCTGTAGTGGGGATATTGCAACAATTGCTCACCTAACATGGAAGCACTTACTAACTAAAGAAAAATTGAAAGAACTCCTGTTAGGTGAACACCTGATGCTCAAATGCAATCCATCCCTAAATATTATACCATGTACTTCCAGAGTTGTTGTTTATTTCACAGAACTTCAAACTCAAAAGGTAAGCACTTACAAGCTTGAAGCTGTATTTCTATGAGGTTTCAAGACATCTGAAATTCAAAACTGCAATGTTCAGCCTAAGGGTCTGCATCCCTGTTCTTGTCTGAGGCTGTTCCTGGTATGGGCACTGTGGAAGAAGTTCTAGCCTTTTTATCCCTTGAAAGTCCCTGAAGGCACCAAACCATTAAGAAGCTCCTCCCACATTTTTCCCGCTCTTTTCCGAGCTTGCTTGGTGAAGATTTTGAAAGTATAGAGAGATGGTTTTCTGTAGTGGGGATAGTGCAACAATTGCTCACCTAACATAGAAGCACTTACTAACTAAAGAAAAATAGAAAGAACTCCTGTTAGGTGAACACCTGATGCTCAAATGCAATCCATCCCTAAATAGTATACCATGTACTTCCAGAGTTGTTGTTTATTTCACAGAACTTCAAACTCAAAAGGTAAGCACTTATAACCATGAAGCTGTATTTCTATGAGGTTTCAAGACATCTGAAATTCAAAACTGCAATGTTCAGCCAGTTGGCCTGCATCACTGTTGTCATCCGAGGCCGTTCCTGCTATGGGCACTGTGGAGAAGGGCCCACCTTTTTATCCCTTGAAAGGCCCTCAAGGCACCAGACCAGTAAGTAGCTCCTCCCACATTTTTCCCGCTCTTTTCTGAGGTTGCTTGGTGAAGATTTTGAAAGTATAGAGAGATGGTTTTCTGTAGTGGGGATATTGCAACAATTGCTCACCTAACATGGAAGCACTTACTAACTAAAGAAAAATAGAAAGAACTCCTGTTAGGTGAGCACCTGATGTTCAAATGCAATCCATCCTAAATATTATAACATACACTTCCAAAGTTGCTGTTTAGTTCACAGAACTTCAACCTCAAAAGGTAAGCACTTATAACCATGAAGCTGTATTTCTATGAGGTTTCAAGACATCTGAAATTCAAAACTGCAATGTTCAGCCAATGGGTCTGCATCCCTGTTCTTGTCTGAGGCTGTTCCTGTTATGGGCACTGTGGAAGAAGTGCTCGCCTTTTTATCCCTTGAAAGGCCCTGAAGGCACCAAACCATTAAGTAGCTCCTCCCACATTTTTCCCGCTCTTTTCTGAGCTTGCTTGGTGAAGATTTTGAAAGTATAGAGAGATGGTTTTCTGTAGTGGGGATATTGCAACAATTGCTCACCTAACATGGAAGCACTTACTAACTAAAGAAAAATAGAAAGAACTCCTGTTAGGTGAACACCTGATGCTCAAATGTAATCCATCCCTAAATATTATACCATGTACTTCCAGAGTTGTTGTTTATTTCACAGAACTTCAAACTCAAAAGGTAAGCACTTACAAGCTTGAAGCTGTATTTCTATGAGGTTTCAAGACATCTGAAATTCAAAACTGCAATGTTCAGCCAAAGGGTCTGCATCCCTGTTCTTGTCTGAGGCTGTTCCTGGTATGGGCACTGTGGAAGAAGTTCTAGCCTTTTTATCCCTTGAAAGTCCCTGAAGGCACCAAACCATTAAGAAGCTCCTCCCACATTTTTCCCGCTCTTTTCTGAGCTTGCTTGGTGAAGATTTTGAAAGTATAGAGAGATGGTTTTCTGTAGTGGAGATATTGCAACAATTGCTCACCTAACATGGAAGCACTTGCTAACTAAAGAAAAATAGAAATAACTCCTGTTAGATGAGCACCTGATGTTCAAATGCAATCCATCCTAAATATTATAACATACACTTCCAAAATTGCTGTTTAGTTCACAGAACTTCAACCTCAAAAGGGAAGCACTTACACATATATAAAACGCAGGTGCCAACCTTGAAGCTGTATTTCTGTGAGGTTCCAAGACATCTGAAATTCAAAACTGCAATGTTCAGCCAGTGGGTCTGCATCCCTGTTCTTGTCTGAGGCTGTTCCTGTTATGGGCACTGTGGAAGAAGTGCTCGCCTTTTTATCCCTTGAAAGGCCCTGAAGGCACCAAAACATTAAGTAGCTCCTCCCACATTTTTCCCGCTCTTTTCTGAGCTTGATTGGTGAAGATTTTGAAAGTATAGAGAGATGGTTTTCTGTAGTGGGGATATTGCAACAATTGCTCACCTAACATGGAAGCACTTACTAACTAAAGAAAAATAGAAAGAACTCCTGTTAGGTTAGCACCTGATGCTCAAATGCAATTATTCTCTAAATATTATAACATACACTTCCAGAGCTGTTGTTTAGTTAACAGAGTTGTTGTTTATTTCACAGAACTTCAAACTCAAAAGGTAAGCACTTACAAGCTTGAAGCTGTATTTCTATGAGGTTTCAAGGCATCTGAAATTCAAAACTGCAATGTTCAGCCAAAGGGTCTGCATCCCTGTTCTTGTCAGAGGCTGTTTCTGGTATGGGCACTGTGGAAGAAGTGCCCACCTTTTTATCCCTTGAAAGGCCCTCAAGGCACCAAACCATTAAGTAGCTCCTCCCACATTTTTCCCGCTCTTTTCCGAGCTTGCTTGGTGAAGATTTTGAAAGTATAGAGAGATGGTTTTCTGTAGTGGGGATAGTGCAACAATTGCTCACCTAACATAGAAGCACTTACTAACTAAAGAAAAATAGAAAGAACTCCTGTTAGGTGAACACCTGATGCTCAAATGTAATCCATCCCTAAATATTATACCATGTACTTCCAGAGTTGTTGTTTATTTCACAGAACTTCAAACTCAAAAGGTAAGCACTTACAAGCTTGAAGCTGTATTTCTATGAGGTTTCAAGACATCTGAAATTCAAAACTGCAATGTTCAGCCAAAGGGTCTGCATCCCTGTTCTTGTCTGAGGCTGTTCCTGGTATGGGCACTGTGGAAGAAGTTCTAGCCTTTTTATCCCTTGAAAGTCCCTGAAGGCACCAAACCATTAAGAAGCTCCTCCCACATTTTTCCCACTCTTTTCTGAGCTTGCTTGGTGAAGATTTTGAAAGTATAGAGAGATGGTTTTCTGTAGTGGAGATATTGCAACAATTGCTCACCTAACATGGAAGCACTTGCTAACTAAAGAAAAATAGAAATAACTCCTGTTAGATGAGCACCTGATGTTCAAATGCAATCCATCCTAAATATTATAACATACACTTCCAAAATTGCTGTTTAGTTCACAGAACTTCAACCTCAAAAGGGAAGCACTTACACATATATAAAACGCAGGTGCCAACCTTGAAGCTGTATTTCTGTGAGGTTCCAAGACATCTGAAATTCAAAACTGCAATGTTCAGCCAGTGGGTCTGCATCCCTGTTCTTGTCTGAGGCTGGTATGGGCACTGTGGAATAAGTGCTCGCCTTTTTATCACTTGAAAGGCCCTGAAGGCACCAAACCATTAAGTAGCTCCTCCCACATTTTTCCCGCTCTTTTCTGAGCTTGCTTGGTGAAGATTTTGAAAGTATAGAGAGATGGTTTTCTGTAGTGGAGATATTGCAACAATTGCTCACCTAGCATGGAAGCACTTACTAACTAAAGAAAAATAGAAAGAACTCCTGTTAGGTGAGCACCTGATGCTCAAATGCAATTATTCTCTAAATATTATAACATACACTTCCAGAGCTGTTGTTTAGTTAACAGAACTTCAACCTCAATAGGTAAGCACTTACAAGCTTGAAGCTGTATTTCTATGAGGTTTCAAGACATCTGAAATTCAAAACTGCAATGTTCAGCCAGTTGGCCTGCATCACTGTTCTCATCCGAGGCCGTTCCTGCTATGGGCACTGTGGAAGAAGTGCCCACCTTTTTATCCCTTGAAAGTCCCTGAAGGCACCAAACCATTAAGTAGCTCCTCCCACATTTTTCCCGCTCTTTTCTGAGCTTGCTTGGTGAAGATTTTGAAAGTATAGAGAGATGGTTTTCTGTAGTGGAGATATTGCAACAATTGCTCACCTAACATGGAAGCACTTACTAACTAAAGAAAAATAGAAAGAACTCCTGTTAGGTGAGCACCTGATGCTCAAATGCAATTATTCTCTAAATATTATAACATACACTTCCAGAGCTGTTGTTTAGTTAACAGAACTTCAACCTCAATAGGTAAGCACTTACAAGCTTGAAGCTGTATTTCTATGAGGTTTCAAGACATCTGAAATTCAAAACTGCAATGTTCAGCCAGTTGGCCTGCATCACTGTTCTCATCCGAGGCCGTTCCTGCTATGGGCACTGTGGAAGAAGTGCCCACCTTTTTATCCCTTGAAAGGCCCTCAAGGCACCAAACCATTAAGTAGCTCCTCCCACATTTGTCCCGCTCTTTTCTGAGCTTGCTTGGTGAAGATTTTGAAAGTATAGAGAGATGGTTTTCTGTAGTGGGGATATCGCAACAATTGCTCACCTAACATGGAAGCACTTACTAACTAAAGAAAAATAGAAAGAACTCCTGTTAGGTGAGCACCTGATGTTCAAATGCAATCCATCCTAAATATTATAACATACACTTCCAAAGTTGCTGTTTAGTTCACAGAACTTCAACCTCAAAAGGTAAGCACTTATAACCATGAAGCTGTATTTCTATGAGGTTTCAAGACATCTGAAATTCAAAACTGCAATGTTCAGCCAATGGGTCTGCATCCCTGTTCTTGTCTGAGGCTGTTCCTGTTATGGGTACTGTGGAAGAAGTGCTCGCCTTTTTATCCCTTGAAAGGCCCTGAAGGCACCAAACCATTAAGTAGCTCCTCCCACATGTTTCCCGCTCTTTCTGAGCTTGCTTGGTGAAGATTTTGAAAGTATAGAGAGATGGTTTTCTGTAGTGGGGATATTGCAACAATTGCTCACCTAACATGGAAGCACTTACTAACTAAAGAAAAATAGAAAGAACTCCTGTTAGGTGAGCACCTGATGCTCAAATGCAATTATTCTCTAAATATTATAACATACACTTCCAGAGCTGTTGTTTAGTTAACAGAACTTCAACCTCAATAGGTAAGCACTTACAAGCTTGAAGCTGTATTTCTATGAGGTTTCAAGACATCTGAAATTCAAAACTGCAATGTTCAGCCAGTTGGCCTGCATCACTGTTCTCATCCGAGGCCGTTCCTGCTATGGGCACTGTGGAAGAAGTGCCCACCTTTTTATCCCTTGAAAGTCCCTGAAGGCACCAAACCATTAAGTAGCTCCTCCCACATTTTTCCCGCTATTTTCTGAGCTTGCTTGGTGAAGATTTTGAAAGTATAGAGAGATGGTTTTCTGTAGTGGAGATATTGCAACAATTGCTCACCTAACATGGAAGCACTTACTAACTAAAGAAAAATAGAAAGAACTCCTGTTAGGTGAGCACCTGATGCTCAAATGCAATTATTCTCTAAATATTATAACATACACTTCCAGAGCTGTTGTTTAGTTAACAGAACTTCAACCTCAATAGGTAAGCACTTACAAGCTTGAAGCTGTATTTCTATGAGGTTTCAAGACATCTGAAATTCAAAACTGCAATGTTCAGCCAGTTGGCCTGCATCACTGTTCTCATCCGAGGCCGTTCCTGCTATGGGCACTGTGGAAGAAGTGCCCACCTTTTTATCCCTTGAAAGGCCCTCAAGGCACCAAACCATTAAGTAGCTCCTCCCACATTTGTCCCGCTCTTTTCTGAGCTTGCTTGGTGAAGATTTTGAAAGTATAGAGAGATGGTTTTCTGTAGTGGGGATATCGCAACAATTGCTCACCTAACATGGAAGCACTTACTAACTAAAGAAAAATAGAAAGAACTCCTGTTAGGTGAGCACCTGATGTTCAAATGCAATCCATCCTAAATATTATAACATACACTTCCAAAGTTGCTGTTTAGTTCACAGAACTTCAACCTCAAAAGGTAAGCACTTATAACCATGAAGCTGTATTTCTATGAGGTTTCAAGACATCTGAAATTCAAAACTGCAATGTTCAGCCAATGGGTCTGCATCCCTGTTCTTGTCTGAGGCTGTTCCTGTTATGGGCACTGTGGAAGAAGTGCTCGCCTTTTTATCCCTTGAAAGGCCCTGAAGGCACCAAACCATTAAGTAGCTCCTCCCACATTTTTCCCGCTCTTTTCTGAGCTTGCTTGGTGAAGATTTTGAAAGTATAGAGAGATGGTTTTCTGTAGTGGAGATATTGCAACAATTGCTCACCTAGCATGGAAGCACTTACTAACTAAAGAAAAATAGAAAGAACTCCTGTTAGGTGAGCACCTGATGCTCAAATGCAATTATTCTCTAAATATTATAACATACACTTCCAGAGCTGTTGTTTAGTTAACAGAACTTCAACCTCAATAGGTAAGCACTTACAAGCTTGAAGCTGTATTTCTATGAGGTTTCAAGACATCTGAAATTCAAAACTGCAATGTTCAGCCAGTTGGCCTGCATCACTGTTCTCATCCGAGGCCGTTCCTGCTATGGGCACTGTGGAAGAAGTGCCCACCTTTTTATCCCTTGAAAGTCCCTGAAGGCACCAAACCATTAAGTAGCTCCTCCCACATTTTTCCCGCTCTTTTCTGAGCTTGCTTGGTGAAGATTTTGAAAGTATAGAGAGATGGTTTTCTGTAGTGGAGATATTGCAACAATTGCTCACCTAACATGGAAGCACTTACTAACTAAAGAAAAATAGAAAGAACTCCTGTTAGGTGAGCACCTGATGCTCAAATGCAATTATTCTCTAAATATTATAACATACACTTCCAGAGCTGTTGTTTAGTTAACAGAACTTCAACCTCAATAGGTAAGCACTTACAAGCTTGAAGCTGTATTTCTATGAGGTTTCAAGACATCTGAAATTCAAAACTGCAATGTTCAGCCAGTTGGCCTGCATCACTGTTCTCATCCGAGGCCGTTCCTGCTATGGGCACTGTGGAAGAAGTGCCCACCTTTTTATCCCTTGAAAGGCCCTCAAGGCACCAAACCATTAAGTAGCTCCTCCCACATTTGTCCCGCTCTTTTCTGAGCTTGCTTGGTGAAGATTTTGAAAGTATAGAGAGATGGTTTTCTGTAGTGGGGATATCGCAACAATTGCTCACCTAACATGGAAGCACTTACTAACTAAAGAAAAATAGAAAGAACTCCTGTTAGGTGAGCACCTGATGTTCAAATGCAATCCATCCTAAATATTATAACATACACTTCCAAAGTTGCTGTTTAGTTCACAGAACTTCAACCTCAAAAGGTAAGCACTTATAACCATGAAGCTGTATTTCTATGAGGTTTCAAGACATCTGAAATTCAAAACTGCAATGTTCAGCCAATGGGTCTGCATCCCTGTTCTTGTCTGAGGCTGTTCCTGTTATGGGTACTGTGGAAGAAGTGCTCGCCTTTTTATCCCTTGAAAGGCCCTGAAGGCACCAAACCATTAAGTAGCTCCTCCCACATGTTTCCCGCTCTTTCTGAGCTTGCTTGGTGAAGATTTTGAAAGTATAGGGAGATGGTTTTCTGTAGTGGGGATATTGCAACAATTGCTCACCTAACATGGAAGCACTTACTAACTAAAGAAAAATAGAAAGAACTCCTGTTAGGTGAACACCTGATGCTCAAATGTAATCCATCCCTAAATATTATACCATGTACTTCCAGAGTTGTTGTTTATTTCACAGAACTTCAAACTCAAAAGGTAAGCACTTACAAGCTTGAAGTTGTATTTCTATGAGGTTTCAAGACATCTGAAATTCAAAACTGCAATGTTCAGCCAAAGGGTCTGCATCCCTGTTCTTGTCTGAGGCTGTTCCTGGTATGGGCACTGTGGAAGAAGTTCTAGCCTTTTTATCCCTTGAAAGTCCCTGAAGGCACCAAACCATTAAGAAGCTCCTCCCACATTTTTCCCGCTCTTTTCTGAGCTTGCTTGGTGAAGATTTTGAAAGTATAGAGAGATGGTTTTCTGTAGTGGAGATATTGCAACAATTGCTCACCTAACATGGAAGCACTTACTAACTAAAGAAAAATAGAAATAACTCCTGTTAGGTGAGCACCTGATGTTCAAATGCAATCCATCCTAAATATTATAACATACACTTCCAAAATTGCTGTTTAGTTCACAGAACTTCAACCTCAAAAGGGAAGCACTTACACATATATAAAACGCAGGTGCCAACCTTGAAGCTGTATTTCTGTGAGGTTCCAAGACATCTGAAATTCAAAACTGCAATGTTCAGCCAGTGGGTCTGCATCCCTGTTCTTGTCTGAGGCTGTTCCTGTTATGGGCACTGTGGAAGAAGTGCTCGCCTTTTTATCCCTTGAAAGGCCCTGAAGGCACCAAAACATTAAGTAGCTCCTCCCACATTTTTCCCGCTCTTTTCTGAGCTTGATTGGTGAAGATTTTGAAAGTATAGAGAGATGGTTTTCTGTAGTGGGGATATTGCAACAATTGCTCACCTAACATGGAAGCACTTACTAACTAAAGAAAAATAGAAAGAACTCCTGTTAGGTGAGCACCTGATGCTCAAATGCAATTATTCTCTAAATATTATAACATACACTTCCAGAGCTGTTGTTTAGTTAACAGAGTTGTTGTTTATTTCACAGAACTCAAAAGGTAAGCACTTACAAGCTTGAAGCTGTATTTCTATGAGGTTTCAAGGCATCTGAAATTCAAAACTGCAATGTTCAGCCAAAGGGTCTGCATCCCTATTCTTGTCAGAGGCTGTTTCTGGTATGGGCACTGTGGAAGAAGTGCCCACCTTTTTATCCCTTGAAAGGCCCTCAAGGCACCAAACCATTAAGTAGCTCCTCCCACATTTTTCCCGCTCTTTTCCGAGCTTGCTTGGTGAAGATTTTGAAAGTATAGAGAGATGGTTTTCTGTAGTGGGGATAGTGCAACAATTGCTCACCTAACATAGAAGCACTTACTAACTAAAGAAAAATAGAAAGAACTCCTGTTAGGTGAACACCTGATGCTCAAATGCAATCCATCCCTAAATAGTATACCATGTACTTCCAGAGTTGTTGTTTATTTCACAGAACTTCAAACTCAAAAGGTAAGCACTTATAACCACGAAGCTGTATTTCTATGAGGTTTCAAGACATCTGAAATTCAAAACTGCAATGTTCAGCCAGTTGGCCTGCATCACTGTTGTCATCCGAGGCCGTTCCTGCTATGGGCATTGTGGAGAAGGGCCCACCTTTTTATCCCTTGAAAGGCCCTCAAGGCACCAGACCATTAAGTAGCTCCTCCCACATTTTTCCCGCTCTTTTCTGAGGTTGCTTGGTGAAGATTTTGAAAGTATAGAGAGATGTTTTTCTGTAGTGGGGATATTGCAACAATTGCTCACCTAACATGAAAGCACTTACTAACTAAAGAAAAATAGAAAGAACTCCTGTTAGGTGAACACCTGATGCTCAAATGCAATCCATCCCTAAATATTATACCATGTACTTCCAGAGTTGTTGTTTATTTCACAGAACTTCAAACTCAAAAGGTAAGCACTTACAAGCTTGAAGCTGTATTTCTATGAGGTTTCAAGACATCTGAAATTCAAAACTGCAATGTTCAGCCAAAGGGTCTGCATCCCTGTTCTTGTCTGAGGCTCTTCCTGGTATGGGCACTGTGGAAGAAGTTCTAGCCTTTTTATCCCTTGAAAGTCCCTGAAGGCACCAAACCATTAAGTAGCTCCTCCCACATTTTTCCCGCTCTTTTCTGAGCTTGCTTGGTGAAGATTTTGAAAGTATAGAGAGATGGTTTTCTGTAGTGGAGATATTGCAACAATTGCTCACCTAACATGGAAGCACTTACTAACTAAAGAAAAATAGAAAGAACTCCTGTTAGGTGAGCACCTGATGCTCAAATGCAATTATTCTCTAAATATTATAACATACACTTCCAGAGCTGTTGTTTAGTTAACAGAACTTCAACCTCAATAGGTAAGCACTTACAAGCTTGAAGCTGTATTTCTATGAGGTTTCAAGACATCTGAAATTCAAAACTGCAATGTTCAGCCAGTTGGCCTGCATCACTGTTCTCATCCGAGGCCGTTCCTGCTATGGGCACTGTGGAAGAAGTGCCGACCTTTTTATCCCTTGAAAGGCCCTCAAGGCACCAAACCATTAAGTAGCTCCTCCCACATTTGTCCCGCTCTTTTCTGAGCTTGCTTGGTGAAGATTTTGAAAGTATAGAGAGATGGTTTTCTGTAGTGGGGATATCGCAACAATTGCTCACCTAACATGGAAGCACTTACTAACTAAAGAAAAATAGAAAGAACTCCTGTTAGGTGAGCACCTGATGTTCAAATGCAATCCATCCTAAATATTATAACATACACTTCCAAAGTTGCTGTTTAGTTCACAGAACTTCAACCTCAAAAGGTAAGCACTTATAACCATGAAGCTGTATTTCTATGAGGTTTCAAGACATCTGAAATTCAAAACTGCAATGTTCAGCCAATGGGTCTGCATCCCTGTTCTTGTCTGAGGCTGTTCCTGTTATGGGCACTGTGGAAGAAGTGCTCGCCTTTTTATCCCTTGAAAGGCCCTGAAGGCACCAAACCATTAAGTAGCTCCTCCCACATTTTTCCCGCTCTTTTCTGAGCTTGCTTGGTGAAGATTTTGAAAGTATAGAGAGATGGTTTTCTGTAGTGGAGATATTGCAACAATTGCTCACCTAGCATGGAAGCACTTACTAACTAAAGAAAAATAGAAAGAACTCCTGTTAGGTGAGCACCTGATGCTCAAATGCAATTATTCTCTAAATATTATAACATACACTTCCAGAGCTGTTGTTTAGTTAACAGAACTTCAACCTCAATAGGTAAGCACTTACAAGCTTGAAGCTGTATTTCTATGAGGTTTCAAGACATCTGAAATTCAAAACTGCAATGTTCAGCCAGTTGGCCTGCATCACTGTTCTCATCCGAGGCCGTTCCTGCTATGGGCACTGTGGAAGAAGTGCCCACCTTTTTATCCCTTGAAAGTCCCTGAAGGCACCAAACCATTAAGTAGCTCCTCCCACATTTTTCCCGCTCTTTTCTGAGCTTGCTTGGTGAAGATTTTGAAAGTATAGAGAGATGGTTTTCTGTAGTGGAGATATTGCAACAATTGCTCACCTAACATGGAAGCACTTACTAACTAAAGAAAAATAGAAAGAACTCCTGTTAGGTGAGCACCTGATGCTCAAATGCAATTATTCTCTAAATATTATAACATACACTTCCAGAGCTGTTGTTTAGTTAACAGAACTTCAACCTCAATAGGTAAGCACTTACAAGCTTGAAGCTGTATTTCTATGAGGTTTCAAGACATCTGAAATTCAAAACTGCAATGTTCAGCCAGTTGGCCTGCATCACTGTTCTCATCCGAGGCCGTTCCTGCTATGGGCACTGTGGAAGAAGTGCCCACCTTTTTATCCCTTGAAAGGCCCTCAAGGCACCAAACCATTAAGTAGCTCCTCCCACATTTGTCCCGCTCTTTTCTGAGCTTGCTTGGTGAAGATTTTGAAAGTATAGAGAGATGGTTTTCTGTAGTGGGGATATCGCAACAATTGCTCACCTAACATGGAAGCACTTACTAACTAAAGAAAAATAGAAAGAACTCCTGTTAGGTGAGCACCTGATGTTCAAATGCAATCCATCCTAAATATTATAACATACACTTCCAAAGTTGCTGTTTAGTTCACAGAACTTCAACCTCAAAAGGTAAGCACTTATAACCATGAAGCTGTATTTCTATGAGGTTTCAAGACATCTGAAATTCAAAACTGCAATGTTCAGCCAATGGGTCTGCATCCCTGTTCTTGTCTGAGGCTGTTCCTGTTATGGGTACTGTGGAAGAAGTGCTCGCCTTTTTATCCCTTGAAAGGCCCTGAAGGCACCAAACCATTAAGTAGCTCCTCCCACATGTTTCCCGCTCTTTCTGAGCTTGCTTGGTGAAGATTTTGAAAGTATAGGGAGATGGTTTTCTGTAGTGGGGATGTTGCAACAATTGCTCACCTAACATGGAAGCACTTACTAACTAAAGAAAAATAGAAAGAACTCCTGTTAGGTGAACACCTGATGCTCAAATGTAATCCATCCCTAAATATTATACCATGTACTTCCAGAGTTGTTGTTTATTTCACAGAACTTCAAACTCAAAAGGTAAGCACTTACAAGCTTGAAGTTGTATTTCTATGAGGTTTCAAGACATCTGAAATTCAAAACTGCAATGTTCAGCCAAAGGGTCTGCATCCCTGTTCTTGTCTGAGGCTGTTCCTGGTATGGGCACTGTGGAAGAAGTTCTAGCCTTTTTATCCCTTGAAAGTCCCTGAAGGCACCAAACCATTAAGAAGCTCCTCCCACATTTTTCCCGCTCTTTTCTGAGCTTGCTTGGTGAAGATTTTGAAAGTATAGAGAGATGGTTTTCTGTAGTGGAGATATTGCAACAATTGCTCACCTAACATGGAAGCACTTACTAACTAAAGAAAAATAGAAATAACTCCTGTTAGGTGAGCACCTGATGTTCAAATGCAATCCATCCTAAATATTATAACATACACTTCCAAAATTGCTGTTTAGTTCACAGAACTTCAACCTCAAAAGGGAAGCACTTACACATATATAAAACGCAGGTGCCAACCTTGAAGCTGTATTTCTGTGAGGTTCCAAGACATCTGAAATTCAAAACTGCAATGTTCAGCCAGTGGGTCTGCATCCCTGTTCTTGTCTGAGGCTGTTCCTGTTATGGGCACTGTGGAAGAAGTGCTCGCCTTTTTATCCCTTGAAAGGCCCTGAAGGCACCAAAACATTAAGTAGCTCCTCCCACATTTTTCCCGCTCTTTTCTGAGCTTGATTGGTGAAGATTTTGAAAGTATAGAGAGATGGTTTTCTGTAGTGGGGATATTGCAACAATTGCTCACCTAACATGGAAGCACTTACTAACTAAAGAAAAATAGAAAGAACTCCTGTTAGGTGAGCACCTGATGCTCAAATGCAATTATTCTCTAAATATTATAACATACACTTCCAGAGCTGTTGTTTAGTTAACAGAGTTGTTGTTTATTTCACAGAACTCAAAAGGTAAGCACTTACAAGCTTGAAGCTGTATTTCTATGAGGTTTCAAGGCATCTGAAATTCAAAACTGCAATGTTCAGCCAAAGGGTCTGCATCCCTGTTCTTGTCAGAGGCTGTTTCTGGTATGGGCACTGTGGAAGAAGTGCCCACCTTTTTATCCCTTGAAAGGCCCTCAAGGCACCAAACCATTAAGTAGCTCCTCCCACATTTTTCCCGCTCTTTTCCGAGCTTGCTTGGTGAAGATTTTGAAAGTATAGAGAGATGGTTTTCTGTAGTGGGGATAGTGCAACAATTGCTCACCTAACATAGAAGCACTTACTAACTAAAGAAAAATAGAAAGAACTCCTGTTAGGTGAACACCTGATGCTCAAATGCAATCCATCCCTAAATAGTATACCATGTACTTCCAGAGTTGTTGTTTATTTCACAGAACTTCAAACTCAAAAGGTAAGCACTTATAACCACGAAGCTGTATTTCTATGAGGTTTCAAGACATCTGAAATTCAAAACTGCAATGTTCAGCCAGTTGGCCTGCATCACTGTTGTCATCCGAGGCCGTTCCTGCTATGGGCACTGTGGAGAAGGGCCCACCTTTTTATCCCTTGAAAGGCCCTCAAGGCACCAGACCATTAAGTAGCTCCTCCCACATTTTTCCCGCTCTTTTCTGAGGTTGCTTGGTGAAGATTTTGAAAGTATAGAGAGATGTTTTTCTGTAGTGGGGATATTGCAACAATTGCTCACCTAACATGAAAGCACTTACTAACTAAAGAAAAATAGAAAGAACTCCTGTTAGGTGAACACCTGATGCTCAAATGCAATCCATCCCTAAATATTATACCATGTACTTCCAGAGTTGTTGTTTATTTCACAGAACTTCAAACTCAAAAGGTAAGCACTTACAAGCTTGAAGCTGTATTTCTATGAGGTTTCAAGACATCTGAAATTCAAAACTGCAATGTTCAGCCAAAGGGTCTGCATCCCTGTTCTTGTCTGAGGCTCTTCCTGGTATGGGCACTGTGGAAGAAGTTCTAGCCTTTTTATCCCTTGAAAGTCCCTGAAGGCACCAAACCATTAAGAAGCTCCTCCCACATTTTTCCCGCTCTTTTCTGAGCTTGCTTGGTGAAGATTTTGAAAGTATAGAGAGATGGTTTTCTGTAGTGGAGATATTGCAACAATTGCTCACCTAACATGGAAGCACTTACTAACTAAAGAAAAATAGAAATAACTCCTGTTAGGTGAGCACCTGATGTTCAAATGCAACCCATCCCTAAATATTATACCATGTACTTCCAGAGTTGTTGTTTATTTCACAGAACTTCAAACTCAAAAGGTAAGCACTTATAACCATGAAGCTGTATTTCTATGAGGTTTCAAGACATCTGAAATTCAAAACTGCAATGTTCAGCCAGTTGGCCTGCATCACTGTTGTCATCCGAGGCCGTTCCTGCTATGGGCACTGTGGAGAAGGGCCCACCTTTTTATCCCTTGAAAGGCCCTCAAGCACCAGACCATTAAGTAGCGCCTCCCACATTTTTCCCGCTCTTTTCTGAGGTTGCTTGGTGAAGATTTTGAAAGTATAGAGAGATGGTTTTCTGTAGTGGGGATATTGCAACAATTGCTCACCTAACATGGAAGCACTTACTAACTAAAGAAAAATAGAAAGAACTCCTGTTAGGTGAACACCTGATGCTCAAATGCAATCCATCCCTAAATATTATACCATGTATTTCCAGAGTTGTTTATTTCACAGAACTTCAAACTCAAAAGGTAAGCACTTACAAGCTTGAAGCTGTATTTCTATGAGGTTTCAAGGCATCTGAAATTCAAAACTGCAATGTTCAGCCAAAGGGTCTGCATCCCTGTTCTTGTCAGAGGCTGTTTCTGGTATGGGCACTGTGGAATAAGTGCTCGCCTTTTTATCCCTTGAAAGGCCCTGAAGGCACCAAACCATTAAGTAGCTCCTCCCACATTTTTCCAGCTCTTTTCTGAGCTTGCTTGGTGAAGATTTTGAAAGTATAGAGAGATGGTTTTCTGTAGTGGGGATATTGCAACAATTGCTCACCTAACATGGAAGCACTTACTAACTAAAGAAAAATAGAAAGAACTCCTGTTAGGTGAACACCTGATGCTCAAATGCAATCCATCCCTAAATATTATACCATGTACTTCCAGAGTTGTTGTTTATTTCACAGAACTTCAAACTCAAAAGGTAAGCACTTACAAGCTTGAAGCTGTATTTCTATGAGGTTTCAAGACATCTGAAATTCAAAACTGCAATGTTCAGCCAGTTGGCCTGCATCACTGTTCTCATCCGAGGCCGTTCCTGCTATGGGCACTGTGGAAGAAGTGCCCACCTTTTTATCCCTTGAAAGGCCCTCAAGGCACCAAACCATTAAGTAGCTCCTCCTACATTTTTCCCGCTCTTTTCTGAGCTTGCTTGGTGAAGATTTTGAAAGTATAGAGAGATGGTTTTCTGTAGTAGAGATATTGCAACAATTGCTCACCTAACATGGAAGCACTTACTAACTAAAGAAAAATAGAAAGAACTCCTGTTAGGTGAACACCTGATGCTCAAATGTAATCCATCCCTAAATATTATACCATGTACTTCCAGAGTTGTTGTTTATTTCACAGAACTTCAAACTCAAAAGGTAAGCACTTACAAGCTTGAAGCTGTATTTCTATGAGGTTTCAAGACATCTGAAATTCAAAACTGCAATGTTCAGCCAAAGGGTCTGCATCCCTGTTCTTGTCTGAGGCTGTTCCTGGTATGGGCACTGTGGAAGAAGTTCTAGCCTTTTTATCCCTTGAAAGTCCCTGAAGGCACCAAACCATTAAGAAGCTCCTCCCACATTTTTCCCGCTCTTTTCTGAGCTTGCTTGGTGAAGATTTTGAAAGTATAGAGAGATGGTTTTCTGTAGTGGAGATATTGCAACAATTGCTCACCTAACATGGAAGCACTTGCTAACTAAAGAAAAATAGAAATAACTCCTGTTAGATGAGCACCTGATGTTCAAATGCAATCCATCCTAAATATTATAACATACACTTCCAAAATTGCTGTTTAGTTCACAGAACTTCAACCTCAAAAGGGAAGCACTTACACATATATAAAACGCAGGTGCCAACAATGAAGCTGTATTTCTGTGAGGTTCCAAGACATCTGAAATTCAAAACTGCAATGTTCAGCCAGTGGGTCTGCATCCCTGTTCTTGTCTGAGGCTGTTCCTGTTATGGGCACTGTGGAAGAAGTGCTCGCCTTTTTATCCCTTGAAAGGCCCTGAAGGCACCAAAACATTAAGTAGCTCCTCCCACATTTTTCCCGCTCTTTTCTGAGCTTGATTGGTGAAGATTTTGAAAGTATAGAGAGATGGTTTTCTGTAGTGGGGATATTGCAACAATTGCTCACCTAACATGGAAGCACTTACTAACTAAAGAAAAATAGAAAGAACTCCTGTTAGGTTAGCACCTGATGCTCAAATGCAATTATTCTCTAAATATTATAACATACACTTCCAGAGCTGTTGTTTAGTTAACAGAGTTGTTGTTTATTTCACAGAACTTCAAACTCAAAAGGTAAGCACTTACAAGCTTGAAGCTGTATTTCTATGAGGTTTCAAGGCATCTGAAATTCAAAACTGCAATGTTCAGCCAAAGGGTCTGCATCCCTGTTCTTGTCAGAGGCTGTTTCTGGTATGGGCACTGTGGAAGAAGTGCCTACCTTTTTATCCCTTGAAAGGCCCTCAAGGCACCAAACCATTAAGTAGCTCCTCCCACATTTTTCCCGCTCTTTTCCGAGCTTGCTTGGTGAAGATTTTGAAAGTATAGAGAGATGGTTTTCTGTAGTGGGGATAGTGCAACAATTGCTCACCTAACATAGAAGCACTTACTAACTAAAGAAAAATAGAAAGAACTCCTGTTAGGTGAACACCTGATGCTCAAATGTAATCCATCCCTAAATATTATACCATGTACTTCCAGAGTTGTTGTTTATTTCACAGAACTTCAAACTCAAAAGGTAAGCACTTACAAGCTTGAAGCTGTATTTCTATGAGGTTTCAAGACATCTGAAATTCAAAACTGCAATGTTCAGCCAAAGGGTCTGCATCCCTGTTCTTGTCTGAGGCTGTTCCTGGTATGGGCACTGTGGAAGAAGTTCTAGCCTTTTTATCCCTTGAAAGTCCCTGAAGGCACCAAACCATTAAGAAGCTCCTCCCACATTTTTCCCGCTCTTTTCTGAGCTTGCTTGGTGAAGATTTTGAAAGTATAGAGAGATGGTTTTCTGTAGTGGAGATATTGCAACAATTGCTCACCTAACATGGAAGCACTTGCTAACTAAAGAAAAATAGAAATAACTCCTGTTAGATGAGCACCTGATGTTCAAATGCAATCCATCCTAAATATTATAACATACACTTCCAAAATTGCTGTTTAGTTCACAGAACTTCAACCTCAAAAGGGAAGCACTTACACATATATAAAACGCAGGTGCCAACCTTGAAGCTGTATTTCTGTGAGGTTCCAAGACATCTGAAATTCAAAACTGCAATGTTCAGCCAGTGGGTCTGCATCCCTGTTCTTGTCTGAGGCTGTTCCTGTTATGGGCACTGTGGAAGAAGTGCTCGCCTTTTTATCCCTTGAAAGGCCCTGAAGGCACCAAAACATTAAGTAGCTCCTCCCACATTTTTCCCGCTCTTTTCTGAGCTTGATTGGTGAAGATTTTGAAAGTATAGAGAGATGGTTTTCTGTAGTGGGGATATTGCAACAATTGCTCACCTAACATGGAAGCACTTACTAACTAAAGAAAAATAGAAAGAACTCCTGTTAGGTTAGCACCTGATGCTCAAATGCAATTATTCTCTAAATATTATAACATACACTTCCAGAGCTGTTGTTTAGTTAACAGAGTTGTTGTTTATTTCACAGAACTTCAAACTCAAAAGGTAAGCACTTACAAGCTTGAAGCTGTATTTCTATGAGGTTTCAAGGCATCTGAAATTCAAAACTGCAATGTTCAGCCAAAGGGTATGCATCCCTGTTCTTGTCAGAGGCTGTTTCTGGTATGGGCACTGTGGAAGAAGTGCCCACCTTTTTATCCCTTGAAAGGCCCTCAAGGCACCAAACCATTAAGTAGCTCCTCCCACATTTTTCCCGCTCTTTTCCGAGCTTGCTTGGTGAAGATTTTGAAAGTATAGAGAGATGGTTTTCTGTAGTGGGGATAGTGCAACAATTGCTCACCTAACATAGAAGCACTTACTAACTAAAGAAAAATAGAAAGAACTCCTGTTAGGTGAACACCTGATGCTCAAATGCAATCCACCCCTAAATAGTATACCATGTACTTCCAGAGTTGTTGTTTATTTCACAGAACTTCAAACTCAAAAGGTAAGCACTTATAACCATGAAGCTGTATTTCTATGAGGTTTCAAGACATCTGAAATTCAAAACTGCAATGTTCAGCCAGTTGGCCTGCATCACTGTTGTCATCCGAGGTCGTTCCTGCTATGGGCACTGTGGAGAAGGGCCCACCTTTTTATCCCTTGAAAGGCCCTCAAGGCACCAGACCATTAAGTAGCTCCTCCCACATTTTTCCCGCTCTTTTCTGGGGTTGCTTGGTGAAGATTTTGAAAGTATAGAGAGATGGTTTTCTGTAGTGGGGATATTGCAACAATTGCTCACCTAACATGGAAGCACTTACTAACTAAAGAAAAATTGAAAGAACTCCTGTTAGGTGAACACCTGATGCTCAAATGCAATCCATCCCTAAATATTATACCATGTACTTCCAGAGTTGTTGTTTATTTCACAGAACTTCAAACTCAAAAGGTAAGCACTTACAAGCTTGAAGCTGTATTTCTATGAGGTTTCAAGACATCTGAAATTCAAAACTGCAATGTTCAGCCTAAGGGTCTGCATCCCTGTTCTTGTCTGAGGCTGTTCCTGGTATGGGCACTGTGGAAGAAGTTCTAGCCTTTTTATCCCTTGAAAGTCCCTGAAGGCACCAAACCATTAAGAAGCTCCTCCCACATTTTTCCCGCTCTTTTCCGAGCTTGCTTGGTGAAGATTTTGAAAGTATAGAGAGATGGTTTTCTGTAGTGGGGATAGTGCAACAATTGCTCACCTAACATAGAAGCACTTACTAACTAAAGAAAAATAGAAAGAACTCCTGTTAGGTGAACACCTGATGCTCAAATGCAATCCATCCCTAAATAGTATACCATGTACTTCCAGAGTTGTTGTTTATTTCACAGAACTTCAAACTCAAAAGGTAAGCACTTATAACCATGAAGCTGTATTTCTATGAGGTTTCAAGACATCTGAAATTCAAAACTGCAATGTTCAGCCAGTTGGCCTGCATCACTGTTGTCATCCGAGGCCGTTCCTGCTATGGGCACTGTGGAGAAGGGCCCACCTTTTTATCCCTTGAAAGGCCCTCAAGGCACCAGACCAGTAAGTAGCTCCTCCCACATTTTTCCCGCTCTTTTCTGAGGTTGCTTGGTGAAGATTTTGAAAGTATAGAGAGATGGTTTTCTGTAGTGGGGATATTGCAACAATTGCTCACCTAACATGGAAGCACTTACTAACTAAAGAAAAATAGAAAGAACTCCTGTTAGGTGAGCACCTGATGTTCAAATGCAATCCATCCTAAATATTATAACATACACTTCCAAAGTTGCTGTTTAGTTCACAGAACTTCAACCTCAAAAGGTAAGCACTTATAACCATGAAGCTGTATTTCTATGAGGTTTCAAGACATCTGAAATTCAAAACTGCAATGTTCAGCCAATGGGTCTGCATCCCTGTTCTTGTCTGAGGCTGTTCCTGTTATGGGCACTGTGGAAGAAGTGCTCGCCTTTTTATCCCTTGAAAGGCCCTGAAGGCACCAAACCATTAAGTAGCTCCTCCCACATTTTTCCCGCTCTTTTCTGAGCTTGCTTGGTGAAGATTTTGAAAGTATAGAGAGATGGTTTTCTGTAGTGGGGATATTGCAACAATTGCTCACCTAACATGGAAGCACTTACTAACTAAAGAAAAATAGAAAGAACTCCTGTTAGGTGAACACCTGATGCTCAAATGTAATCCATCCCTAAATATTATACCATGTACTTCCAGAGTTGTTGTTTATTTCACAGAACTTCAAACTCAAAAGGTAAGCACTTACAAGCTTGAAGCTGTATTTCTATGAGGTTTCAAGACATCTGAAATTCAAAACTGCAATGTTCAGCCAAAGGGTCTGCATCCCTGTTCTTGTCTGAGGCTGTTCCTGGTATGGGCACTGTGGAAGAAGTTCTAGCCTTTTTATCCCTTGAAAGTCCCTGAAGGCACCAAACCATTAAGAAGCTCCTCCCACATTTTTCCCGCTCTTTTCTGAGCTTGCTTGGTGAAGATTTTGAAAGTATAGAGAGATGGTTTTCTGTAGTGGAGATATTGCAACAATTGCTCACCTAACATGGAAGCACTTGCTAACTAAAGAAAAATAGAAATAACTCCTGTTAGATGAGCACCTGATGTTCAAATGCAATCCATCCTAAATATTATAACATACACTTCCAAAATTGCTGTTTAGTTCACAGAACTTCAACCTCAAAAGGGAAGCACTTACACATATATAAAACGCAGGTGCCAACCTTGAAGCTGTATTTCTGTGAGGTTCCAAGACATCTGAAATTCAAAACTGCAATGTTCAGCCAGTGGGTCTGCATCCCTGTTCTTGTCTGAGGCTGTTCCTGTTATGGGCACTGTGGAAGAAGTGCTCGCCTTTTTATCCCTTGAAAGGCCCTGAAGGCACCAAAACATTAAGTAGCTCCTCCCACATTTTTCCCGCTCTTTTCTGAGCTTGATTGGTGAAGATTTTGAAAGTATAGAGAGATGGTTTTCTGTAGTGGGGATATTGCAACAATTGCTCACCTAACATGGAAGCACTTACTAACTAAAGAAAAATAGAAAGAACTCCTGTTAGGTTAGCACCTGATGCTCAAATGCAATTATTCTCTAAATATTATAACATACACTTCCAGAGCTGTTTAGTTAACAGAGTTGTTGTTTATTTCACAGAACTTCAAACTCAAAAGGTAAGCACTTACAAGCTTGAAGCTGTATTTCTATGAGGTTTCAAGGCATCTGAAATTCAAAACTGCAATGTTCAGCCAAAGGGTCTGCATCCCTGTTCTTGTCAGAGGCTGTTTCTGGTATGGGCACTGTGGAAGAAGTGCCCACCTTTTTATCCCTTGAAAGGCCCTCAAGGCACCAAACCATTAAGTAGCTCCTCCCACATTTTTCCCGCTCTTTTCCGAGCTTGCTTGGTGAAGATTTTGAAAGTATAGAGAGATGGTTTTCTGTAGTGGGGATAGTGCAACAATTGCTCACCTAACATAGAAGCACTTACTAACTAAAGAAAAATAGAAAGAACTCCTGTTAGGTGAACACCTGATGCTCAAATGTAATCCATCCCTAAATATTATACCATGTACTTCCAGAGTTGTTGTTTATTTCACAGAACTTCAAACTCAAAAGGTAAGCACTTACAAGCTTGAAGCTGTATTTCTATGAGGTTTCAAGACATCTGAAATTCAAAACTGCAATGTTCAGCCAAAGGGTCTGCATCCCTGTTCTTGTCTGAGGCTGTTCCTGGTATGGGCACTGTGGAAGAAGTTCTAGCCTTTTTATCCCTTGAAAGTCCCTGAAGGCACCAAACCATTAAGAAGCTCCTCCCACATTTTTCCCACTCTTTTCTGAGCTTGCTTGGTGAAGATTTTGAAAGTATAGAGAGATGGTTTTCTGTAGTGGAGATATTGCAACAATTGCTCACCTAACATGGAAGCACTTGCTAACTAAAGAAAAATAGAAATAACTCCTGTTAGATGAGCACCTGATGTTCAAATGCAATCCATCCTAAATATTATAACATACACTTCCAAAATTGCTGTTTAGTTCACAGAACTTCAACCTCAAAAGGGAAGCACTTACACATATATAAAACGCAGGTGCCAACCTTGAAGCTGTATTTCTGTGAGGTTCCAAGACATCTGAAATTCAAAACTGCAATGTTCAGCCAGTGGGTCTGCATCCCTGTTCTTGTCTGAGGCTGGTATGGGCACTGTGGAATAAGTGCTCGCCTTTTTATCACTTGAAAGGCCCTGAAGGCACCAAACCATTAAGTAGCTCCTCCCACATTTTTCCCGCTCTTTTCTGAGCTTGCTTGGTGAAGATTTTGAAAGTATAGAGGGATGGTTTTCTGTAGTGGAGATATTGCAACAATTGCTCACCTAACATGGAAGCACTTACTAACTAAAGAAAAATAGAAAGAACTCCTGTTAGGTGAGCACCTGATGCTCAAATGCAATTATTCTCTAAATATTATAACATACACTTCCAGAGCTGTTGTTTAGTTAACAGAACTTCAACCTCAAAAGGTAAGCACTTATAACCATGAAGCTGTATTTCTATGAGGTTTCAAGACATCTGAAATTCAAAACTGCAATGTTCAGCCAATGGGTCTGCATCCCTGTTCTTGTCTGAGGCTGTTACTGTTATGGGCACTGTGGAAGAAGTGCTCGCCTTTTTATCCCTTGAAAGGCCCTGAAGGCACCAAACCATTAAGTAGCTCCTCCCACATTTTTCCCGCTCTTTTCTGAGCTTGCTTGGTGAAGATTTTGAAAGTATAGAGAGATGGTTTTCTGTAGTGGAGATATTGCAACAATTGCTCACCTAGCATGGAAGCACTTACTAACTAAAGAAAAATAGAAAGAACTCCTGTTAGGTGAGCACCTGATGCTCAAATGCAATTATTCTCTAAATATTATAACATACACTTCCAGAGCTGTTGTTTAGTTAACAGAACTTCAACCTCAATAGGTAAGCACTTACAAGCTTGAAGCTGTATTTCTATGAGGTTTCAAGACATCTGAAATTCAAAACTGCAATGTTCAGCCAGTTGGCCTGCATCACTGTTCTCATCCGAGGCCGTTCCTGCTATGGGCACTGTGGAAGAAGTGCCCACCTTTTTATCCCTTGAAAGTCCCTGAAGGCACCAAACCATTAAGTAGCTCCTCCCACATTTTTCCCGCTCTTTTCTGAGCTTGCTTGGTGAAGATTTTGAAAGTATAGAGAGATGGTTTTCTGTAGTGGAGATATTGCAACAATTGCTCACCTAACATGGAAGCACTTACTAACTAAAGAAAAATAGAAAGAACTCCTGTTAGGTGAGCACCTGATGCTCAAATGCAATTATTCTCTAAATATTATAACATACACTTCCAGAGCTGTTGTTTAGTTAACAGAACTTCAACCTCAATAGGTAAGCACTTACAAGCTTGAAGCTGTATTTCTATGAGGTTTCAAGACATCTGAAATTCAAAACTGCAATGTTCAGCCAGTTGGCCTGCATCACTGTTCTCATCCGAGGCCGTTCCTGCTATGGGCACTGTGGAAGAAGTGCCCACCTTTTTATCCCTTGAAAGGCCCTCAAGGCACCAAACCATTAAGTAGCTCCTCCCACATTTGTCCCGCTCTTTTCTGAGCTTGCTTGGTGAAGATTTTGAAAGTATAGAGAGATGGTTTTCTGTAGTGGGGATATCGCAACAATTGCTCACCTAACATGGAAGCACTTACTAACTAAAGAAAAATAGAAAGAACTCCTGTTAGGTGAGCACCTGATGTTCAAATGCAATCCATCCTAAATATTATAACATACACTTCCAAAGTTGCTGTTTAGTTCACAGAACTTCAACCTCAAAAGGTAAGCACTTATAACCATGAAGCTGTATTTCTATGAGGTTTCAAGACATCTGAAATTCAAAACTGCAATGTTCAGCCAATGGGTCTGCATCCCTGTTCTTGTCTGAGGCTGTTCCTGTTATGGGTACTGTGGAAGAAGTGCTCGCCTTTTTATCCCTTGAAAGGCCCTGAAGGCACCAAACCATTAAGTAGCTCCTCCCACATGTTTCCCGCTCTTTCTGAGCTTGCTTGGTGAAGATTTTGAAAGTATAGAGAGATGGTTTTCTGTAGTGGGGATATTGCAACAATTGCTCACCTAACATGGAAGCACTTACTAACTAAAGAAAAATAGAAAGAACTCCTGTTAGGTGAGCACCTGATGCTCAAATGCAATTATTCTCTAAATATTATAACATACACTTCCAGAGCTGTTGTTTAGTTAACAGAACTTCAACCTCAATAGGTAAGCACTTACAAGCTTGAAGCTGTATTTCTATGAGGTTTCAAGACATCTGAAATTCAAAACTGCAATGTTCAGCCAGTTGGCCTGCATCACTGTTCTCATCCGAGGCCGTTCCTGCTATGGGCACTGTGGAAGAAGTGCCCACCTTTTTATCCCTTGAAAGTCCCTGAAGGCACCAAACCATTAAGTAGCTCCTCCCACATTTTTCCCGCTATTTTCTGAGCTTGCTTGGTGAAGATTTTGAAAGTATAGAGAGATGGTTTTCTGTAGTGGAGATATTGCAACAATTGCTCACCTAACATGGAAGCACTTACTAACTAAAGAAAAATAGAAAGAACTCCTGTTAGGTGAGCACCTGATGCTCAAATGCAATTATTCTCTAAATATTATAACATACACTTCCAGAGCTGTTGTTTAGTTAACAGAACTTCAACCTCAATAGGTAAGCACTTACAAGCTTGAAGCTGTATTTGTATGAGGTTTCAAGACATCTGAAATTCAAAACTGCAATGTTCAGCCAGTTGGCCTGCATCACTGTTCTCATCCGAGGCCGTTCCTGCTATGGGCACTGTGGAAGAAGTGCCCACCTTTTTATCCCTTGAAAGGCCCTCAAGGCACCAAACCATTAAGTAGCTCCTCCCACATTTGTCCCGCTCTTTTCTGAGCTTGCTTGGTGAAGATTTTGAAAGTATAGAGAGATGGTTTTCTGTAGTGGGGATATCGCAACAATTGCTCACCTAACATGGAAGCACTTACTAACTAAAGAAAAATAGAAAGAACTCCTGTTAGGTGAGCACCTGATGTTCAAATGCAATCCATCCTAAATATTATAACATACACTTCCAAAGTTGCTGTTTAGTTCACAGAACTTCAACCTCAAAAGGTAAGCACTTATAACCATGAAGCTGTATTTCTATGAGGTTTCAAGACATCTGAAATTCAAAACTGCAATGTTCAGCCAATGGGTCTGCATCCCTGTTCTTGTCTGAGGCTGTTCCTGTTATGGGCACTGTGGAAGAAGTGCTCGCCTTTTTATCCCTTGAAAGGCCCTGAAGGCACCAAACCATTAAGTAGCTCCTCCCACATTTTTCCCGCTCTTTCTGAGCTTGCTTGGTGAAGATTTTGAAAGTATAGAGAGATGGTTTTCTGTAGTGGGGATATTGCAACAATTGCTCACCTAACATGGAAGCACTTACTAACTAAAGAAAAATAGAAAGAACTCCTGTTAGGTGAAGACCTGATGCTCAAATGTAATCCATCCCTAAATATTATACCATGTACTTCCAGAGTTGTTGTTTATTTCACAGAACTTCAAACTCAAAAGGTAAGCACTTACAAGCTTGAAGCTGTATTTCTATGAGGTTTCAAGACATCTGAAATTCAAAACTGCAATGTTCAGCCAAAGGGTCTGCATCCCTGTTCTTGTCTGAGGCTGTTCCTGGTATGGGCACTGTGGAAGAAGTTCTAGCCTTTTTATCCCTTGAAAGTCCCTGAAGGCACCAAACCATTAAGAAGCTCCTCCCATATTTTTCCCGCTCTTTTCTGAGCTTGCTTGGTGAAGATTTTGAAAGTATAGAGAGATGGTTTTCTGTAGTGGAGATATTGCAACAATTGCTCACCTAACATGGAAGCACTTACTAACTAAAGAAAAATAGAAATAACTCCTGTTAGGTGAGCACCTGATGTTCAAATGCAATCCATCCTAAATATTATAACATACACTTCCAAAATTGCTGTTTAGTTCACAGAACTTCAACCTCAAAAGGGAAGCACTTACACATATATAAAACGCAGGTGCCAACCTTGAAGCTGTATTTCTGTGAGGTTCCAAGACATCTGAAATTCAAAACTGCAATGTTCAGCCAGTGGGTCTGCATCCCTGTTCTTGTCTGAGGCTGTTCCTGTTATGGGCACTGTGGAAGAAGTGCTCGCCTTTTTATCCCTTGAAAGGCCCTGAAGGCACCAAAACATTAAGTAGCTCCTCCCACATTTTTCCCGCTCTTTTCTGAGCTTGATTGGTGAAGATTTTGAAAGTATAGAGAGATGGTTTTCTGTAGTGGGGATATTGCAACAATTGCTCACCTAACATGGAAGCACTTACTAACTAAAGAAAAATAGAAAGAACTCCTGTTAGGTGAGCACCTGATGCTCAAATGCAATTATTCTCTAAATATTATAACATACACTTCCAGAGCTGTTGTTTAGTTAACAGAGTTGTTGTTTATTTCACAGAACTTCAAACTCAAAAGGTAAGCACTTACAAGCTTGAAGCTGTATTTCTATGAGGTTTCAAGGCATCTGAAATTCAAAACTGCAATGTTCAGCCAAAGGGTCTGCATCCCTGTTCTTGTCAGAGGCTGTTTCTGGTATGGGCACTGTGGAAGAAGTGCCCACCTTTTTATCCCTTGAAAGGCCCTCAAGGCACCAAACCATTAAGTAGCTCCTCCCACATTTTTCCCGCTCTTTTCCGAGCTTGCTTGGTGAAGATTTTGAAAGTATAGAGAGATGGTTTTCTGTAGTGGGGATAGTGCAACAATTGCTCACCTAACATAGAAGCACTTACTAACTAAAGAAAAATAGAAAGAACTCCTGTTAGGTGAACACCTGATGCTCAAATGCAATCCATCCCTAAATAGTATACCATGTACTTCCAGAGTTGTTGTTTATTTCACAGAACTTCAAACTCAAAAGGTAAGCACTTATAACCATGAAGCTGTATTTCTATGAGGTTTCAAGACATCTGAAATTCAAAATTGCAATGTTCAGCCAGTTGGCCTGCATCACTGTTGTCATCCGAGGCCGTTCCTGCTATGGGCACTGTGGAGAAGGGCCCACCTTTTTATCCCTTGAAAGGCCCTCAAGGCACCAGACCATTAAGTAGCTCCTCCCACATTTTTCCCGCTCTTTTCTGAGGTTGCTTGGTGAAGATTTTGAAAGTATAGAGAGATGTTTTTCTGTAGTGGGATATTGCAACAATTGCTCACCTAACATGAAAGCACTTACTAACTAAAGAAAAATAGAAAGAACTCCTGTTAGGTGAACCCCTGATGCTCAAATGCAATCCATCCCTAAATATTATACCATGTACTTCCAGAGTTGTTTATTTCACAGAACTTCAAACTCAAAAGGTAAGCACTTACAAGCTTGAAGCTGTATTTCTATGAGGTTTCAAGGCATCTGAAATTCAAAACTGCAATGTTCAGCCAAAGGGTCTGCATCCCTGTTCTTGTCAGAGGCTGTTTCTGGTATGGGCACTGTGGAATAAGTGCTCGCCTTTTTATCCCTTGAAAGGCCCTGAAGGCACCAAACCATTAAGTAGCTCCTCCCACATTTTTCCGGCTCTTTTCTGAGCTTGCTTGGTGAAGATTTTGAAAGTATAGAGAGATGGTTTTCTGTAGTGGGGATATTGCAACAATTGCTCACCTAACATGGAAGCACTTACTAACTAAAGAAAAATAGAAAGAACTCCTGTTAGGTGAACACCTGATGCTCAAATGCAATCCATCCCTAAATATTATACCATGTACTTCCAGAGTTGTTGTTTATTTCACAGAACTTCAAACACAAAAGGTAAGCACTTACAAGCTTGAAGCTGTATTTCTATGAGGTTTCAAGACATCTGAAATTCAAAACTGCAATGTTCAGCCAGTTGGCCTGCATCACTGTTCTCATCCGAGGCCGTTCCTGCTATGGGCACTGTGGAAGAAGTGCCCACCTTTTTATCCCTTGAAAGGCCCTCAAGGCACCAAACCATTAAGTAGCTCCTCCCACATTTTTCCCGCTCTTTTCTGAGCTTGCTTGGTGAAGATTTTGAAAGTATAGAGAGATGGTTTTCTGTAGTAGAGATATTGCAACAATTGCTCACCTAACATGGAAGCACTTACTAACTAAAGAAAAATAGAAAGAACTCCTGTTAGGTGAACACCTGATGCTCAAATGCAATCCATCCCTAAATATTATACCATGTACTTCCAGAGTTGTTGTTTATTTCACAGAACTTCAAACTCAAAAGGTAAGCACTTACAAGCTTGAAGCTGTATTTCTATGAGGTTTCAAGACATCTGAAATTCAAAACTGCAATGTTCAGCCAGTTGGCCTGCATCACTGTTCTCATCCGAGGCCGTTCCTGCTATGGGCACTGTGGAAGAAGTGCCCACCTTTTTATCCCTTGAAAGGCCCTCAAGGCACCAAACCATTAAGTAGCTCCTCCCACATTTTTCCCGCTCTTTTCTGAGCTTGCTTGGTGAAGATTTTGAAAGTATAGAGAGATGGTTTTCTGTAGTGGGGATATTGCAACAGTTGCTCACCTAACATGGAAGCACTTACTAACTAAAGAAAAATAGAAAGAACTCCTGTTAGGTGAGCACCTGATGCTCAAATGCAATTATTCTCTAAATATTATAACATACACTTCCAGAGCTGTTGTTTAGTTAACAGAACTTCAACCTCAATAGGTAAGCACTTACAAGCTTGAAGCTGTATTTCTATGAGGTTTCAAGACATCTGAAATTCAAAACTGCAATGTTCAGCCAGTTGGCCTGCATCACTGTTCTCATCCGAGGCCGTTCCTGCTATGGGCACTGTGGAAGAAGTGCCCACCTTTTTATCCCTTGAAAGGCCCTCAAGGCACCAAACCATTAAGTAGCTCCTCCCACATTTTTCCCGCTCTTTTCTGAGCTTGCTTGGTGAAGATTTTGAAAGTTTAGAGAGATGGTTTTCTGTAGTAGAGATATTGCAACAATTGCTCACCTAACATGGAAGCACTTACTAACTAAAGAAAAATAGAAAGAACTCCTGTTAGGTGAGCACCTGATGCTCAAATGCAATTATTCTCTAAATATTATAACATACACTTCCAGAGCTGTTGTTTAGTTAACAGAACTTCAACCTCAATAGGTAAGCACTTACAAGCTTGAAGCTGTATTTCTATGAGGTTTCAAGACATCTGAAATTCAAAACTGCAATGTTCAGCCAGTTGGTCTGCATCACTGTTCTCATCCGAGGCCGTTCCTGCTATGGGCACTGTGGAAGAAGTGCCCACCTTTTTATCCCTTGAAAGGCCCTCAAGGCACCAAACCATTAAGTAGCTCCTCCCACATTTTTCCCGCTCTTTTCTGAGCTTGCTTGGTGAAGATTTTGAAAGTATAGAGAGATGGTTTTCTGTAGTGGGGATATTGCAACAATTGCTCACCTAACATGGAAGCACTTACTAACTAAAGAAAAATAAAAAGAACTCCTGTTAGGTGAGCACCTGATGTTCAAATGCAATCCATCCTAAATATTATAACATACACTTCCAAAGTTGCTGTTTAGTTCACAGAACTTCAACCTCAAAAGGTAAGCACTTATAACCATGAAGCTGTATTTCTATGAGGTTTCAAGACATCTGAAATTCAAAACTGCAATGTTCAGCCAATGGGTCTGCATCCCTGTTCTTGTCTGAGGCTGTTCCTGTTATGGGCACTGTGGAAGAAGTGCTCGCCTTTTTATCCCTTGAAAGGCCCTGAAGGCACCAAACCATTAAGTAGCTCCTCCCACATTTTTCCCGCTCTTTCTGAGCTTGCTTGGTGAAGATTTTGAAAGTATAGAGAGATGGTTTTCTGTAGTGGGGATATTGCAACAATTGCTCACCTAACATGGAAGCACTTACTAACTAAAGAAAAATAGAAAGAACTCCTGTTAGGTGAACACCTGATGCTCAAATGTAATCCATCCCTAAATATTATACCATGTACTTCCAGAGTTGTTGTTTATTTCACAGAACTTCAAACTCAAAAGGTAAGCACTTACAAGCTTGAAGCTGTATTTCTATGAGGTTTCAAGACATCTGAAATTCAAAACTGCAATGTTCAGCCAAAGGGTCTGCATCCCTGTTCTTGTCTGAGGCTGTTCCTGGTATGGGCACTGTGGGAGAAGTTCTAGCCTTTTTATCCCTTGAAAGTCCCTGAAGGCACCAAACCATTAAGAAGCTCCTCCCACATTTTTCCCGCTCTTTTCAGAGCTTGCTTGGTGAAGATTTTGAAAGTATAGAGAGATGGTTTTCTGTAGTGGAGATATTGCAACAATTGCTCACCTAACATGGAAGCACTTACTAACTAAAGAAAAATAGAAATAACTCCTGTTAGGTGAGCACCTGATGTTCAAATGCAATCCATCCTAAATATTATAACATACACTTCCAAAATTGCTGTTTAGTTCACAGAACTTCAACCTCAAAAGGGAAGCACTTACACATATATAAAACGCAGGTGCCAACCTTGAAGCTGTATTTCTGTGAGGTTCCAAGACATCTGAAATTCAAAACTGCAATGTTCAGCCAGTGGGTCTGCATCCCTGTTCTTGTCTGAGGCTGTTCCTGTTATGGGCACTGTGGAAGAAGTGCTCGCCTTTTTATCCCTTGAAAGGCACTGAAGGCACCAAAACATTAAGTAGCTCCTCCCACATTTTTCCCGCTCTTTTCTGAGCTTGATTGGTGAAGATTTTGAAAGTATAGAGAGATGGTTTTCTGTAGTGGGGATATTGCAACAATTGCTCACCTAACATGGAAGCACTTACTAACTAAAGAAAAATAGAAAGAACTCCTGTTAGGTGAGCACCTGATGCTCAAATGCAATTATTCTCTAAATATTATAACATACACTTCCAGAGCTGTTGTTTAGTTAACAGAACTTCAACCTCAATAGGTAAGCACTTACAAGCTTGAAGCTGTATTTCTATGAGGTTTCAAGACATCTGAAATTCAAAACTGCAATGTTCAGCCAGTTGGCCTGCTTCACTGTTCTCATCCGAGGCCGTTCCTGCTATGGGCACTGTGGAAGAAGTGCCCACCTTTTTATCCCTTGAAAGGCCCTCAAGGCACCAAACCATTAAGTAGCTCCTCCCACATTTTTCCCGCTCTTTTCTGAGCTTGCTTGGTGAAGATTTTGAAAGTATAGAGAGATGGTTTTCTGTAGTGGGGATATTGCAACAATTGCTCACCTAACATGGAAGCACTTACTAACTAAACAAAAATAGAAAGAACTCCTGTTAGGTGAGCACCTGATGTTCAAATGCAATCCATCCTAAATATTATAACATACACTTCCAAAGTTGCTGTTTAGTTCACAGAACTTCAACCTCAAAAGGTAAGCACTTATAACCATGAAGCTGTATTTCTATGAGGTTTCAAGACATCTGAAATTCAAAACTGCAATGTTCAGCCAAAGGGTCTGCATCCCTGTTCTTGTCAGAGGCTGTTTCTGGTATGGGCACTGTGGAATAAGTGCTCGCCTTTTTATCCCTTGAAAGGCCCTGAAGGCACCAAACCATTAAGTAGCTCCTCCCACATTTTTCCCGCTCTTTTCTGAGCTTGCTTGGTGAAGATTTTGAAAGTATAGAGAGATGGTTTTCTGTAGTGGGGATATTGCAACAATTGCTCACCTAACATGGAAGCACTTACTAACTAAAGAAAAATAGAAAGAACTCCTGTTAGGTGAACACCTAATGCTCAAATGCAATCCATCCCTAAATATTATACCATGTACTTCCAGAGTTGTTGTTTATTTCACAGAACTTCAAACTCAAAAGGTAAGCACTTACAAGCTTGAAGCTGTATTTCTATGAGGTTTCAAGACATCTGAAATTCAAAACTGCAATGTTCAGCCAAAGGGTCTGCATCCCTGTTCTTGTCTGAGGCTTTTCCTGGTATGGGCACTGTGGAAGAAGTTCTAGCCTTTTTATCCCTTGAAAGTCCCTGAAGGCACCAAACCATTAAGTAGCTCCTCCCACATTTTTCCCGCTCTTTTCTGAGCTTGCTTGGTGAAGATTTTGAAAGTATAGAGAGATGGTTTTCTGTAGTGGGGATATTGCAACAGTTGCTCACCTAACATGGAAGCACTTACTAACTAAAGAAAAATAGAAAGAACTCCTGTTAGGTGAGCACCTGATGCTCAAATGCAATTATTCTCTAAATATTATAACATACACTTCCAGAGCTGTTGTTTAGTTAACAGAACTTCAACCTCAATAGGTAAGCACTTACAAGCTTGAAGCTGTATTTCTATGAGGTTTCAAGACATCTGAAATTCAAAACTGCAATGTTCAGCCAGTTGGCCTGCATCACTGTTCTCATCCGAGGCCGTTCCTGCTATGGGCACTGTGGAAGAAGTGCCCACCTTTTTATCCCTTGAAAGGCCCTCAAGGCACCAAACCATTAAGTAGCTCCTCCCACATTTTTCCCGCTCTTTTCTGAGCTTGCTTGGTGAAGATTTTGAAAGTTTAGAGAGATGGTTTTCTGTAGTAGAGATATTGCAACAATTGCTCACCTAACATGGAAGCACTTACTAACTAAAGAAAAATAGAAAGAACTCCTGTTAGGTGAGCACCTGATGCTCAAATGCAATTATTCTCTAAATATTATAACATACACTTCCAGAGCTGTTGTTTAGTTAACAGAACTTCAACCTCAATAGGTAAGCACTTACAAGCTTGAAGCTGTATTTCTATGAGGTTTCAAGACATCTGAAATTCAAAACTGCAATGTTCAGCCAGTTGGCCTGCATCACTGTTCTCATCCGAGGCCGTTCCTGCTATGGGCACTGTGGAAGAAGTGCCCACCTTTTTATCCCTTGAAAGGCCCTCAAGGCACCAAACCATTAAGTAGCTCCTCCCACATTTTTCCCGCTCTTTTCTGAGCTTGCTTGGTGAAGATTTTGAAAGTATAGAGAGATGGTTTTCTGTAGTGGGGATATTGCAACAATTGCTCACCTAACATGGAAGCACTTACTAACTAAAGAAAAATAAAAAGAACTCCTGTTAGGTGAGCACCTGATGTTCAAATGCAATCCATCCTAAATATTATAACATACACTTCCAAAGTTGCTGTTTAGTTCACAGAACTTCAACCTCAAAAGGTAAGCACTTATAACCATGAAGCTGTATTTCTATGAGGTTTCAAGACATCTGAAATTCAAAACTGCAATGTTCAGCCAATGGCTCTGCATCCCTGTTCTTGTCTGAGGCTGTTCCTGTTATGGGCACTGTGGAAGAAGTGCTCGCCTTTTTATCCCTTGAAAGGCCCTGAAGGCACCAAACCATTAAGTAGCTCCTCCCACATTTTTCCCGCTCTTTCTGAGCTTGCTTGGTGAAGATTTTGAAAGTATAGAGAGATGGTTTTCTGTAGTGGGGATATTGCAACAATTGCTCACCTAACATGGAAGCACTTACTAACTAAAGAAAAATAGAAAGAACTCCTGTTAGGTGAACACCTGATGCTCAAATGCAATCCATCCCTAAATATTATACCATGTACTTCCAGAGTTGTTGTTTATTTCACAGAACTTCAAACTCAAAAGGTAAGCACTTACAAGCTTGAAGCTGTAATTCTATGAGGTTTCAAGGCATCTGAAATTCAAAACTGCAATGTTCAGCCAAAGGGTCTGCATCCCTGTTCTTGTCTGAGGCTGTTCCTGGTATGGGCACTGTGGGAGAAGTTCTAGCCTTTTTATCCCTTGAAAGTCCCTGAAGGCACCAAACCATTAAGAAGCTCCTCCCACATTTTTCCCGCTCTTTTCAGAGCTTGCTTGGTGAAGATTTTGAAAGTATAGAGAGATGGTTTTCTGTAGTGGAGATATTGCAACAATTGCTCACCTAACATGGAAGCACTTACTAACTAAAGAAAAATAGAAATAACTCCTGTTAGGTGAGCACCTGATGTTCAAATGCAATCCATCCTAAATATTATAACATACACTTCCAAAATTGCTGTTTAGTTCACAGAACTTCAACCTCAAAAGGGAAGCACTTACACATATATAAAACGCAGGTGCCAACCTTGAAGCTGTATTTCTGTGAGGTTCCAAGACATCTGAAATTCAAAACTGCAATGTTCAGCCAGTGGGTCTGCATCCCTGTTCTTGTCTGAGGCTGTTCCTGTTATGGGCACTGTGGAAGAAGTGCTCGCCTTTTTATCCCTTGAAAGGCACTGAAGGCACCAAAACATTAAGTAGCTCCTCCCACATTTTTCCCGCTCTTTTCTGAGCTTGATTGGTGAAGATTTTGAAAGTATAGAGAGATGGTTTTCTGTAGTGGGGATATTGCAACAATTGCTCACCTAACATGGAAGCACTTACTAACTAAAGAAAAATAGAAAGAACTCCTGTTAGGTGAGCACCTGATGCTCAAATGCAATTATTCTCTAAATATTATAACATACACTTCCAGAGCTGTTGTTTAGTTAACAGAACTTCAACCTCAATAGGTAAGCACTTACAAGCTTGAAGCTGTATTTCTATGAGGTTTCAAGACATCTGAAATTCAAAACTGCAATGTTCAGCCAGTTGGCCTGCTTCACTGTTCTCATCCGAGGCCGTTCCTGCTATGGGCACTGTGGAAGAAGTGCCCACCTTTTTATCCCTTGAAAGGCCCTCAAGGCACCAAACCATTAAGTAGCTCCTCCCACATTTTTCCCGCTCTTTTCTGAGCTTGCTTGGTGAAGATTTTGAAAGTATAGAGAGATGGTTTTCTGTAGTGGGGATATTGCAACAATTGCTCACCTAACATGGAAGCACTTACTAACCAAAGAAAAATAGAAAGAACTCCTGTTAGGTGAGCACCTGATGTTCAAATGCAATCCATCCTAAATATTATAACATACACTTCCAAAGTTGCTGTTTAGTTCACAGAACTTCAACCTCAAAAGGTAAGCACTTATAACCATGAAGCTGTATTTCTATGAGGTTTCAAGACATCTGAAATTCAAAACTGCAATGTTCAGCCAAAGGGTCTGCATCCCTGTTCTTGTCAGAGGCTGTTTCTGGTATGGGCACTGTGGAATAAGTGCTCGCCTTTTTATCCCTTGAAAGGCCCTGAAGGCACCAAACCATTAAGTAGCTCCTCCCACATTTTTCCCGCTCTTTTCTGAGCTTGCTTGGTGAAGATTTTGAAAGTATAGAGAGATGGTTTTCTGTAGTGGGGATATTGCAACAATTGCTCACCTAACATGGAAGCACTTACTAACTAAAGAAAAATAGAAAGAACTCCTGTTAGGTGAACACCTAATGCTCAAATGCAATCCATCCCTAAATATTATACCATGTACTTCCAGAGTTGTTGTTTATTTCACAGAACTTCAAACTCAAAAGGTAAGCACTTACAAGCTTGAAGCTGTATTTCTATGAGGTTTCAAGACATCTGAAATTCAAAACTGCAATGTTCAGCCAAAGGGTCTGCATCCCTGTTCTTGTCTGAGGCTTTTCCTGGTATGGGCACTGTGGAAGAAGTTCTAGCCTTTTTATCCCTTGAAAGTCCCTGAAGGCACCAAACCATTAAGAAGCTCCTCCCACATTTTTCCCGCTCTTTTCTGAGCTTGCTTGGTGAAGATTTTGAAAGTATAGAGAGATATTTTTCTGTAGTGGAGATATTGCAACAATTGCGCACCTAACATGGAAGCACTTACTAACTAAAGAAAAATAGAAATAACTCCTGTTAGGTGAGCACCTGATGTTCAAATGCAATCCATCCTAAATATTATAACATACACTTCCAAAATTGCTGTTTAGTTCACAGAACTTCAACCTCAAAAGGGAAGCACTTACACATATATAAAACGCAGGTGCCAACCTTGAAGCTGTATTTCTGTGAGGTTCCAAGACATCTGAAATTCAAAACTGCAATGTTCAGCCAGTGGGTCTGCATCCCTGTTCTTGTCTGAGGCTGTTCCTGTTATGGGCACTGTGGAAGAAGTGCTCGCCTTTTTATCCCTTGAAAGGCCCTGAAGGCACCAAAACATTAAGTAGCTCCTCCCACATTTTTCCCGCTCTTTTCTGAGCTTGATTGGTGAAGATTTTGAAAGTATAGAGAGATGGTTTTCTGTAGTGGGGATATTGCAACAATTGCTCACCTAACATGGAAGCACTTACTAACTAAAGAAAAATAGAAAGAACTCCTGTTAGGTGAGCACCTGATGCTCAAATGCAATTATTCTCTAAATATTATAACATACACTTCCAGAGCTGTTGTTTAGTTAACAGAGTTGTTGTTTATTTCACAGAACTTCAAACTCAAAAGGTAAGCACTTACAACCATGAAGCTGTATTTCTATGAGGTTTCAAGATATCTGAAATTCAAAACTGCAATGTTCAGCCAGTTGGCCTGCATCACTGTTCTCATCCGAGGCCGTTCCTGCTATGGGCACTGTGGAAGAAGTGCCCACCTTGTTATGCCTTGAAAGGCACTCAAGGCACCAAACCATTAAGTAGCTCCTCCCACATTTTTCCCGCTCTTTTCTGAGCTTGCTTGGTGAAGATTTTGAAAGTATAGAGAGATGGTTTTCTGTAGTGGGGATATTGCAACAATTGCTCACCTAACATAGAAGCACTTACTAACTAAAGAAAAATAGAAAGAACTCCTGTTAGGTGAACACCTGATGCTCAAATGCAATCCATCCCTAAATAGTATACCATGTACTTCCAGAGTTGTTGTTTATTTCACAGAACTTCAAACTCAAAAGGTAAGCACTTATAACCATGAAGCTGTATTTCTATGAGGTTTCAAGACATCTGAAATTCAAAACTGCAATGTTCAGCCAGTTGGCCTGCATCACTGTTGTCATCCGAGGCCGTTCCTGCTATGGGCACTGTGGAGAAGTGCCCACATTTTTATCCCTTGAAAGGACCTCAAGGCACCAGACCATTAAGTAGCTCCTCCCATATTTTTCCCGCTCTTTTCTGAGCTTGCTTGGTGAAGATTTTGAAAGTATAGAGAGATGGTTTTCTGTAGTGGAGATATTGCAACAATTGCTCACCTAACATGGAAGCACTTACTAACTAAAGAAAAATAGAAAGAACTCCTGTTAGGTGAACACCTGATGCTCAAATGCAATCCATCCCTAAATATTATACCATGTACTTCCAGAGTTGTTGTTTATTTCACAGAACTTCAAACTCAAAAGGTAAGCACTTACAAGCTTGAAGCTGTAATTCTATGAGGTTTCAAGGCATCTGAAATTCAAAACTGCAATGTTCAGCCAAAGGGTCTGCATCCCTGTTCTTGTCAGAGGCTGTTTCTGGTATGGGCACTGTGGAATAAGTGCTCGCCTTTTTATCCCTTGAAAGGCCCTGAAGGCACCAAACCATTAAGTAGCTCCTCCCACATTTTTCCCGCTCTTTTCTGAGCTTGCTTGGTGAAGATTTTGAAAGTATAGAGAGATGGTTTTCTGTAGTGGGGATATTGCAACAATTGCTCACCTAACATGGAAGCACTTACTAACTAAAGAAAAATAGAAAGAACTCCTGTTAGGTGAACACCTGATGCTCAAATGCAATCCATCCCTAAATATTTTACCATGTACTTCCAGAGTTGTTGTTTATTTCACAGAACTTCAAACTCAAAAGGTAAGCACTTACAAGCTTGAAGCTGTATTTCTGTGAGGTTCCAAGGCATCTGAAATTCAAAACTGCAATGTTCAGCCAAAGGGTCTGCATCCCTGTTCTTGTCTGAGGCTGGTATGGGCACTGTGGAAGAAGTTCTAGCCTTTTTATCCCTTGAAAGTCCCTGAAGGCACCAAACCATTAAGAAGCTCCTCCCACATTTTTCCCGCTCTTTTCTGAGCTTGCTTGGTGAAGATTTTGAAAGTATAGAGGGATGGTTTTCTGTAGTGGAGATATTGCAACAATTGCTCACCTAACATGGAAGCACTTACTAACTAAAGAAAAATAGAAAGAACTCCTGTTAGGTGAGCACCTGATGCTCAAATGCAATTATTCTCTTAATATTATAACATACACTTCCAGAGCTGTTGTTTATTTCACAGAACTTCAAACTCAAAAGGTAAGCACTTATAACCATGAAGCTGTATTTCTATGAGGTTTCAAGACATCTGAAATTCAAAACTGCAATGTTCAGCCAGTTGGCCTGCATCACTGTTGTCATCCGAGGCCGTTCCTGCTATGGGCACTGTGGAGAAGGGCCCACCTTTTTATCCCTTGAAAGGCCCTCAAGGCACCAGACCATTAAGTAGCTCCTCCCACATTTTTCCCGCTCTTTTCTGAGGTTGCTTGGTGAAGATTTTGAAAGTATAGAGAGATGTTTTTCTGTAGTGGGGATATTGCAACAATTGCTCACCTAACATGAAAGCACTTAATAACTAAAGAAAAATAGAAAGAACTCCTGTTAGGTGAACACCTGATGCTCAAATGCAATCCATCCCTAAATATTATACCATGTACTTCCAGAGTTGTTTATTTCACAGAACTTCAAACTCAAAAGGTAAGCACTTACAAGCTTGAAGCTGTATTTCTATGAGGTTTCAAGGCATCTGAAATTCAAAACTGCAATGTTCAGCCAAAGGGTCTGCATCCCTGTTCTTGTCAGAGGCTGTTTCTGGTATGGGCACTGTGGAATAAGTGCTTGCCTTTTTATCCCTTGAAAGGCCCTGAAGGCACCAAACCATTAAGAAGCTCCTCCCACATTTTTCCCGCTCTTTTCTGAGCTTGCTTGGTGAAGATTTTGAAAGTATAGAGAGATGGTTTTCTGTGGTGGAGATATTGCAACAATTGCTCACCTAACATGGAAGCACTTACTAACTAAAGAAAAATAGAAATAACTCCTGTTAGGTGAGCACCTGATGTTCAAATGCAACCCATCCCTAAATATTATACCATGTACTTCCAGAGTTGTTGTTTATTTCACAGAACTTCAAACTCAAAAGGTAAGCACTTATAACCATGAAGCTGTATTTCTATGAGGTTTCAAGACATCTGAAATTCAAAACTGCAATGTTCAGCCAGTTGGCCTGCATCACTGTTGTCATCCGAGGCCGTTCCTGCTATGGGCACTGTGGAGAAGGGCCCACCTTTTTATCCCTTGAAAGGCCCTCAAGGCACCAGACCATTAAGTAGCTCCTCCCACATTTTTCCCGCTCTTTTCTGAGGTTGCTTGGTGAAGATTTTGAAAGTATAGAGAGATGTTTTTCTGTAGTGGGGATATTGCAACAATTGCTCACCTAACATGAAAGCACTTAATAACTAAAGAAAAATAGAAAGAACTCCTGTTAGGTGAACACCTGATGCTCAAATGCAATCCATCCCTAAATATTATACCATGTACTTCCAGAGTTGTTTATTTCACAGAACCTCAAACTCAAAAGGTAAGCACTTACAAGCTTGAAGCTGTATTTCTATGAGGTTTCAAGGCATCTGAAATTCAAAACTGCAATGTTCAGCCAAAGGGTCTGCATCCCTGTTCTTGTCAGAGGCTGTTTCTGGTATGGGCACTGTGGAATAAGTGCTCGCCTTTTTATCCCTTGAAAGGCACTGAAGGCACCAAAACATTAAGTAGCTCCTCCCACATTTTTCCCGCTCTTTTCTGAGCTTGATTGGTGAAGATTTTGAAAGTATAGAGAGATGGTTTTCTGTAGTGGGGATATTGCAACAATTGCTCACCTAACATGGAAGCACTTACTAACTAAAGAAAAATAGAAAGAACTCCTGTTAGGTGAGCACCTGATGCTCAAATGCAATTATTCTCTAAATATTATAACATACACTTCCAGAGCTGTTGTTTAGTTAACAGAACTTCAACCTCAATAGGTAAGCACTTACAAGCTTGAAGCTGTATTTCTATGAGGTTTCAAGACATCTGAAATTCAAAACTGCAATGTTCAGCCAGTTGGCCTGCTTCACTGTTCTCATCCGAGGCCGTTCCTGCTATGGGCACTGTGGAAGAAGTGCCCACCTTTTTATCCCTTGAAAGGCCCTCAAGGCACCAAACCATTAAGTAGCTCCTCCCACATTTTTCCCGCTCTTTTCTGAGCTTGCTTGGTGAAGATTTTGAAAGTATAGAGAGATGGTTTTCTGTAGTGGGGATATTGCAACAATTGCTCACCTAACATGGAAGCACTTACTAACTAAAGAAAAATAGAAAGAACTCCTGTTAGGTGAGCACCTGATGTTCAAATGCAATCCATCCTAAATATTATAACATACACTTCCAAAGTTGCTGTTTAGTTCACAGAACTTCAACCTCAAAAGGTAAGCACTTATAACCATGAAACTGTATTTCTATGAGGTTTCAAGACATCTGAAATTCAAAACTGCAATGTTCAGCCAAAGGGTCTGCATCCCTGTTCTTGTCAGAGGCTGTTTCTGGTATGGGCACTGTGGAATAAGTGCTCGCCTTTTTATCCCTTGAAAGGCCCTGAAGGCACCAAACCATTAAGTAGCTCCTCCCACATTTTTCCCGCTCTTTTCTGAGCTTGCTTGGTGAAGATTTTGAAAGTATAGAGAGATGGTTTTCTGTAGTGGGGATATTGCAACAATTGCTCACCTAACATGGAAGCACTTACTAACTAAAGAAAAATAGAAAGAACTCCTGTTAGGTGAACACCTAATGCTCAAATGCAATCCATCCCTAAATATTATACCATGTACTTCCAGAGTTGTTGTTTATTTCACAGAACTTCAAACTCAAAAGGTAAGCACTTACAAGCTTGAAGCTGTATTTCTATGAGGTTTCAAGACATCTGAAATTCAAAACTGCAATGTTCAGCCAAAGGGTCTGCATCCCTGTTCTTGTCTGAGGCTTTTCCTGGTATGGGCACTGTGGAAGAAGTTCTAGCCTTTTTATCCCTTGAAAGTCCCTGAAGGCACCAAACCATTAAGAAGCTCCTCCCACATTTTTCCCGCTCTTTTCTGAGCTTGCTTGGTGAAGATTTTGAAAGTATAGAGAGATGTTTTTCTGTAGTGGAGATATTGCTACAATTGCGCACCTAACATGGAAGCACTTACTAACTAAAGAAAAATAGAAAGAACTCCTGTTAGGTGAGCACCTGATGCTCAAATGCAATTATTCTCTAAATATTATAACATACACTTCCAGAGCTGTTGTTTAGTTAACAGAACTTCAACCTCAATAGGTAAGCACTTACAAGCTTGAAGCTGTATTTCTATGAGGTTTCAAGACATCTGAAATTCAAAACTGCAATGTTCAGCCAGTTGGCCTGCTTCACTGTTCTCATCCGAGGCCGTTCCTGCTATGGGCACTGTGGAAGAAGTGCCCACCTTTTTATCCCTTGAAAGGCCCTCAAGGCACCAAACCATTAAGTAGCTCCTCCCACATTTTTCCCGCTCTTTTCTGAGCTTGCTTGGTGAAGATTTTGAAAGTATAGAGAGATGGTTTTCTGTAGTGGGGATATTGCAACAATTGCTCACCTAACATGGAAGCACTTACTAACTAAAGAAAAATAGAAAGAACTCCTGTTAGGTGAGCACCTGATGTTCAAATGCAATCCATCCTAAATATTATAACATACACTTCCAAAGTTGCTGTTTAGTTCACAGAACTTCAACCTCAAAAGGTAAGCACTTATAACCATGAAACTGTATTTCTATGAGGTTTCAAGACATCTGAAATTCAAAACTGCAATGTTCAGCCAAAGGGTCTGCATCCCTGTTCTTGTCAGAGGCTGTTTCTGGTATGGGCACTGTGGAATAAGTGCTCGCCTTTTTATCCCTTGAAAGGCCCTGAAGGCACCAAACCATTAAGTAGCTCCTCCCACATTTTTCCCGCTCTTTTCTGAGCTTGCTTGGTGAAGATTTTGAAAGTATAGAGAGATGGTTTTCTGTAGTGGGGATATTGCAACAATTGCTCACCTAACATGGAAGCACTTACTAACTAAAGAAAAATAGAAAGAACTCCTGTTAGGTGAACACCTAATGCTCAAATGCAATCCATCCCTAAATATTATACCATGTACTTCCAGAGTTGTTGTTTATTTCACAGAACTTCAAACTCAAAAGGTAAGCACTTACAAGCTTGAAGCTGTATTTCTATGAGGTTTCAAGACATCTGAAATTCAAAACTGCAATGTTCAGCCAAAGGGTCTGCATCCCTGTTCTTGTCTGAGGCTTTTCCTGGTATGGGCACTGTGGAAGAAGTTCTAGCCTTTTTATCCCTTGAAAGTCCCTGAAGGCACCAAACCATTAAGAAGCTCCTCCCACATTTTTCCCGCTCTTTTCTGAGCTTGCTTGGTGAAGATTTTGAAAGTATAGAGAGATGTTTTTCTGTAGTGGAGATATTGCAACAATTGCGCACCTAACATGGAAGCACTTACTAACTAAAGAAAAATAGAAATAACTCCTGTTAGGTGAGCACCTGATGTTCAAATGCAATCCATCCTAAATATTATAACATACACTTCCAAAATTGCTGTTTAGTTCACAGAACTTCAACCTCAAAAGGGAAGCACTTACACATATATAAAACGCAGGTGCCAACCTTGAAGCTGTATTTCTGTGAGGTTCCAAGACATCTGAAATTCAAAACTGCAATGTTCAGCCAGTGGGTCTGCATCCCTGTTCTTGTCTGAGGCTGTTCCTGTTATGGGCACTGTGGAAGAAGTGCTCGCCTTTTTATCCCTTGAAAGGCCCTGAAGGCACCAAAACATTAAGTAGCTCCTCCCACATTTTTCCCGCTCTTTTCTGAGCTTGATTGGTGAAGATTTTGAAAGTATAGAGAGATGGTTTTCTGTAGTGGGGATATTGCAACAATTGCTCACCTAACATGGAAGCACTTACTAACTAAAGAAAAATAGAAAGAACTCCTGTTAGGTGAGCACCTGATGCTCAAATGCAATTATTCTCTAAATATTATAACATACACTTCCAGAGCTGTTGTTTAGTTAACAGAGTTGTTGTTTATTTCACAGAACTTCAAACTCAAAAGGTAAGCACTTACAAGCTTGAAGCTGTATTTCTATGAGGTTTCAAGGCATCTGAAATTCAAAACTGCAATGTTCAGCCAAAGGGTCTGCATCCCTGTTCTTGTCAGAGGCTGTTTCTGGTATGGGCACTGTGGAAGAAGTGCCCACCTTTTTATCCCTTGAAAGGCCCTCAAGGCACCAAACCATTAAGTAGCTCCTCCCACATTTTTCCCGCTCTTTTCCGAGCTTGCTTGGTGAAGATTTTGAAAGTATAGAGAGATGGTTTTCTGTAGTGGGGATAGTGCAACAATTGCTCACCTAACATAGAAGCACTTACTAACTAAAGAAAAATAGAAAGAACTCCTGTTAGGTGAACACCTGATGCTCAAATGCAATCCATCCCTAAATAGTATACCATGTACTTCCAGAGTTGTTGTTTATTTCACAGAACTTCAAACTCAAAAGGTAAGCACTTATAACCATGAAGCTGTATTTCTATGAGGTTTCAAGACATCTGAAATTCAAAACTGCAATGTTCAGCCAGTTGGCCTGCATCACTGTTGTCATCCGAGGCCGTTCCTGCTATGGGCACTGTGGAGAAGGGCCCACCTTTTTATCCCTTGAAAGCCCTCAAGGCACCAGACCATTAAGTAGCTCCTCCCACATTTTTCCCGCTCTTTTCTGAGGTTGCTTGGTGAAGATTTTGAAAGTATAGAGAGATGGTTTTCTGTAGTGGGGATATTGCAACAATTGCTCACCTAACATGGAAGCACTTACTAACTAAAGAAAAATAGAAAGAACTCCTGTTAGGTGAACACCTGATGCTCAAATGCAATCCATCCCTAAATATTATACCATGTACTTCCAGAGTTGTTGTTTATTTCACAGAACTTCAAACTCAAAAGGTAAGCACTTACAAGCTTGAAGCTGTATTTCTATGAGGTTTCAAGGCATCTGAAATTCAAAACTGCAATGTTCAGCCAAAGGGTCTGCATCCCTGTTCTTGTCAGAGGCTGTTTCTGGTATGGGCACTGTGGAATAAGTGCTCGCCTTTTTATCCCTTGAAAGGCCCTGAAGGCACCAAACCATTAAGTAGCTCCTCCCACATTTTTCCCGCTCTTTTCTGAGCTTGCTTGGTGAATATTTTGAAAGTATAGAGAGATGGTTTTCTGTAGTGGAGATATTGCAACAATTGCTCACCTAACATGGAAGCACTTACTAACTAAAGAAAAATAGAAAGAACTCCTGTTAGGTGAGCACCTGATGTTCAAATGCAACCCATCCCTAAATATTATACCATGTACTTCCAGAGTTGTTGTTTATTTCACAGAACTTCAAACTCAAAAGGTAAGCACTTACAACCATGAAGCTGTATTTCTATGAGGTTTCAAGATATCTGAAATTCAAAACTGCAATGTTCAGCCAGTTGGCCTGCATCACTGTTCTCATCCGAGGCCGTTCCTGCTATGGGCACTGTGGAAGAAGTGCCCACCTTGTTATGCCTTGAAAGGCACTCAAGGCACCAAACCATTAAGTAGCTCCTCCCACATTTTTCCCGCTCTTTTGCGAGCTTGCTTGGTGAAGATTTAGAAAGTATAGAGAGATGGTTTTCTGTAGTGGGGATAGTGCAACAATTGCTCACCTAACATAGAAGCACTTACTAACTAAAGAAAAATAGAAAGAACTCCTGTTAGGTGAACACCTGATGATCAAATGCAATCCATCCCTAAATAGTATACCATGTACTTCCAGAGTTGTTGTTTATTTCACAGAACTTCAAACTCAAAAGGTAAGCACTTATAACCATGAAGCTGTATTTCTATGAGGTTTCAAGACATCTGAAATTCAAAACTGCAATGTTCAGCCAGTTGGCCTGCATCACTGTTGTCATCCGAGGCCGTTCCTGCTATGGGCACTGTGGAGAAGTGCCCACCTTTTTATCCCTTGAAAGGACCTCAAGGCACCAGACCATTAAGTAGCTCCTCCCATATTTTTCCCGCTCTTTTCTGAGCTTGCTTGGTGAAGATTTTGAAAGTATAGAGAGATGGTTTTCTGTAGTGGAGATATTGCAACAATTGCTCACCTAACATGGAAGCACTTACTAACTAAAGAAAAATAGAAAGAACTCCTGTTAGGTGAACACCTGATGCTCAAATGCAATCCATCCCTAAATATTATACCATGTACTTCCAGAGTTGTTGTTTATTTCACAGAACTTCAAACTCAAAAGGTAAGCACTTACAAGCTTGAAGCTGTAATTCTATGAGGTTTCAAGGCATCTGAAATTCAAAACTGCAATGTTCAGCCAAAGGGTCTGCATCCCTGTTCTTGTCAGAGGCTGTTTCTGGTATGGGCACTGTGGAATAAGTGCTCGCCTTTTTATCCCTTGAAAGGCCCTGAAGGCACCAAACCATTAAGTAGCTCCTCCCACATTTTTCCCGCTCTTTTCTGAGCTTGCTTGGTGAAGATTTTGAAAGTATAGAGAGATGGTTTTCTGTAGTGGGGATATTGCAACAATTGCTCACCTAACATGGAAGCACTTACTAACTAAAGAAAAATAGAAAGAACTCCTGTTAGGTGAACACCTGATGCTCAAATGCAATCCATCCCTAAATATTTTACCATGTACTTCCAGAGTTGTTGTTTATTTCACAGAACTTCAAACTCAAAAGGTAAGCACTTACAAGCTTGAAGCTGTATTTCTATGAGGTTTCAAGGCATCTGAAATTCAAAACTGCAATGTTCAGCCAAAGGGTCTGCATCCCTGTTCTTGTCTGAGGCTGGTATGGGCACTGTGGAATAAGTGCTTGCCTTTTTATCCCTTGAAAGGCCCTGAAGGCACCAAACCATTAAGAAGCTCCTCCCACATTTTTCCCGCTCTTTTCTGAGCTTGCTTGGTGAAGATTTTGAAAGTATAGAGAGATGGTTTTCTGTAGTGGAGATATTGCAACAATTGCTCACCTAACATGGAAGCACTTACTAACTAAAGAAAAATAGAAATAACTCCTGTTAGGTGAGCACCTGATGTTCAAATGCAACCCATCCCTAAATATTATACCATGTACTTCCAGAGTTGTTGTTTATTTCACAGAACTTCAAACTCAAAAGGTAAGCACTTATAACCATGAAGCTGTATTTCTATGAGGTTTCAAGACATCTGAAATTCAAAACTGCAATGTTCAGCCAGTTGGCCTGCATCACTGTTGTCATCCGAGGCCGTTCCTGCTATGGGCACTGTGGAGAAGGGCCCACCTTTTTATCCCTTGAAAGGCCCTCAAGGCACCAGACCATTAAGTAGCGCCTCCCACATTTTTCCCGCTCTTTTCTGAGGTTGCTTGGTGAAGATTTTGAAAGTATAGAGAGATGGTTTTCTGTAGTGGGGATATTGCAACAATTGCTCACCTAACATGGAAGCACTTACTAACTAAAGAAAAATAGAAAGAACTCCTGTTAGGTGAACACCCGATGCTCAAATGCAATCCATCCCTAAATATTATACCATGTACTTCCAGAGTTGTTTATTTCACAGAACTTCAAACTCAAAAGGTAAGCACTTACAAGCTTGAAGCTGTATTTCTATGAGGTTTCAAGGCATCTGAAATTCAAAACTGCAATGTTCAGCCAAAGGGTCTGCATCCCTGTTCTTGTCAGAGGCTGTTTCTGGTATGGGCACTGTGGAATAAGTGCTCGCCTTTTTATCCCTTGAAAGGCACTGAAGGCACCAAAACATTAAGTAGCTCCTCCCACATTTTTCCCGCTCTTTTCTGAGCTTGATTGGTGAAGATTTTGAAAGTATAGAGAGATGGTTTTCTGTAGTGGGGATATTGCAACAATTGCTCACCTAACATGGAAGCACTTACTAACTAAAGAAAAATAGAAAGAACTCCTGTTAGGTGAGCACCTGATGCTCAAATGCAATTATTCTCTAAATATTATAACATACACTTCCAGAGCTGTTGTTTAGTTAACAGAACTTCAACCTCAATAGGTAAGCACTTACAAGCTTGAAGCTGTATTTCTATGAGGTTTCAAGACATCTGAAATTCAAAACTGCAATGTTCAGCCAGTTGGCCTGCTTCACTGTTCTCATCCGAGGCCGTTCCTGCTATGGGCACTGTGGAAGAAGTGCCCACCTTTTTATCCCTTGAAAGGCCCTCAAGGCACCAAACCATTAAGTAGCTCCTCCCACATTTTTCCCGCTCTTTTCTGAGCTTGCTTGGTGAAGATTTTGAAAGTATAGAGAGATGGTTTTCTGTAGTGGGGATATTGCAACAATTGCTCACCTAACATGGAAGCACTTACTAACTAAAGAAAAATAGAAAGAACTCCTGTTAGGTGAGCACCTGATGTTCAAATGCAATCCATCCTAAATATTATAACATACACTTCCAAAGTTGCTGTTTAGTTCACAGAACTTCAACCTCAAAAGGTAAGCACTTATAACCATGAAACTGTATTTCTATGAGGTTTCAAGACATCTGAAATTCAAAACTGCAATGTTCAGCCAAAGGGTCTGCATCCCTGTTCTTGTCAGAGGCTGTTTCTGGTATGGGCACTGTGGAATAAGTGCTCGCCTTTTTATCCCTTGAAAGGCCCTGAAGGCACCAAACCATTAAGTAGCTCCTCCCACATTTTTCCCGCTCTTTTCTGAGCTTGCTTGGTGAAGATTTTGAAAGTATAGAGAGATGGTTTTCTGTAGTGGGGATATTGCAACAATTGCTCACCTAACATGGAAGCACTTACTAACTAAAGAAAAATAGAAAGAACTCCTGTTAGGTGAACACCTAATGCTCAAATGCAATCCATCCCTAAATATTATACCATGTACTTCCAGAGTTGTTGTTTATTTCACAGAACTTCAAACTCAAAAGGTAAGCACTTACAAGCTTGAAGCTGTATTTCTATGAGGTTTCAAGGCATCTGAAATTCAAAACTGCAATGTTCAGCCAAAGGGTCTGCATCCCTGTTCTTGTCAGAGGCTGTTTCTGGTATGGGCACTGTGGAATAAGTGCTCGCCTTTTTATCCCTTGAAAGGCCCTGAAGGCACCAAACCATTAAGAAGCTCCTCCCACATTTTTCCCGCTCTTTTCTGAGCTTGCTTGGTGAAGATTTTGAAAGTATAGAGAGATGGTTTTCTGTAGTGGGGATATTGCAACAATTGCTCACCTAACATGGAAGCACTTACTAACTAAAGAAAAATAGAAAGAACTCCTGTTAGGTGAACACCTGATGCTCAAATGCAATCCATCCCTAAATATTATACCATGTACTTCCAGAGTTGTTGTTTATTTCACAGAACTTCAAACTCAAAAGGTAAGCACTTACAAGCTTGAAGCTGTATTTCTATGAGGTTTCAAGGCATCTGAAATTCAAAACTGCAATGTTCAGCCAAAGGGTCTGCATCCCTGTTCTTGTCAGAGGCTGTTTCTGGTATGGGCACTGTGGAATAAGTGCTCGCCTTTTTATCCCTTGAAAGGCCCTGAAGGCACCAAACCATTAAGTAGCTCCTCCCACATTTTTCCCGCTCTTTTCTGAGCTTGCTTGGTGAATATTTTGAAAGTATAGAGAGATGGTTTTCTGTAGTGGAGATATTGCAACAATTGCTCACCTAACATGGAAGCACTTACTAACTAAAGAAAAATAGAAAGAACTCCTGTTAGGTGAGCACCTGATGTTCAAATGCAACCCATCCCTAAATATTATACCATGTACTTCCAGAGTTGTTGTTTATTTCACAGAACTTCAAACTCAAAAGGTAAGCACTTACAACCATGAAGCTGTATTTCTATGAGGTTTCAAGATATCTGAAATTCAAAACTGCAATGTTCAGCCAGTTGGCCTGCATCACTGTTCTCATCCGAGGCCGTTCCTGCTATGGGCACTGTGGAAGAAGTGCCCACCTTGTTATGCCTTGAAAGGCACTCAAGGCACCAAACCATTAAGTAGCTCCTCCCACATTTTTCCCGCTCTTTTGCGAGCTTGCTTGGTGAAGATTTAGAAAGTATAGAGAGATGGTTTTCTGTAGTGGGGATAGTGCAACAATTGCTCACCTAACATAGAAGCACTTACTAACTAAAGAAAAATAGAAAGAACTCCTGTTAGGTGAACACCTGATGATCAAATGCAATCCATCCCTAAATAGTATACCATGTACTTCCAGAGTTGTTGTTTATTTCACAGAACTTCAAACTCAAAAGGTAAGCACTTATAACCATGAAGCTGTATTTCTATGAGGTTTCAAGACATCTGAAATTCAAAACTGCAATGTTCAGCCAGTTGGCCTGCATCACTGTTGTCATCCGAGGCCGTTCCTGCTATGGGCACTGTGGAGAAGTGCCCACCTTTTTATCCCTTGAAAGGACCTCAAGGCACCAGACCATTAAGTAGCTCCTCCCATATTTTTCCCGCTCTTTTCTGAGCTTGCTTGGTGAAGATTTTGAAAGTATAGAGAGATGGTTTTCTGTAGTGGAGATATTGCAACAATTGCTCACCTAACATGGAAGCACTTACTAACTAAAGAAAAATAGAAAGAACTCCTGTTAGGTGAGCACCTGATGCTCAAATGCAATTATTCTCTAAATATTATAACATACACTTCCAGAGCTGTTGTTTAGTTAACAGAACTTCAACCTCAATAGGTAAGCACTTACAAGCTTGAAGCTGTATTTCTATGAGGTTTCAAGACATCTGAAATTCAAAACTGCAATGTTCAGCCAGTTGGCCTGCTTCACTGTTCTCATCCGAGGCCGTTCCTGCTATGGGCACTGTGGAAGAAGTGCCCACCTTTTTATCCCTTGAAAGGCCCTCAAGGCACCAAACCATTAAGTAGCTCCTCCCACATTTTTCCCGCTCTTTTCTGAGCTTGCTTGGTGAAGATTTTGAAAGTATAGAGAGATGGTTTTCTGTAGTGGGGATATTGCAACAATTGCTCACCTAACATGGAAGCACTTACTAACCAAAGAAAAATAGAAAGAACTCCTGTTAGGTGAGCACCTGATGTTCAAATGCAATCCATCCTAAATATTATAACATACACTTCCAAAGTTGCTGTTTAGTTCACAGAACTTCAACCTCAAAAGGTAAGCACTTATAACCATGAAGCTGTATTTCTATGAGGTTTCAAGACATCTGAAATTCAAAACTGCAATGTTCAGCCAAAGGGTCTGCATCCCTGTTCTTGTCAGAGGCTGTTTCTGGTATGGGCACTGTGGAATAAGTGCTCGCCTTTTTATCCCTTGAAAGGCCCTGAAGGCACCAAACCATTAAGTAGCTCCTCCCACATTTTTCCCGCTCTTTTCTGAGCTTGCTTGGTGAAGATTTTGAAAGTATAGAGAGATGGTTTTCTGTAGTGGGGATATTGCAACAATTGCTCACCTAACATGGAAGCACTTACTAACTAAAGAAAAATAGAAAGAACTCCTGTTAGGTGAACACCTAATGCTCAAATGCAATCCATCCCTAAATATTATACCATGTACTTCCAGAGTTGTTGTTTATTTCACAGAACTTCAAACTCAAAAGGTAAGCACTTACAAGCTTGAAGCTGTATTTCTATGAGGTTTCAAGACATCTGAAATTCAAAACTGCAATGTTCAGCCAAAGGGTCTGCATCCCTGTTCTTGTCTGAGGCTTTTCCTGGTATGGGCACTGTGGAAGAAGTTCTAGCCTTTTTATCCCTTGAAAGTCCCTGAAGGCACCAAACCATTAAGAAGCTCCTCCCACATTTTTCCCGCTCTTTTCTGAGCTTGCTTGGTGAAGATTTTGAAAGTATAGAGAGATATTTTTCTGTAGTGGAGATATTGCAACAATTGCGCACCTAACATGGAAGCACTTACTAACTAAAGAAAAATAGAAATAACTCCTGTTAGGTGAGCACCTGATGTTCAAATGCAATCCATCCTAAATATTATAACATACACTTCCAAAATTGCTGTTTAGTTCACAGAACTTCAACCTCAAAAGGGAAGCACTTACACATATATAAAACGCAGGTGCCAACCTTGAAGCTGTATTTCTGTGAGGTTCCAAGACATCTGAAATTCAAAACTGCAATGTTCAGCCAGTGGGTCTGCATCCCTGTTCTTGTCTGAGGCTGTTCCTGTTATGGGCACTGTGGAAGAAGTGCTCGCCTTTTTATCCCTTGAAAGGCCCTGAAGGCACCAAAACATTAAGTAGCTCCTCCCACATTTTTCCCGCTCTTTTCTGAGCTTGATTGGTGAAGATTTTGAAAGTATAGAGAGATGGTTTTCTGTAGTGGGGATATTGCAACAATTGCTCACCTAACATGGAAGCACTTACTAACTAAAGAAAAATAGAAAGAACTCCTGTTAGGTGAGCACCTGATGCTCAAATGCAATTATTCTCTAAATATTATAACATACACTTCCAGAGCTGTTGTTTAGTTAACAGAGTTGTTGTTTATTTCACAGAACTTCAAACTCAAAAGGTAAGCACTTACAACCATGAAGCTGTATTTCTATGAGGTTTCAAGATATCTGAAATTCAAAACTGCAATGTTCAGCCAGTTGGCCTGCATCACTGTTCTCATCCGAGGCCGTTCCTGCTATGGGCACTGTGGAAGAAGTGCCCACCTTGTTATGCCTTGAAAGGCACTCAAGGCACCAAACCATTAAGTAGCTCCTCCCACATTTTTCCCGCTCTTTTCTGAGCTTGCTTGGTGAAGATTTTGAAAGTATAGAGAGATGGTTTTCTGTAGTGGGGATATTGCAACAATTGCTCACCTAACATAGAAGCACTTACTAACTAAAGAAAAATAGAAAGAACTCCTGTTAGGTGAACACCTGATGCTCAAATGCAATCCATCCCTAAATAGTATACCATGTACTTCCAGAGTTGTTGTTTATTTCACAGAACTTCAAACTCAAAAGGTAAGCACTTATAACCATGAAGCTGTATTTCTATGAGGTTTCAAGACATCTGAAATTCAAAACTGCAATGTTCAGCCAGTTGGCCTGCATCACTGTTGTCATCCGAGGCCGTTCCTGCTATGGGCACTGTGGAGAAGTGCCCACATTTTTATCCCTTGAAAGGACCTCAAGGCACCAGACCATTAAGTAGCTCCTCCCATATTTTTCCCGCTCTTTTCTGAGCTTGCTTGGTGAAGATTTTGAAAGTATAGAGAGATGGTTTTCTGTAGTGGAGATATTGCAACAATTGCTCACCTAACATGGAAGCACTTACTAACTAAAGAAAAATAGAAAGAACTCCTGTTAGGTGAACACCTGATGCTCAAATGCAATCCATCCCTAAATATTATACCATGTACTTCCAGAGTTGTTGTTTATTTCACAGAACTTCAAACTCAAAAGGTAAGCACTTACAAGCTTGAAGCTGTAATTCTATGAGGTTTCAAGGCATCTGAAATTCAAAACTGCAATGTTCAGCCAAAGGGTCTGCATCCCTGTTCTTGTCAGAGGCTGTTTCTGGTATGGGCACTGTGGAATAAGTGCTCGCCTTTTTATCCCTTGAAAGGCCCTGAAGGCACCAAACCATTAAGTAGCTCCTCTCACATTTTTCCCGCTCTTTTCTGAGCTTGCTTGGTGAAGATTTTGAAAGTATAGAGAGATGGTTTTCTGTAGTGGGGATATTGCAACAATTGCTCACCTAACATGGAAGCACTTACTAACTAAAGAAAAATAGAAAGAACTCCTGTTAGGTGAACACCTGATGCTCAAATGCAATCCATCCCTAAATATTTTACCATGTACTTCCAGAGTTGTTGTTTATTTCACAGAACTTCAAACTCAAAAGGTAAGCACTTACAAGCTTGAAGCTGTATTTCTGTGAGGTTCCAAGGCATCTGAAATTCAAAACTGCAATGTTCAGCCAAAGGGTCTGCATCCCTGTTCTTGTCTGAGGCTGGTATGGGCACTGTGGAAGAAGTTCTAGCCTTTTTATCCCTTGAAAGTCCCTGAAGGCACCAAACCATTAAGAAGCTCCTCCCACATTTTTCCCGCTCTTTTCTGAGCTTGCTTGGTGAAGATTTTGAAAGTATAGAGGGATGGTTTTCTGTAGTGGAGATATTGCAACAATTGCTCACCTAACATGGAAGCACTTACTAACTAAAGAAAAATAGAAAGAACTCCTGTTAGGTGAGCACCTGATGCTCAAATGCAATTATTCTCTTAATATTATAACATACACTTCCAGAGCTGTTGTTTATTTCACAGAACTTCAAACTCAAAAGGTAAGCACTTATAACCATGAAGCTGTATTTCTATGAGGTTTCAAGACATCTGAAATTCAAAACTGCAATGTTCAGCCAGTTGGCCTGCATCACTGTTGTCATCCGAGGCCGTTCCTGCTATGGGCACTGTGGAGAAGGGCCCACCTTTTTATCCCTTGAAAGGCCCTCAAGGCACCAGACCATTAAGTAGCTCCTCCCACATTTTTCCCGCTCTTTTCTGAGGTTGCTTGGTGAAGATTTTGAAAGTATAGAGAGATGTTTTTCTGTAGTGGGGATATTGCAACAATTGCTCACCTAACATGAAAGCACTTAATAACTAAAGAAAAATAGAAAGAACTCCTGTTAGGTGAACACCTGATGCTCAAATGCAATCCATCCCTAAATATTATACCATGTACTTCCAGAGTTGTTTATTTCACAGAACTTCAAACTCAAAAGGTAAGCACTTACAAGCTTGAAGCTGTATTTCTATGAGGTTTCAAGGCATCTGAAATTCAAAACTGCAATGTTCAGCCAAAGGGTCTGCATCCCTGTTCTTGTCAGAGGCTGTTTCTGGTATGGGCACTGTGGAATAAGTGCTTGCCTTTTTATCCCTTGAAAGGCCCTGAAGGCACCAAACCATTAAGAAGCTCCTCCCACATTTTTCCCGCTCTTTTCTGAGCTTGCTTGGTGAAGATTTTGAAAGTATAGAGAGATGGTTTTCTGTAGTGGAGATATTGCAACAATTGCTCACCTAACATGGAAGCACTTACTAACTAAAGAAAAATAGAAATAACTCCTGTTAGGTGAGCACCTGATGTTCAAATGCAACCCATCCCTAAATATTATACCATGTACTTCCAGAGTTGTTGTTTATTTCACAGAACTTCAAACTCAAAAGGTAAGCACTTATAACCATGAAGCTGTATTTCTATGAGGTTTCAAGACATCTGAAATTCAAAACTGCAATGTTCAGCCAGTTGGCCTGCATCACTGTTGTCATCCGAGGCCGTTCCTGCTATGGGCACTGTGGAGAAGGGCCCACCTTTTTATCCCTTGAAAGGCCCTCAAGGCACCAGACCATTAAGTAGCTCCTCCCACATTTTTCCCGCTCTTTTCTGAGGTTGCTTGGTGAAGATTTTGAAAGTATAGAGAGATGTTTTTCTGTAGTGGGGATATTGCAACAATTGCTCACCTAACATGAAAGCACTTAATAACTAAAGAAAAATAGAAAGAACTCCTGTTAGGTGAACACCTGATGCTCAAATGCAATCCATCCCTAAATATTATACCATGTACTTCCAGAGTTGTTTATTTCACAGAACCTCAAACTCAAAAGGTAAGCACTTACAAGCTTGAAGCTGTATTTCTATGAGGTTTCAAGGCATCTGAAATTCAAAACTGCAATGTTCAGCCAAAGGGTCTGCATCCCTGTTCTTGTCAGAGGCTGTTTCTGGTATGGGCACTGTGGAATAAGTGCTCGCCTTTTTATCCCTTGAAAGGCACTGAAGGCACCAAAACATTAAGTAGCTCCTCCCACATTTTTCCCGCTCTTTTCTGAGCTTGATTGGTGAAGATTTTGAAAGTATAGAGAGATGGTTTTCTGTAGTGGGGATATTGCAACAATTGCTCACCTAACATGGAAGCACTTACTAACTAAAGAAAAATAGAAAGAACTCCTGTTAGGTGAGCACCTGATGCTCAAATGCAATTATTCTCTAAATATTATAACATACACTTCCAGAGCTGTTGTTTAGTTAACAGAACTTCAACCTCAATAGGTAAGCACTTACAAGCTTGAAGCTGTATTTCTATGAGGTTTCAAGACATCTGAAATTCAAAACTGCAATGTTCAGCCAGTTGGCCTGCTTCACTGTTCTCATCCGAGGCCGTTCCTGCTATGGGCACTGTGGAAGAAGTGCCCACCTTTTTATCCCTTGAAAGGCCCTCAAGGCACCAAACCATTAAGTAGCTCCTCCCACATTTTTCCCGCTCTTTTCTGAGCTTGCTTGGTGAAGATTTTGAAAGTATAGAGAGATGGTTTTCTGTAGTGGGGATATTGCAACAATTGCTCACCTAACATGGAAGCACTTACTAACTAAAGAAAAATAGAAAGAACTCCTGTTAGGTGAGCACCTGATGTTCAAATGCAATCCATCCTAAATATTATAACATACACTTCCAAAGTTGCTGTTTAGTTCACAGAACTTCAACCTCAAAAGGTAAGCACTTATAACCATGAAACTGTATTTCTATGAGGTTTCAAGACATCTGAAATTCAAAACTGCAATGTTCAGCCAAAGGGTCTGCATCCCTGTTCTTGTCAGAGGCTGTTTCTGGTATGGGCACTGTGGAATAAGTGCTCGCCTTTTTATCCCTTGAAAGGCCCTGAAGGCACCAAACCATTAAGTAGCTCCTCCCACATTTTTCCCGCTCTTTTCTGAGCTTGCTTGGTGAAGATTTTGAAAGTATAGAGAGATGGTTTTCTGTAGTGGGGATATTGCAACAATTGCTCACCTAACATGGAAGCACTTACTAACTAAAGAAAAATAGAAAGAACTCCTGTTAGGTGAACACCTAATGCTCAAATGCAATCCATCCCTAAATATTATACCATGTACTTCCAGAGTTGTTGTTTATTTCACAGAACTTCAAACTCAAAAGGTAAGCACTTACAAGCTTGAAGCTGTATTTCTATGAGGTTTCAAGACATCTGAAATTCAAAACTGCAATGTTCAGCCAAAGGGTCTGCATCCCTGTTCTTGTCTGAGGCTTTTCCTGGTATGGGCACTGTGGAAGAAGTTCTAGCCTTTTTATCCCTTGAAAGTCCCTGAAGGCACCAAACCATTAAGAAGCTCCTCCCACATTTTTCCCGCTCTTTTCTGAGCTTGCTTGGTGAAGATTTTGAAAGTATAGAGAGATGTTTTTCTGTAGTGGAGATATTGCAACAATTGCGCACCTAACATGGAAGCACTTACTAACTAAAGAAAAATAGAAATAACTCCTGTTAGGTGAGCACCTGATGTTCAAATGCAATCCATCCTAAATATTATAACATACACTTCCAAAATTGCTGTTTAGTTCACAGAACTTCAACCTCAAAAGGGAAGCACTTACACATATATAAAACGCAGGTGCCAACCTTGAAGCTGTATTTCTGTGAGGTTCCAAGACATCTGAAATTCAAAACTGCAATGTTCAGCCAGTGGGTCTGCATCCCTGTTCTTGTCTGAGGCTGTTCCTGTTATGGGCACTGTGGAAGAAGTGCTCGCCTTTTTATCCCTTGAAAGGCCCTGAAGGCACCAAAACATTAAGTAGCTCCTCCCACATTTTTCCCGCTCTTTTCTGAGCTTGATTGGTGAAGATTTTGAAAGTATAGAGAGATGGTTTTCTGTAGTGGGGATATTGCAACAATTGCTCACCTAACATGGAAGCACTTACTAACTAAAGAAAAATAGAAAGAACTCCTGTTAGGTGAGCACCTGATGCTCAAATGCAATTATTCTCTAAATATTATAACATACACTTCCAGAGCTGTTGTTTAGTTAACAGAGTTGTTGTTTATTTCACAGAACTTCAAACTCAAAAGGTAAGCACTTACAAGCTTGAAGCTGTATTTCTATGAGGTTTCAAGGCATCTGAAATTCAAAACTGCAATGTTCAGCCAAAGGGTCTGCATCCCTGTTCTTGTCAGAGGCTGTTTCTGGTATGGGCACTGTGGAAGAAGTGCCCACCTTTTTATCCCTTGAAAGGCCCTCAAGGCACCAAACCATTAAGTAGCTCCTCCCACATTTTTCCCGCTCTTTTCTGAGCTTGCTTGGTGAAGATTTTGAAAGTATAGAGAGATGGTTTTCTGTAGTGGGGATATTGCAACAATTGCTCACCTAACATGGAAGCACTTACTAACTAAAGAAAAATAGAAAGAACTCCTGTTAGGTGAGCACCTGATGTTCAAATGCAATCCATCCTAAATATTATAACATACACTTCCAAAGTTGCTGTTTAGTTCACAGAACTTCAACCTCAAAAGGTAAGCACTTATAACCATGAAGCTGTATTTCTATGAGGTTTCAAGACATCTGAAATTCAAAACTGCAATGTTCAGCCAAAGGGTCTGCATCCCTGTTCTTGTCAGAGGCTGTTTCTGGTATGGGCACTGTGGAATAAGTGCTCGCCTTTTTATCCCTTGAAAGGCCCTGAAGGCACCAAACCATTAAGTAGCTCCTCCCACATTTTTCCCGCTCTTTTCTGAGCTTGCTTGGTGAAGATTTTGAAAGTATAGAGAGATGGTTTTCTGTAGTGGGGATATTGCAACAATTGCTCACCTAACATGGAAGCACTTACTAACTAAAGAAAAATAGAAAGAACTCCTGTTAGGTGAACACCTAATGCTCAAATGCAATCCATCCCTAAATATTATACCATGTACTTCCAGAGTTGTTGTTTATTTCACAGAACTTCAAACTCAAAAGGTAAGCACTTACAAGCTTGAAGCTGTATTTCTATGAGGTTTCAAGACATCTGAAATTCAAAACTGCAATGTTCAGCCAAAGGGTCTGCATCCCTGTTCTTGTCTGAGGCTTTTCCTGGTATGGGCACTGTGGAAGAAGTTCTAGCCTTTTTATCCCTTGAAAGTCCCTGAAGGCACCAAACCATTAAGAAGCTCCTCCCACATTTTTCCCGCTCTTTTCTGAGCTTGCTTGGTGAAGATTTTGAAAGTATAGAGAGATATTTTTCTGTAGTGGAGATATTGCAACAATTGCGCACCTAACATGGAAGCACTTACTAACTAAAGAAAAATAGAAATAACTCCTGTTAGGTGAGCACCTGATGTTCAAATGCAATCCATCCTAAATATTATAACATACACTTCCAAAATTGCTGTTTAGTTCACAGAACTTCAACCTCAAAAGGGAAGCACTTACACATATATAAAACGCAGGTGCCAACCTTGAAGCTGTATTTCTGTGAGGTTCCAAGACATCTGAAATTCAAAACTGCAATGTTCAGCCAGTGGGTCTGCATCCCTGTTCTTGTCTGAGGCTGTTCCTGTTATGGGCACTGTGGAAGAAGTGCTCGCCTTTTTATCCCTTGAAAGGCCCTGAAGGCACCAAAACATTAAGTAGCTCCTCCCACATTTTTCCCGCTCTTTTCTGAGCTTGATTGGTGAAGATTTTGAAAGTATAGAGAGATGGTTTTCTGTAGTGGGGATATTGCAACAATTGCTCACCTAACATGGAAGCACTTACTAACTAAAGAAAAATAGAAAGAACTCCTGTTAGGTGAGCACCTGATGCTCAAATGCAATTATTCTCTAAATATTATAACATACACTTCCAGAGCTGTTGTTTAGTTAACAGAGTTGTTGTTTATTTCACAGAACTTCAAACTCAAAAGGTAAGCACTTACAAGCTTGAAGCTGTATTTCTATGAGGTTTCAAGGCATCTGAAATTCAAAACTGCAATGTTCAGCCAAAGGGTCTGCATCCCTGTTCTTGTCAGAGGCTGTTTCTGGTATGGGCACTGTGGAAGAAGTGCCCACCTTTTTATCCCTTGAAAGGCCCTCAAGGCACCAAACCATTAAGTAGCTCCTCCCACATTTTTCCCGCTCTTTTCCGAGCTTGCTTGGTGAAGATTTTGAAAGTATAGAGAGATGGTTTTCTGTAGTGGGGATAGTGCAACAATTGCTCACCTAACATAGAAGCACTTACTAACTAAAGAAAAATAGAAAGAACTCCTGTTAGGTGAACACCTGATGCTCAAATGCAATCCATCCCTAAATAGTATACCATGTACTTCCAGAGTTGTTGTTTATTTCACAGAACTTCAAACTCAAAAGGTAAGCACTTATAACCATGAAGCTGTATTTCTATGAGGTTTCAAGACATCTGAAATTCAAAACTGCAATGTTCAGCCAGTTGGCCTGCATCACTGTTGTCATCCGAGGCCGTTCCTGCTATGGGCACTGTGGAGAAGGGCCCACCTTTTTATCCCTTGAAAGCCCTCAAGGCACCAGACCATTAAGTAGCTCCTCCCACATTTTTCCCGCTCTTTTCTGAGGTTGCTTGGTGAAGATTTTGAAAGTATAGAGAGATGGTTTTCTGTAGTGGGGATATTGCAACAATTGCTCACCTAACATGGAAGCACTTACTAACTAAAGAAAAATAGAAAGAACTCCTGTTAGGTGAACACCTGATGCTCAAATGCAATCCATCCCTAAATATTATACCATGTACTTCCAGAGTTGTTGTTTATTTCACAGAACTTCAAACTCAAAAGGTAAGCACTTACAAGCTTGAAGCTGTATTTCTATGAGGTTTCAAGGCATCTGAAATTCAAAACTGCAATGTTCAGCCAAAGGGTCTGCATCCCTGTTCTTGTCAGAGGCTGTTTCTGGTATGGGCACTGTGGAATAAGTGCTCGCCTTTTTATCCCTTGAAAGGCCCTGAAGGCACCAAACCATTAAGTAGCTCCTCCCACATTTTTCCCGCTCTTTTCTGAGCTTGCTTGGTGAATATTTTGAAAGTATAGAGAGATGGTTTTCTGTAGTGGAGATATTGCAACAATTGCTCACCTAACATGGAAGCACTTACTAACTAAAGAAAAATAGAAAGAACTCCTGTTAGGTGAGCACCTGATGTTCAAATGCAACCCATCCCTAAATATTATACCATGTACTTCCAGAGTTGTTGTTTATTTCACAGAACTTCAAACTCAAAAGGTAAGCACTTACAACCATGAAGCTGTATTTCTATGAGGTTTCAAGATATCTGAAATTCAAAACTGCAATGTTCAGCCAGTTGGCCTGCATCACTGTTCTCATCCGAGGCCGTTCCTGCTATGGGCACTGTGGAAGAAGTGCCCACCTTGTTATGCCTTGAAAGGCACTCAAGGCACCAAACCATTAAGTAGCTCCTCCCACATTTTTCCCGCTCTTTTCTGAGCTTGCTTGGTGAAGATTTTGAAAGTATAGAGAGATGGTTTTCTGTAGTGGGGATATTGCAACAATTGCTCACCTAACATAGAAGCACTTACTAACTAAAGAAAAATAGAAAGAACTCCTGTTAGGTGAACACCTGATGCTCAAATGCAATCCATCCCTAAATAGTATACCATGTACTTCCAGAGTTGTTGTTTATTTCACAGAACTTCAAACTCAAAAGGTAAGCACTTATAACCATGAAGCTGTATTTCTATGAGGTTTCAAGACATCTGAAATTCAAAACTGCAATGTTCAGCCAGTTGGCCTGCATCACTGTTGTCATCCGAGGCCGTTCCTGCTATGGGCACTGTGGAGAAGTGCCCACATGTTTATCCCTTGAAAGGACCTCAAGGCACCAGACCATTAAGTAGCTCCTCCCATATTTTTCCCGCTCTTTTCTGAGCTTGCTTGGTGAAGATTTTGAAAGTATAGAGAGATGGTTTTCTGTAGTGGAGATATTGCAACAATTGCTCACCTAACATGGAAGCACTTACTAACTAAAGAAAAATAGAAAGAACTCCTGTTAGGTGAACACCTGATGCTCAAATGCAATCCATCCCTAAATATTATACCATGTACTTCCAGAGTTGTTGTTTATTTCACAGAACTTCAAACTCAAAAGGTAAGCACTTACAAGCTTGAAGCTGTAATTCTATGAGGTTTCAAGGCATCTGAAATTCAAAACTGCAATGTTCAGCCAAAGGGTCTGCATCCCTGTTCTTGTCAGAGGCTGTTTCTGGTATGGGCACTGTGGAATAAGTGCTCGCCTTTTTATCCCTTGAAAGGCCCTGAAGGCACCAAACCATTAAGTAGCTCCTCCCACATTTTTCCCGCTCTTTTCTGAGCTTGCTTGGTGAAGATTTTGAAAGTATAGAGAGATGGTTTTCTGTAGTGGGGATATTGCAACAATTGCTCACCTAACATGGAAGCACTTACTAACTAAAGAAAAATAGAAAGAACTCCTGTTAGGTGAACACCTGATGCTCAAATGCAATCCATCCCTAAATATTTTACCATGTACTTCCAGAGTTGTTGTTTATTTCACAGAACTTCAAACTCAAAAGGTAAGCACTTACAAGCTTGAAGCTGTATTTCTGTGAGGTTCCAAGGCATCTGAAATTCAAAACTGCAATGTTCAGCCAAAGGGTCTGCATCCCTGTTCTTGTCTGAGGCTGGTATGGGCACTGTGGAAGAAGTTCTAGCCTTTTTATCCCTTGAAAGTCCCTGAAGGCACCAAACCATTAAGAAGCTCCTCCCACATTTTTCCCGCTCTTTTCTGAGCTTGCTTGGTGAAGATTTTGAAAGTATAGAGGGATGGTTTTCTGTAGTGGAGATATTGCAACAATTGCTCACCTAACATGGAAGCACTTACTAACTAAAGAAAAATAGAAAGAACTCCTGTTAGGTGAGCACCTGATGCTCAAATGCAATTATTCTCTTAATATTATAACATACACTTCCAGAGCTGTTGTTTATTTCACAGAACTTCAAACTCAAAAGGTAAGCACTTATAACCATGAAGCTGTATTTCTATGAGGTTTCAAGACATCTGAAATTCAAAACTGCAATGTTCAGCCAGTTGGCCTGCATCACTGTTGTCATCCGAGGCCGTTCCTGCTATGGGCACTGTGGAGAAGGGCCCACCTTTTTATCCCTTGAAAGGCCCTCAAGGCACCAGACCATTAAGTAGCTCCTCCCACATTTTTCCCGCTCTTTTCTGAGGTTGCTTGGTGAAGATTTTGAAAGTATAGAGAGATGTTTTTCTGTAGTGGGGATATTGCAACAATTGCTCACCTAACATGAAAGCACTTAATAACTAAAGAAAAATAGAAAGAACTCCTGTTAGGTGAACACCTGATGCTCAAATGCAATCCATCCCTAAATATTATACCATGTACTTCCAGAGTTGTTTATTTCACAGAACTTCAAACTCAAAAGGTAAGCACTTACAAGCTTGAAGCTGTATTTCTATGAGGTTTCAAGGCATCTGAAATTCAAAACTGCAATGTTCAGCCAAAGGGTCTGCATCCCTGTTCTTGTCAGAGGCTGTTTCTGGTATGGGCACTGTGGAATAAGTGCTTGCCTTTTTATCCCTTGAAAGGCCCTGAAGGCACCAAACCATTAAGAAGCTCCTCCCACATTTTTCCCGCTCTTTTCTGAGCTTGCTTGGTGAAGATTTTGAAAGTATAGAGAGATGGTTTTCTGTAGTGGAGATATTGCAACAATTGCTCACCTAACATGGAAGCACTTACTAACTAAAGAAAAATAGAAATAACTCCTGTTAGGTGAGCACCTGATGTTCAAATGCAACCCATCCCTAAATATTATACCATGTACTTCCAGAGTTGTTGTTTATTTCACAGAACTTCAAACTCAAAAGGTAAGCACTTATAACCATGAAGCTGTATTTCTATGAGGTTTCAAGACATCTGAAATTCAAAACTGCAATGTTCAGCCAGTTGGCCTGCATCACTGTTGTCATCCGAGGCCGTTCCTGCTATGGGCACTGTGGAGAAGGGCCCACCTTTTTATCCCTTGAAAGGCCCTCAAGGCACCAGACCATTAAGTAGCGCCTCCCACATTTTTCCCGCTCTTTTCTGAGGTTGCTTGGTGAAGATTTTGAAAGTATAGAGAGATGGTTTTCTGTAGTGGGGATATTGCAACAATTGCTCACCTAACATGGAAGCACTTACTAACTAAAGAAAAATAGAAAGAACTCCTGTTAGGTGAACACCCGATGCTCAAATGCAATCCATCCCTAAATATTATACCATGTACTTCCAGAGTTGTTTATTTCACAGAACTTCAAACTCAAAAGGTAAGCACTTACAAGCTTGAAGCTGTATTTCTATGAGGTTTCAAGGCATCTGAAATTCAAAACTGCAATGTTCAGCCAAAGGGTCTGCATCCCTGTTCTTGTCAGAGGCTGTTTCTGGTATGGGCACTGTGGAATAAGTGCTCGCCTTTTTATCCCTTGAAAGGCACTGAAGGCACCAAAACATTAAGTAGCTCCTCCCACATTTTTCCCGCTCTTTTCTGAGCTTGATTGGTGAAGATTTTGAAAGTATAGAGAGATGGTTTTCTGTAGTGGGGATATTGCAACAATTGCTCACCTAACATGGAAGCACTTACTAACTAAAGAAAAATAGAAAGAACTCCTGTTAGGTGAGCACCTGATGCTCAAATGCAATTATTCTCTAAATATTATAACATACACTTCCAGAGCTGTTGTTTAGTTAACAGAACTTCAACCTCAATAGGTAAGCACTTACAAGCTTGAAGCTGTATTTCTATGAGGTTTCAAGACATCTGAAATTCAAAACTGCAATGTTCAGCCAGTTGGCCTGCTTCACTGTTCTCATCCGAGGCCGTTCCTGCTATGGGCACTGTGGAAGAAGTGCCCACCTTTTTATCCCTTGAAAGGCCCTCAAGGCACCAAACCATTAAGTAGCTCCTCCCACATTTTTCCCGCTCTTTTCTGAGCTTGCTTGGTGAAGATTTTGAAAGTATAGAGAGATGGTTTTCTGTAGTGGGGATATTGCAACAATTGCTCACCTAACATGGAAGCACTTACTAACTAAAGAAAAATAGAAAGAACTCCTGTTAGGTGAGCACCTGATGTTCAAATGCAATCCATCCTAAATATTATAACATACACTTCCAAAGTTGCTGTTTAGTTCACAGAACTTCAACCTCAAAAGGTAAGCACTTATAACCATGAAACTGTATTTCTATGAGGTTTCAAGACATCTGAAATTCAAAACTGCAATGTTCAGCCAAAGGGTCTGCATCCCTGTTCTTGTCAGAGGCTGTTTCTGGTATGGGCACTGTGGAATAAGTGCTCGCCTTTTTATCCCTTGAAAGGCCCTGAAGGCACCAAACCATTAAGTAGCTCCTCCCACATTTTTCCCGCTCTTTTCTGAGCTTGCTTGGTGAAGATTTTGAAAGTATAGAGAGATGGTTTTCTGTAGTGGGGATATTGCAACAATTGCTCACCTAACATGGAAGCACTTACTAACTAAAGAAAAATAGAAAGAACTCCTGTTAGGTGAACACCTAATGCTCAAATGCAATCCATCCCTAAATATTATACCATGTACTTCCAGAGTTGTTGTTTATTTCACAGAACTTCAAACTCAAAAGGTAAGCACTTACAAGCTTGAAGCTGTATTTCTATGAGGTTTCAAGACATCTGAAATTCAAAACTGCAATGTTCAGCCAAAGGGTCTGCATCCCTGTTCTTGTCTGAGGCTTTTCCTGGTATGGGCACTGTGGAAGAAGTTCTAGCCTTTTTATCCCTTGAAAGTCCCTGAAGGCACCAAACCATTAAGAAGCTCCTCCCACATTTTTCCCGCTCTTTTCTGAGCTTGCTTGGTGAAGATTTTGAAAGTATAGAGAGATGTTTTTCTGTAGTGGAGATATTGCAACAATTGCGCACCTAACATGGAAGCACTTACTAACTAAAGAAAAATAGAAATAACTCCTGTTAGGTGAGCACCTGATGTTCAAATGCAATCCATCCTAAATATTATAACATACACTTCCAAAATTGCTGTTTAGTTCACAGAACTTCAACCTCAAAAGGGAAGCACTTACACATATATAAAACGCAGGTGCCAACCTTGAAGCTGTATTTCTGTGAGGTTCCAAGACATCTGAAATTCAAAACTGCAATGTTCAGCCAGTGGGTCTGCATCCCTGTTCTTGTCTGAGGCTGTTCCTGTTATGGGCACTGTGGAAGAAGTGCTCGCCTTTTTATCCCTTGAAAGGCCCTGAAGGCACCAAAACATTAAGTAGCTCCTCCCACATTTTTCCCGCTCTTTTCTGAGCTTGATTGGTGAAGATTTTGAAAGTATAGAGAGATGGTTTTCTGTAGTGGGGATATTGCAACAATTGCTCACCTAACATGGAAGCACTTACTAACTAAAGAAAAATAGAAAGAACTCCTGTTAGGTGAGCACCTGATGCTCAAATGCAATTATTCTCTAAATATTATAACATACACTTCCAGAGCTGTTGTTTAGTTAACAGAGTTGTTGTTTATTTCACAGAACTTCAAACTCAAAAGGTAAGCACTTACAAGCTTGAAGCTGTATTTCTATGAGGTTTCAAGGCATCTGAAATTCAAAACTGCAATGTTCAGCCAAAGGGTCTGCATCCCTGTTCTTGTCAGAGGCTGTTTCTGGTATGGGCACTGTGGAAGAAGTGCCCACCTTTTTATCCCTTGAAAGGCCCTCAAGGCACCAAACCATTAAGTAGCTCCTCCCACATTTTTCCCGCTCTTTTCCGAGCTTGCTTGGTGAAGATTTTGAAAGTATAGAGAGATGGTTTTCTGTAGTGGGGATAGTGCAACAATTGCTCACCTAACATAGAAGCACTTACTAACTAAAGAAAAATAGAAAGAACTCCTGTTAGGTGAACACCTGATGCTCAAATGCAATCCATCCCTAAATAGTATACCATGTACTTCCAGAGTTGTTGTTTATTTCACAGAACTTCAAACTCAAAAGGTAAGCACTTATAACCATGAAGCTGTATTTCTATGAGGTTTCAAGACATCTGAAATTCAAAACTGCAATGTTCAGCCAGTTGGCCTGCATCACTGTTGTCATCCGAGGCCGTTCCTGCTATGGGCACTGTGGAGAAGGGCCCACCTTTTTATCCCTTGAAAGCCCTCAAGGCACCAGACCATTAAGTAGCTCCTCCCACATTTTTCCCGCTCTTTTCTGAGGTTGCTTGGTGAAGATTTTGAAAGTATAGAGAGATGGTTTTCTGTAGTGGGGATATTGCAACAATTGCTCACCTAACATGGAAGCACTTACTAACTAAAGAAAAATAGAAAGAACTCCTGTTAGGTGAACACCTGATGCTCAAATGCAATCCATCCCTAAATATTATACCATGTACTTCCAGAGTTGTTGTTTATTTCACAGAACTTCAAACTCAAAAGGTAAGCACTTACAAGCTTGAAGCTGTATTTCTATGAGGTTTCAAGGCATCTGAAATTCAAAACTGCAATGTTCAGCCAAAGGGTCTGCATCCCTGTTCTTGTCAGAGGCTGTTTCTGGTATGGGCACTGTGGAATAAGTGCTCGCCTTTTTATCCCTTGAAAGGCCCTGAAGGCACCAAACCATTAAGTAGCTCCTCCCACATTTTTCCCGCTCTTTTCTGAGCTTGCTTGGTGAATATTTTGAAAGTATAGAGAGATGGTTTTCTGTAGTGGAGATATTGCAACAATTGCTCACCTAACATGGAAGCACTTACTAACTAAAGAAAAATAGAAAGAACTCCTGTTAGGTGAGCACCTGATGTTCAAATGCAACCCATCCCTAAATATTATACCATGTACTTCCAGAGTTGTTGTTTATTTCACAGAACTTCAAACTCAAAAGGTAAGCACTTACAACCATGAAGCTGTATTTCTATGAGGTTTCAAGATATCTGAAATTCAAAACTGCAATGTTCAGCCAGTTGGCCTGCATCACTGTTCTCATCCGAGGCCGTTCCTGCTATGGGCACTGTGGAAGAAGTGCCCACCTTGTTATGCCTTGAAAGGCACTCAAGGCACCAAACCATTAAGTAGCTCCTCCCACATTTTTCCCGCTCTTTTGCGAGCTTGCTTGGTGAAGATTTAGAAAGTATAGAGAGATGGTTTTCTGTAGTGGGGATAGTGCAACAATTGCTCACCTAACATAGAAGCACTTACTAACTAAAGAAAAATAGAAAGAACTCCTGTTAGGTGAACACCTGATGATCAAATGCAATCCATCCCTAAATAGTATACCATGTACTTCCAGAGTTGTTGTTTATTTCACAGAACTTCAAACTCAAAAGGTA